>NC_133325.1:352827848-353141848 GCF_042186555.1 Aquarana catesbeiana | reverse complement strand
GTGTACTATACAGAGGCAGGGGAATGATCCCATTGGCTGGGAGCGATCAGGAGGGGGGGGGCCACGAATGGATGGCCTCCCCCTCACCTCTAATCGCCGGGGGAGATATGCCGACCGCCTCTGGCACCGTGGGGGGTCCGATCGGACCCCCCCGCCCGCGGGAGGCAGATCACGTACAGGTACATGATTCTGCCTGCCCGTGCCATTCTGCCGACGTATATCGTCGTGAGGCGGTCGGCAAGTGGTTAAGTAATTTCTATAATAAAGGTGTCATAATGCAATGTGGCCATCTAGAATTTTTCTTGTGTTCCAAACATTTATTATATTGCAACTTACCAATGCTTTGATATGATGCCTAAATTATTTTCTTTCTTTCTGCAAATGTATCACTTTAGAGTATGGAGACAAACCATTCAACACTGACAGGGGTGCATACAATGATCAGCTTTTATGTATTCAGTTAAAACCCTTATGCTAAAAGAAAAAAAAACTGTTTCTGTAACTGCTTGAATAACTGCAGTTTGAGGTTGGCTTTAATTTGTTAGTGTATTTAAATATGCTAGCACATCTAACACTCTCCTCCTCCTAGACTGAGAATGCTGCTGTCTGCTGTAGACTGTGCTCCTTCATCCAGAGTGGAGGCACTCTAATATAGCAGGTGTGTTACTGGCCAGATCACTAGGTGAAACCAGAAAAAAAAGATAACTAATGCAGCCACCACATCTAATGATTAAGCTGCAATATATTACATTATTGGTTTTGGGTTTAATACTGCTATAAGGACCCAGTGGTGCCTACACAAACCAATGTACTTAACAGAAGCTGTCATGTATATTAGCAGTGTTTATACTGCAATTATTCATTAAAGCTGTTGGAAACCATTGGTTTTTCTGGACCTGCAAGGTAAAGGCATAATGTGCTAGTATGCATTGCATACTAGCAAATTATGTGAAACTTACCTGAAAACGAAGCCCTCCAGCGATGCAATGTCATTGCTGGAGGCAGCGACCATCTTCACCTGTCTTCCTTCTGGGTCTGCGGACTCTGGCTATGTGAGTGGCAGGAGCAAGCGCGGGGGAACTCATTCAAGGCACAGGATTCCGAAGGAACGGCATGGGTGACCGTTCCTTCAGAGCGCATGCGCAGATGATGTAATCGGCTGCATATATATTCAATATCTCCTAAACGGTGCATACAAGATATTTACAGAGATATTACAGAGGTGCAACGGAGATATTTACAGAGATATTTACTGTACCTATAGGTAAGCCTTATTATAGGCTTACCTATAGGTACAAACTATGCATGGGACTTTACTTCCTCTTTAAGGTTGGCTCCTGCTGAACAGGTAAATGTTTGGACGTTAATCCAAACAGCCAAGATTTGGTACGAACTTGCATTCAGACCAGATCTTAAGGTCACCCCTACCTGCTAATAGCATTATACTTACATAATTAATGCTACATATTTTCTCTTACAATTAAGTCACAATAATGGGGATGTCCATGGGTTGCCCCCACTCCCTACACTAACCCCAATACCCCTCTCCTTTGCTGGCTTGTTCCTTTCCTCTTTCTACCGACCTCTATTTTGTGCTTATTGATTTGGTGTCCCCCTCCTTCACCTTTCTTTTGCGCCTCCCCAACCTCCATCAGGACATTATAATCACGTCTTGAAGCAATTCCCCTGAGAGGGTGTCACTTCATAGATGACCTTCTTTCACCTGTACTCAGTTTGAAGGGATTCCTTGCAATGATATGATGCTATGAGCAAGGAGTTGGTGTTATGAGGTCACCAGTGACCCTATGTATTACGATACTGTGTATTAACATTCTCTGAAAAATACATCTGAGGTTTCCAGGGATTTTTGTTCTGTGCCCCCCTTACCTCATTTCTAGTATCTGCCCCATAATTTTCCGCTTGTGCCTGTCTTAAACCTCCTATTCTCCCTTGTATGTTTGTATTTGTATATTTTGTACACTTCAATAAAAACTGATTGTGTAAAAAACAAAGGCACCATCCCCACAATAAGCATAATGGTAGAAGTACCATGCTGTGGATATGTAGCACTGGAACAACAGCTGCCACATGCATAATCTTTCCAATCCTAGTCATTGAGGTCCAGATGTTGGACCTTCCAGATACAAGTATATTTATATTAAAATAATTTGAAACTCCTTGACTACACATAGGTGACCCCCATTTGATTAAAAGTATGTGGCTTTAGAAAAGAATGAGCTGCACTAATGAGGATATAGAATGGTAGGAACTTGGGAGGAAGGCCTCAATAAAAGACCCTCATTTGGTAGATCATATAGGTCTGGTACCTCATCCTGATCAATAATATACTGTACAAAATAATGGACCATAACAAGCTAAATATAAGGACTATAATGGTACCCAATTTTTGTAAAAAGTATCAAAAAGTATTTATTGTATAATAAAAATTGTACATGTATACATTTAAAACAGCATACAAAACACACAAAGGCTGGACATAAAACATAACCAAAACCATATACAGTGGGGACGGAAAGTATTCAGACCCCCTTAAATTTTTCTCTCTTTGTTATATTGCAGCCATTTGCTAAAATCATTTAAGTTCATTTTTTTTCCTCATTAATGTACACACTGCACCCCATATTGACAGAAAAACACAGAATTGTTGACTTTTTTTGCAGAATTATTAAAAAAGAAAAACTGAAATATTACATGGTCCTAAGCATTCAGACCCTTTGCTCAGTATTTAGTAGAAGCACCCTTTTGATCTAATACAGCCACAAGTCTTTTTGGGAAAGATGCAACAAGTTTTTCACACCTTCACACCACTGTAGTACTTCTTGAATACAGATTCATGGTGGCTCCCTTATAGTTGAGCACAATGAGTTGCTGTAATTTTGACGCAGTTTGCGTTTTCGCAGGAAGTAACCCGCTTCTCCAGGAAAAGTTTCAGCAAGAACACTAAAAATGAAATGGTACATATGTCAGTCACAGCTTCTTATTTAAACAATCAATATACTGGGTGATCAGCTGTCATTACATACCTCACAGTTAACAGTCTTTAGCACGTCATCAGCCGTGTCCAATCACGGCTGATCACGATGTAAACAGGAAGAGCTGTTGATCGGCTTTTGCTCACTCCCGTCTGACAGACGCGAGTAGAGGAAGGCCGATCGGCAGCCCTCCTGACAGGGGGGGTCTGCGCTGATTGTTTATCAGTGCAGCCCCCCCCGTGAATGCCCACACTGGACCACCAGGGAAGCCACCAGGACCACCAGGGAAGCACCCAGCATGTGAATGGCCAGGTATGTACCCCATGGCCATCCACATATGAAAAAATATGCCCAATACATGCCAATCAGTGCCCACAAATGAGCACTGACTGGCAACATTATGGATCAGTACAGACAAGTGATGCCCAGCAATGCCACCCATCAGTGTCCATCAGTGCCACCTCTCAGTGCCCATCCATGCCCATCAGTGACCATCAGTGCCCATCCATGCCACCTATCAGTGACACCCATTAGTACCCATCAGTGCCACCCATAAGTACCCATCTGTCAGGGAATTTAGTAGACCAGACTGTGTGGACTGCACAGAGGAAACCAGAAACGCAAATAAGTGAATAATAATGGTGTTTATTTACATAGGTGACAAGTGAGTGAATATAAACAGTGCAAAACCAACCACAGACCCACAAACAACAAATAGTATATATACAAATAAATGGACATACCGGAATCGTAAACAAAGCCAGGCCGAGGTCATACACAGGGAGGTCAGCAGATGGGTAAGGACGGGAAACCAACAGGACAGGGAGATGATGGATGGATAGGCTGCAGTGCAAGGATCCAGGGAAATCAGGAAACAGGCGGGACAAGTCCAGGATGGGCTTAGGATAGGGATCGGATCAGATCAGGTCAGGTCAGGACAGATGCAGGCTCAAAGTCAAGATAACAGGCAGCAAGGTTAGGGCGCAGGGAGAGAGACACCAAGGCCAGGATGTGAGGGCTTGCCGGGTATTTATCAGACTGCAGCAATTGACCTCATGTTACACCTGAGCGCAGAAGGTGCTGTCTGCTCCACACTGCCGGAATACACCTGCTGGTGGACACCAGTACTATGGCCCAAGGATGCAACAGTCCTACCAGCAGGTCAGTCCTCTTATTACAGGTCCTTTTCATGATAGTACCCCTCTCAAAGGAGTGGCCTAGATGAAATTGTCCAAAGTTAATGGCCTCACACCGAACAATGGATGAGGGCACATCAGGCTGGGCATCGGGTACTTTAGGCTGGGCAGTGGATATGTCAAACCTGACAGCAAGCACATCAGAGCAGACAGCGAGCACATCAGAGCAGACAGCGGGCACATCAGAGCAGACAGCAGGTTCCGGGTCGTCGAGCTGGGCAGCAGGCTCCAGGTCGTCGAGCTGGGCAGCAGGCTCTGGGTCATCGAGCTGGACAGCAGGCTCTGGAACATTAGGCCGAACAGCGAGCACCGTAAGGGCAGGCTGGATCACAGGCACCGGCTCAGCATGCTGGGTAACAGGCCCTGGCCCAGTGGGTTGGTTAAAGGGGCCCCGGCCCAGCGAGCTGGACACCGGGCACTGGTCCGCCAAGCTGAATAACTGGTACTGGCTTAACAGGCCAAGTGACGGACTCTGGTTTAATAGACTGGGTAAAGGGCACTGGTTTAACAGACTGGGTAAAGGGCATTGGTTTAACAGACTGGGTAACAGGCACCAGTTCAGCAGACTGGGTAACGGACACCGGTTCAGCAGACTGGGTAACAGGCACCGGTTCAGCAGACTGGGTAACAGGCACCGGTTCAGCAGACTGGGTAACGGGCACCGGTTCAGCAGGCTGAGACACGGGCACCGAAACTTCAGGCTAAGACACGGGCACCAAAACTTCAGGCTGAGAAACCAATATCAAGACATCAGGCTGGAAGGCAGGCAACGAGACACCAGGCTGGAAGGCAGGCAATGAGACATCAGGCAAGAAGGCAAATACCAGGACATTCATTAGACTGGAAAGCAGGCACATCAGACTGGAAAGCAGGTACATCAGGCTGGAAGGCAGGCACCGAGACATCAGGATGGAAGGCAAGCATTGAGACATCAGGCTGGAAGGCAAGCACCGAAACATCAGGCTGGAAGGCGGGCACATCAGACTGGAAAGCGGGCACATCAGGCTGGAAAGCGGGCACATCAGGCTGGAAAGCGGGCACATCAGGCTGAAAGGCAGGCACATCAGGCTGGAAGGCAGGCACATCAGGCTAGAAGGCAGGAACCGAGACTTTGGGCTGGAAGGCAGGCATCAAGACATCAGACACTGGAAAGCAGGCACATCAGACTGGAAAGCGGAAACATCAAGCTGGAAGGCAGGCACCAAGACATCAGGCTGGAAGACAAGCACCGAGACAGGCTGGAAGGCAAGCATCGAGACATCAGGCTGGAAGGCGGGCACATCAGACTGGAAAGCGGGCACATCGGGGTGGAAAGCGGGCACATCAGACTGGAAGGCAGACACATCAGACTGGAAGGCAGGCACCAAAACTTCGGGCTGGAAGGCAGGCACCAAGACATCAGACTGGAAGGCAGGCACATCAGACTGGAAGGCAGGCACCAGGACATCACCCTGGAAGGCAGGTACACCAGACTGGAAGGCAGGCACATCAGACTGGAAGGCAGGCACATCAGACTAGAACGCAGGCAACAAGACATCAGACTGGAAGGCAGGCACATCAGACTGGAAGGCAGGCACATCAGACTGGAAGGCAGCCACCAGGACATCGGACTGGAAGGCAGGCACATCAGACTGGAAGGCAGGCACATCAGACTGGAAGGCAGGCACCAGGACATCAGACTGGAAGGCAGGCACATCAGACTGGAAGGCAGGCACCAGGACATCAGACTGGAAGGCAGGCACATCAGACTGGATAGCAGGCACTGGGTTGGCAGGTTTAGGTGGGTCATCAGGTTCAACTTGCATGAATGCAGCCTGGAACAGGTTGGTTGGTGTGGAGGCAGGTTGGGTTACTGGCCGGATGGTGTGAGTCGGAAAGAACTTTTGTTTCTTTTCTGGTTTAGCCACTGCAGCTTTGTACGTAGGTGCAGGGCTGTAAGAAAATAATGTAGCTTGGCAAAAGGAAGACCAAGGAACAGTGGCTGGAGGAGGGTTCTGTGCGATTGTTACAGGTGGAGGAGAAGAGGCAGGTGGATTGAAGGCAGGATAAGTGCTACGCTTGGAGACTGGGTAATAGTATTTGGTAGGGAGCTGACTAAACTGGGCTGTAGCCGAGGTTGCCATAGGCGACGGGGAAATAGATTCTTGGGAAGGCAGGTGATTAATGCCAGTCCGTAGCTATTTACATATAATGCCATCACTATTTACATATGAATGCAGGTTATTTACATATCAATGCAGGTTATTTACATGTAAACAGAGGGTCTGCAGGTGAGTTATCTGTACACAACAATAGGGCAGAGCTGGGCAGCATTAGTAACAGGACTTCACACTGAGATATCAGGACACAGCACAGGACTAAAACTTCAAGGGACAAGGGAATTTAATCTGGGATAGTTGGCAAGTATGAGACAGCTGCTTTGGGCCCCACAACAATGATGGGGCCCATGGCAGCTGCCCCTTTTGCCCTGCCTTAAAGACGGCCCTGTCGCTCCAGAACCCATGACAGATGAGCCTCTAATCCCGAAACATGTGCGATGGAAATATGAACAAAACTGTTCACTTTGCAAGGGAATTTTCCCCAGAGCTTAGTGAATTGGGTGAAATTTAACTTTTCAGAGAATATCCAATTATATGCAAGTAAAAACACTGCATTTTTTTTCTTGCACATGATTGGATGATGGAAGTCAGTAAGGCCTCACATTGTTCACTAAGCTCTGGAGATGAACAGTGAACAGTCTATATTTCTACCAGTAATATTGGCAATGCAGAACTGCCTAATAAGGCACTCTTCACTTTGTTTTCAACAAATGATTCGGTACCTTTGCTAGCTGTAAATATACTCTTTACAGCAATAAGGAACATGGTTTTCTTGCATGAAAATGATTAATTGATACTGCATTATATAGTAACTGAAAGCTATCATTATCTGCTGACAGTTGACAAATGTAGTTCAATATACATTTATATGTAGATCAGAATATACTGCAACTTTCCTTCTTGCAAGTACATCACAGAGTAGCCAGTGACATGAGTTACAATGTTTTTCAAGGACAGAGCATCCTTCAACAGACATGAAATGAAAGCTACACATGTCACCTGCCACTATGACTAAATAAAATGTTTTTTTTAGTAGATCTCCAGAGTAAAAGTGTACATTCATATTGTGTTTTATATAGTGTAGCGTGAAGGATGGTGACTGTCAGTGGTTTTAATGTGACCCTCTCTTTATATGCTGCTAACTGAACAAAGAGCAAAGGTCTACGTGGTTTGCTTATTAAGCATGTAAACATTTGAAAATAATTTTATGGAAAATAGGAAGATATAAATAGAAAATAAAACAATAGATATACCGGCATGCAGTAATCAACTAAAGGTCTTGCTTTATGTTTGTTTGTTTTGTATGGCCATTTCCTGTAGTCAATGTAATAATATAATGCTGCCCTATCCCATGGTGGTCTTCTCTGGACTCACTCCCCCAGATCCAGTGGACGTAAGGGAGGAGGTGTTGGAATCCTTCTAGCCCCACATAGCACCTTTCAGATACTTTAACCACCTCCCTCTCTGTCACTCTCCTCTTTCGAAGCACACTGCATTCGTCTTTTCACTCCAGTTTCTCTAAGGATAGCTGTGATCTACAGGCCAACCTTTCTTGAGGACTTCTCTGCCTGGCTACCCTACTTTCTTTCTTCTGAAATCCCCACAATCATTTTGGGTGACTTCAACATCCCTATTAATACTAACACTCCTGCCACTTCCAAACTTCTCAGCCTAACCTCCTCCTTTGACCTGAAGCAGTGGATACACGCTCCTACTCACTCTGAAGGCAATACCCTTGACCTCGCTTTCTATCACCTTTGCACTCCCTGCAACCTTTCTAACTATCCATTCCCTCTCTCTGGTCACTACCTTATTAGTTTCACTCTCTCCCTCTCCTCCACCTCCTCTACCTCCAACCACCTAAAAGTTACCCACAGAAACCTATGTCATCTCAACCCTTCTCTTCTCTACTCTGCTACCGACAACCTCTACAACAAAATCTCACCCCTATCCTGCACCAACCTAGCCACTTCTGTCTACAACGCTTCACTTCTAGCCTCACTGGACTCACTGGCCCCCCTCACTACACACAGAATCAGGCCCCGACCCCTTCAACCTTGGCAAACAGATGATACTAGAAGTCTGAAAAAACATAGTCATGCTCATGAGGCGTAAGACTAAAGCCTCGTACACACGATCTGACTTTTTGACAACAAAACCGTGGAATTTTGTTTGAAGGATGTTGGCTCCAACTTTTACACACGGACACACAAATGTTGGCCAACAATTACGAACGTACAAGACGTACGATGAGCCGATAAAAAGGAAGTTCAATAGTCGTGCGCCACCCTTTGGGCTCCTTCTGCTAATCTCGTGTTTATCTCGTGTTAGAAGTTTGGTGAGTGACGATTTGCGCTTTTAAGCCTCTTGCTTTTCAGTTTGTTTCTGCTTTTCAGGTTATGCTTGTCGGTTCATATCTGTTTTTCAGTGCATTCTATTTATAGTTCGCTTCTGATTTTCAGTGCGTAGTTGTCCCGTCGATTCTGATTTTCGGGTCATGCTTGTCAGGTCCTTTCTGATTTTCAGTGCGTTCTGTCAGTTAGTTCTGAGCAGCCGTTCATTTACTAGCCATGTTGTCAGAGTTGGACTTGGAGTTATTGCTTTGACCCAAGTCCAGTCCATGAACAGGGGGAGGAGGAGTTCTTGGACCAAGAATTGGTTGCTTAATCATGACCAATTCTGTCATATGTCTTTGCTGCGGGAGCTCCAGGAGAATAATCCTGATGATTTCAGGAATTATCT
This sequence comes from Aquarana catesbeiana, assembly GCF_042186555.1. NCBI lineage: Eukaryota > Metazoa > Chordata > Amphibia > Anura > Ranidae > Aquarana > Aquarana catesbeiana. The sequence goes on along the minus strand of NC_133325.1, from coordinate 353,132,818 downwards.
CCGGATGACGGACCCCATCTTTCACCGTCTATTGGCTTTGCTATCCCCCTATATTACGAAGCAGGACACCTGCATGCGGCTAGCCATCTCTCCTGAGCAAAGGCTCGTCGCCACCTTGCGGCGCGACGGGGAGGAGTCTCCAGGACCTCAAGTTCATGACTGGGATCTCCCCCCAGGCTCTGGGAATCATTATTCCAGAGACCTGTTCTGCCATCATTCAAGTCCTGCAGAAGGACTATATTTGGGTAAGTTTTATTCTTTAACATCACATTCTATGTATTTAATGTTTGCTAATGTATTGTATTCATTTCTTCATTCCATAATTACCATGATTGTAATATGCTGTGAATGTTCTCTTTGTCTTTATGCATGCTGTAAGTTTTTAATGCTCCTTTTTTGTCCTTCATGCATATTTTCTTCACTAACCTCCCCAGCATGCTATCCTAGCCTAGTAACTTAACAATGTATTTTGTCAGCTACATTGTAGTGCTTACCCTAAACACCCCCTAAAATGTGTCCAAATGTTATTGTTGTCCTTAAATTCAGGCAGAGTGCAAGATGCTTTTTTTTTGGGGGGGGGGTACAAACTCATTTGAAACCCTCCCTCCCCCCAACTGCTAAGTCAACCGATACCAATACTCTATCTGCTGACTTTGCCAAACCCATACACACTATACCTACCTCTTTTGTGGTCATATTTATGGATGAATTCACCAAAGCATGTAGTACAAGTGCCTGCCTGAATACTTTCAAATGGTACTGTTTAAAGTTTTGTTCTCCTATTATCTTGATAGGTAATTGCAGAATGTAAAAATGTGCTTCAATTTGGACAGTGTGTATTCATATTTTTTGATTAGGACCCTTCTTACCTGTCCAGTGGGCTGCCAATAGTGTAAGTAAGGAGGGGCTGGCCAAAGTAAAACACATTATTTATGCATTCAGCTCTCAATGAACTGGAGAGGGTTACCTGTCCAAAATATCTACCCATTCCCCCCACCATACAAATTTTCCAGTGGGCTACCAGAGGGGGTGAGGAATCTGATAAGTTGACCTTATACTTTTGTCTTTAAATACTCATTTCAATAAATGTTATACTTATGTTGGCCAAGAATGTTTGTGTCTAATCTGCTTGCAATGTTATCTGCAAAAGTACTAATTATTTTTTTCTTGTTTGACTCCACAGTTTCCTTCCAACCCACAGGAATGCAGACTGTGGCTTCCCAGTTTCTCCACCAGTGGCACTTTCCCAATTGTGGTGGTGCTATCGATATGAAGCACGTAAGGATCGTCCCACCACCCAACTCGGGGTCAAACTACTATAATTATAAGGGGTTTAGTAGTATAGTGATGTTGGCCGTGGTGATGGCCAACTGTGAGTTCATCTACCTGGATGTTGGGAAGAACGGCCGTAACTCTGACGGAGGAGCGATCGCCCAGATAGAGTTTTACTGGCGTCTACAAAATGGCACCTTGGGGTTGCCACCTCCGGAGGAGAATGTTGAGGGCCTCAATTTTGTGTTTGTCGCAGATGAGGCCTTTGCTCTGGGGGAACATCTGATGGGGCCGTTCCTCATGAGGAACAGGACCCCAGAGCAGAGGGTTTTTAATTTTGGCCATTTTCTTCAATAGTGCAAATGTAACTTATTTGATACATGAGGTGACAATCTCTTCTTCAGCTAACTATTATGATGTGCTGTGGGTCTGCTACACACACACAATGTTATTGTTGTTAATGTATGTAATGCATTAATTATAAAAATATTCATCCTTTTCAACTCCATGAATTATTTGCTTGGAGTCCCTAAAATGGCCTGATTTTGGCACATTTTACAGCACAGTGGAGGTTATTTACTAAAGGCAAATCGACCTTGCACTACAAGTGCACTAGAAAGTTCGTATTTCCTGTTTTCTGTGTCCACGAACCTCAAACATGGCATTTTATACTGTACAACGGTAAAGAAAAGCACATGGACCAACACGAAAGTACTAAAAATAATAGGAACACACGACAAATACTTACTTTTTTGCAGCACTTTCCTGATCTTTCTATACTGATCTTGCTCCCTCAATTTCAGGTCTGACCAGTGTTTCCTCAATTGATCCTTGGATTGTCGTACCCCAAAAGTCCTGTGCAGACTTCTGACAACTTTAGCCATGATCTTGGCCTTTATCACATTAGGGTTTTTGTATGGCCCATGATTCCCATCATAATCTGTCCTCTTTAAGATGTCCACCATCTCCACCATCTCTTCAAAGAACATATTTGAGGCTTTATATCTCCTCCTGGATGTGGAAGTTTCTTGCTCTGGGCTTTCTTTGTTGTTGCCCAGAAAGAGAAGAGGTGGGGAATACACTAGAAAGATGGCCAGGGCCGGAGTTTCACGCATGTGCAGTGTATATAAAGCATAACACGCGGGCGATGTAACGGATGTACGTACGATCTGTGAGTAGAGGCCTGGAAGATCGTTATCACCGATCGTTCAAACAAAGGTACAATTGTAAATTGGGGCATCAGTGGTTAGTAGCCTATACTGCTTATAGACTGAGGCCTATATTGGGACAAGATTATGAGAGTTTAGCCTGACATTAGGGCTTGTTTTGTGTTGTGTCTTGCAGATAAAATGGTTGAAAAATTTACGGCCCCAGATTTCCTGCCTGACTTTATCGAAAAATACCGGGAGCTGCCATGTCTTTGGCAAGTAAAATGCAAGGACTATTCAAACAAGATAAAGAGGAAGGCAGCAATGGAGAAACTGTTGGAATTAGTGAAGCCTGTGTATCCCACGGCAGACATCAACTATTTGAAGCTCAAAATTGGTAGCCTGAGGAGCACATATAATAGGGAGGGCAAGAAAGTCCAGGATTCCCAGAGATCCGGAGCAGCAGCAGATGACGTATATATGTCCCCAGGCTGTGGACTACCACAGCGTGCGTTTTTTGTCTGAGCAGATGGAACCCAAGCCATCGCTCTCAACACTTCCTTCAACATCAGCTGAGGCTCCTGAGGTCCAACCTGGGCCTTCCACCCAGGAAGAGGATGTGGAGGAGCCCAGCTTGACCCAGGTATAGCATTGTTGAACATATTTCTTGTCAAAAATTGAATGATGTTAACTAGATGTTATTGATCACAAATTTCGGATTTAACAAAGTGGTTTACATATCAATAGACAGTAGCAGCCAAAAATGATTGGGACAAGAATGAAAAATGCTGGGTCAGAATGATAGTCTTTTCTATTTGTTAACATTCAATTTGCAAAGGTCATGAGCTCAAAATTGTGTGTGATTGATGACCAAAAACCTAAAACTATGTACCATTTTCATACACAGGAAAGTCTCAGCCTCAGGCAAGAGGAGGCCGCGCCAAGCAGCCTGACCGAAACCTGGAGGAGGCCACGGCTGCTTTCCTTTGACATGCAACAGCGGAAATTGGCACGGCCCCTGATGGCCGGAAGGTGTTTAGAGGCGTCACAGCCAATTAATTAAAACAGATGGAGGAGGCCCAGTGCACTATATGCGAGGAAATCATTTTGCAGGCCCTAGACAAGGGGACGAGGGGCGAACTCACCCGTCAAACACACCTCTGTGAGTTGGACCATGCTCCTCTACCACCTCCACCAACAACACAGCCACCCCACCCACCACAGCAGCATGGAAGGAAGTCTGGAAGGAAGTGTTGAGAGTGGTGGCCTGGGTTTCTTGTGGTCTGGGAAAAAACGCAGGCTGTTGGAAGAGCATAGCCTCGGGACATATATGTCATCTGCTGCTGCTCCCGATGTCTCGAAGTCCTGGACCGTATTATGCTCCCTATTAAATGGACTCCTCAGGTTACCAATTTGGACAGTCAAATAATTGATGTCTGCCCTGGGGTACAAAGGCGTCATCAACGCCAACTGTTTCTCCATCATTGCCTTCCTCTTTATTTTGTTATGAGCTTGTGCTCCCTATTGAATTAAATTTTTTTGTTTTGACAAGTACTTGGCTATGTGTTTTACTTCAAAAAGGACAGTTTGTTTGTGAGTAGGCAGGTACATTTCAAAAATACAATGTCAAATTAACAAGGGACACCAACATCGTTGTACATTTGAGGTTAAAAAATACAAGATAATAATGGTGTTGTGGTAACTTGACACACGAAACTAAAAAAAAATTATTCTGGAGATCACTAGAAAAAAAATATTATTCTGGAGATCACTAGAAAAAAACAGAAAAAAAATATTATTCTGGAGATCATTAGAAAAATAAACACAAACAATAAAATATTATTCTGGAGATCACTAGAAAAAAACCACAAAAAATAAAATATTATTCTGGAGATCACTAGAAAAAAAAACACAAAAAATAAAATATTGTTATGGAGATCACTAGAAAAAAAAGAAATACGTTTATCAGAACTCTGTGAATATCAATAGCAAAGCAGCTTCATTATTATACCATTATAAAGAAGAAGAGAATGCGCTGCATTGAGAGATTTCATAATTTGCCGCGTCATGAATGTGATATCTCCATTACGAACGCTAGTTTTACAAGACCGAGCGCTTCCGGCTTGTACTTGATTCTGAGCATGCGTGTTTGTACTTTGGACTTTTGTCCGAGGGACTTGTGTACACACAATGGGAAAGTCCAACAACACACATTTGTTGGCGGAAAATTTGAGAGCATGCTAGTCAACATTTGTTGGCGGAAGGTCCGATAACAAATGTTCGATGGAGCATACACACGGTCGGACTTACCGCCAACAAGCTCACATCCAACATTTCCCTTCGGAAAATCCGATTGTGTGCGGAATTTGTCTCAGAAAGATTTCAACCAATATAAATCTGCCCTCCAAAAATACAATTACAGCCTCCCCACTGCCAAGCAGACCTATTTTATCACCCTCATTAGCAAATTATCATCCCGTCCCCATCAACTCTTCTCTACCTTCAACTCTCTACTTCGTCCTCCACTGCCTTCGCCTGCCAACTCACTCACTGCTCAGGAGATCGCCAATCACTTCAAACAGAAGATTGATACAATTTGCGAGGAGATCTTTACTGTTCAGATACCCTCCATGCTTTACACTTCATGCCCACAGGTACAATCATTACTTCCCTCTTTCAACCCCACCACTATAGACAAGGTTGCTAAACTACTTGCTAGCATCCACCTTACCACCTGCCCTCCGGATCCTGTTCCCTCGCAAATGCTACGTTCACCCTCTGGCTCTATGCTACACGCTCTAACTCACATCTTCAATCTCTCCCTCTCTTCTGGCATCTTTCCCAACTCTCTAAAACATGCACTTGTCAGCCCCATACTTAAAAAGCCCTCACTGGACCCATCCAATCTTAACAACCTATGCCCCATCTCCTTGCTCCCCTTCTTTTCCAAACTCCTTGAACGTCTGGTCTACAACCAACTGAGTGTCCATCTTGCTGATAATAGCCTTCTTGATCCCCTTCAGTCTGGATTTCGTCCTCAACATTCCATAGAAACTGCTCTCCTAAAACTAACAAACGATCTAACAGCCAAAACCAACGGACACTATTTTGTACTCCTACTCCTGGACCCCTCTGCAGCCTTTGATACGGTTGACCACCCCCTCCTCCTCAAAAAACTCCATGCCTTTGTCTCCGTGACTGTATTCTTCACTGGTTCTCTTCCTACTTATCCAACCCCACCTTTAGCATTTCTGACAACTCTACTTCCTCCTCTCCTCTTCCTTTCTCTGTTGGGGTCCCCCAAGGTTCTGTTTTTGGACCACTCCTGTTTTCAATCTATACCTCCTCCCTGGGTCAGCTGATAGCCTTCCATGGCTTCCAATACCACATCTATGCTGATGACACCCAAATCTATTTCTCTACCCCTCAGCTCACTCCCTCTGTCTCCTCAAGTATCACTAATTTACTATCAGATAGATATATCAGTCTGGATGTCACAACACTTCCTCAAACTCAATTTATCCAAAACCGAATTTAAAATTTTTCCTCCCCCATATGCCCCTTTCCCTTCCCCTGATCTCTCTCTCTCAAAATCGATGGCACGACTATAAGCCCCATCACTAGCTGTCATAATGCGGTCTAAACCAAAGAAGACCATATATTCGGAGATAACCGAAAATATTCAAAAGCATCAGTATTTTAGAAACTGCTGAATAAAATATGTCCCCCCAGTGGGATAAATGTGTCAGCTAAGGTAGAATATATGGTAAATGAGTGAGAAAATGATATGGTGAACAGTGCAGTTAATTAAGAATAAAAATAATAAATCGACCCCAGAATTCAAAAATTTTGGGACAGAATGGCGCCAAAGAAAAAAAATAGTGAGAAATTATATATGCGTGATAGTGTCAGTGTGATGTCCGTGTTGCCCCTTCCATATGTATATACAAAGAGTTAAGTTGGGTTGTGATTGACCCCAATGTTCAAAAATATTGGGACAATATGGCGCTTGTGAAACGTGAGATGTCCTTCTATGTAACAAACTACTATCAAATAAAATTCAATTACAACACTCCCTGTGCATTAGATACAGTAAGTAAAGAGATAACATGCATAAACTATAGATTCCGGTTTCTTTTGTTTGTAGCAGATGATAATTAACTTCTAAAAAGTTTTTTTATATATATAGTCCATGCAAAAAGAGTGTTTTTAACCAAGTGGAAAAGCAGAGATCAAATGTAAATGCTGTTTATTTCACCCTTGAGGGCACACCACAGTGACTTCTGTGCGTTATGTTCAAATGGTGACTTGAAGTGCTCTCCCCCCAGTGCTTCCCCACTCACCAGAAATAATCACCCCTACAGGGGTACTGAGCGACAGAGTGGGTGCCTCAGGGCGGATGATGTTCACTCCAGTTATGCTTCCGTTCCTCTGCTATATGCGATCCTTACGGCTGTTCCAGGGAAAATATGTGCTCTAATGTGACCATGCTACTCCAGCGGTATACCACCTTAATCTGTTAAATTCTCCAGAGATCCAGAGAAAAGAGAAACACAAGGGGGCTTCCTTCGTGAAGTATGTCAAGTTTGTTTATTGCACATAAGCCAAAAAGAGTCCAAAAAATATGAGCCACAAAGTAGGTAATAATAAAACAGGCACTGCTGTATGCAGGGATGGGACCAGCAGCGTTCTGCGAGCGCCATATTGTCCCAATATTTTTGAACATTGGGGTCAATCACAACCCAACTTAACTCTTTGTATATACATATGGAAGGGGCAACACGGACATCACACTGACACTATCACGCATATATCATTTCTCACTATTTTTTTCTTTGGCGCCATTCTGTCCCAAAACTTTTGAATTCTGGGGTTGATTTATTATTTTTATTCTTAATTAACTGCACTGTTCACCATATCATTTTCTCACTCATTTACCATATATTCTACCTTAGCTGACACATTTATCCCACTGGGGGGACATATTTTATTCAGCAGTTTCTAAAATACTGATGCTTTTGAATATTTTCGGTTATCTCCGAATATATGGTCTTCTTTGGTTTAGACCGCATTATGACAGCTAGTGATGGAGCTTTCATACATCGTAGCCATCTGGATTTAGTTTGTATTTTATGACATTCATACCCATTACTTAATAACTTAGAGGGCAGCGCCGTTTTCATTCTCATTTCACTTATCTATCTATGCAATTAGACCCCTAGGGGTACTAATTAGGAATAGGCAGCAGCTCTTATGCTGCGTACACACGGTCGGACTTTTCGTCTACAAAAGTCCGACAGCCTGTCCGACAGACTTCCGGCGGACTTTCGGCGGACTTGCAGCAGACTTTCTAACGAACGGACTTGCCTACACACGACCACACAAAAGTCCGACGGATTCGTACGTGATGACGTGCACCGGACTAAAATAAGGAAGTTCATAGCCAGTAGCCAATAGCTGCCCTAGCGTGGGTTTTTGTCCGTCGGACTAGCACACAGACGAGCGGATTTCGGGGTCCGTCGTAGTTACGACGTAAAGATTTGAAGCATGTTTCAAATCTAAAGTCCGTCGGATTTGAGGCTGAAAAAGTCTGCTGAAAGTCCGGAGAAGCCCACACACGATCGGATTACCAGCCAGCTTTAGTCCGTCGGCGTCCGTTGGACTTTTGTAGACGAAAAGTCCGACCGTGTGTACGCCCCATAACACTGTCCTAAGCACAGATCTATCTATTTATATCTTTACGACTATAAGCCCATCCCTGCATACCAAGGTTCTAGGTGTAGTCCTGGACTCTGAACTCTCCTTTAAGCACCACGTCCAATCACTGTCCAAATCTTGTCAATCCCTCCACTGGCTTCCGCTCACCCAACAAATTAAATTCAAAATACTAACAACTACTTACAAAGCCATCCACAATTTAGCCCCCAGCTACATCACTAGCCTAGTCTCTAATACCAACCTACTTGTTCTCTTTGTTCCTCTCAAGACTTCTTGTTCTCTTGCTCCCTTGTCACTTCCTCCCATGCTCGCCTCCAGGACTTTTCCAAAGCCTCTTCAATCCTACGGAATGCCTTACCCCAATCTGTCCGCTTATCTCCTACTCTATTAGCTTTTAGATGATCCCTGAAAACCCTTTTCTTCAGAGAAGCCTACCCTACCCACCCCTAACAACTGTATTTTCATTTTCTCCATCAGCTCACCCCCCATAGTTATTACCATTTGTTCCACTTGACCCTCCTTTCTAGATTGTAATCTCCAACAAGCAGGCCCTCTGATCCCTCCTGTATTGATTTGTATTGTAAGTGTACTGTCTGCCCTCATGTTGTAAAGCACTGCGCAAACTGTTGGCGCTATATAAATTCTGTATAATAATAATAATTATGTTCTGTCTGTTAATTTAGATCATCTCTAAATATCTATTTGTACAGGTACATTTTTGTAATGAAATGTTCACCACACTTTTAGTATAATGAATATCATTATAGTTATTCATGTATAAATAATTAACCAAACACAATACTATATCTATCACCTAATTATGTGTCGTTTAAAGACATTCGATTTAAAGACAACGCCTGAAAAATTAAAACTGACACCTAGTAAAGTATCACAGGAAAGTTGTTTTTTTTGTTTGAAATAAATGGGATACTAGATTACTATTTAAAGAAAAAAAATGTATTGATTGTACCTGTTTAAGATGATCACAAACAAATGTTGAGGATCCTCACCTTACTTCAAAGAGTTCTAATCTGATAGTTATTTTATCAGCATAATTGTTTACTTCTTTTATGCTTAACAAGGCTAACAAATCAAAGTGAGGTCTATTGAACTGGTTGCATGCATTGGGGGACATTTATTAATCCTCTCTAAGGCTCCATTCACACTAGCGCGTTTTTTGATGCATTTTGCATTTTGCAGAAATGCATGGGAATTTTTTAACATGGGTTCCTATGGAACATGTTCACATCAATGCTTTTTTGTTTCTCTGCATTTTTGGAAAGGGTCGGGGACTTTTTTTCATGCAAAAAGCAGCGTTTTGCATGTAATGGATTTCAAAGGACAAGCATCAAAAACGCAAGTGCACCGTTTTTGCACCGTTTTTGCAGCGTTTTTGCAGCGTTTTTGATGCGTTTTTGCCGTTTTTTTTTTTTGTTTGTTTTTTTTTTTAATTTTTTTTAAATTTTTTTTTAGACTGTAAAAAAATAAAAAAACGCAAAACGCAAATCGCGGCAAAAAACGCCGCAAAAACGCTGCTCAAAAACGTGGCAAGCATGAAAAAAAAACCTCCAAAAACTCTCAAAAGCAACATGCATAGGTGTGAATCGAGCCTTAGACCCCATTCACACAGGGGCAACACGACTTGCAGGTCGCCTCAAGGGGCGACCTGCAAACGAATGGCCGGGCGACTTGCAAAACGACTTCTGCATAGAAGTCTATGCAAGTCGCCCCAAGTCGCCCCCGAAGTCGTACAGGAACCTTTTTCTAAGTCGGAGCGACTTGCGTCGCTCCCCTTAGAACGGCTCCATAGTACAGAACGGGAGGCGACTTGTTAGGCGACTAGGTCGCCTGACAAGTCGTCCCTGTGTGAATGGGCTATTAGGCTCGATTCACACCTATGCATGTTGCTTTTGAGCTTTTTTTGAGGTTTTTTTTTCATGCTTGCCACGTTTTTGAGCAGCGTTTTTGCCGCGATTTTGCCGCGATTTTGCCGCGATTTGCGTTTTGCGTTTTTTTTTTTTTACAGTTTTTTTTTACAGTCTAAAAAAAAAAATAAGAAAAAAAAAAAAAAAAACGGCAAAAGCGCATCAAAAACGCATCAAAAACGCTGCAAAAACGGTGCACTTGCGTTTTTGATGCTTGCCCATTGAATTCTATTACATGCAAAACGCTGCATTTTGCATGAAAAAAGTCCCCGACCCTTTCCAAAAATGCAGAGAAACAAAAAGGCATTGATGTGAACATGTTCCATAGGAACCCATGTTAAAAAATTCCCGTGCATTTCTGCAAAATGCAAAATGCATCAAAAAACGCGCTAGTGTGAATGGAGCCTTATCCACTGCTTCCACTAATGTGTCACAATTCTCAATTCAATTACATATCGCAACAAATGTTTACTTGCATATTGAGACATATTGCAACTATTTTAAGAATGAATTTCATTCTCTTGCAGGGAAAAACTGTGGCAGCGATGCAACTAGCTTTTTGCAGCTAACTGTATCTTCTCACTGATTGCATGAATTTGCAGCTGTTGGGTAAACATCAAAGATAGAGATCATTTACTGCTTGTGTACAGAATATAGCAAAATAACTCACAGTGACTGCACCATGTGGAAAACAACAAATAAACAGGAAATATCCAGGAATAGAGTTAGACAGAGGAAGAGCACCTAAACCAGTCAGAACCCTTGCCCCTGGTGTACTGACAGGTATGCAGTGTAGCTGGATAAAAAAGGCTAATTGATCACTTAGAGCACATCTGAACAATTAGCTAATCTCAAAAGGTGAGAACAAGTGGTGTTTTTTTTTTTTTTTTTGCAGTGAGGAACCCTTATCTGTAATGGGTACAGAGCGACAGCCCAGGATCAAAAAGGGTTAAAGAGAATAGTCAAATCAATCAGAGGTCCCCGAACAGATATGTATATGTACTGGTTTTCAGTTTGAAACAGAGTCAAAAAGTAAGCAGGCAATAGAGGGCTTTATTGAGATTAAGCTGACTATGAACTGCAAAGTGCAAAAAAAGTATCCTGTATTGAAGTAGAATTTCAGCGATGGTTGCAAGGGAATGAAGAGAGTACCAACAATGGTTGTGAAAGCCGCAAGCGATGATGTCACCCATAGGCTCCCATAGTGCAGCCAATGTCAGCTGCTTCTCTCCCCAGCAGTTACTGATGGCTGACATAGGGGAGCCAGGTCATGCTTACAGACTTCAGAACGGTTGAAAATAAGTATATGCCTAATTTTTTACACAGATTAGTTAGTATAGGTGTTAGAAGGGGGGAGAAAGTATTTTAAGACTAGTTAGGCTTTAGCTGAGATTGTACTTTAGCAATACCTTTGATCTTGGTGCTGAGTTTCCCAATGCTGGGAGAAAGCAAAAAAAAAACCCTACCCCAATGAATCCGCCAACACAACCCTCTTCTACTTTTTTTTTTTTTTTTTTTACAAAGTAAGAACTTTATTTTAAGTCAATAGTCACATGTTAGTATCACAAAACATTGCAGAATAAAAAGATGGTGCAAAAAATATCCATAGTGTAGAGCTGACAACTTTTGTTGTTAGTCATATGTGTGTTGTAAAAGAATATAAGTTGATCTGGTGCCATCTAGTGGACAATTGAAAAGGTACAACACTTTTATGTTTCATGATTAAGAGAAGTGACATGGAAGTGATTGATTGTTTACTTCTGAACATTAACTATGACCTACCCACAATGCTCCTGGACAAGAGAAGAACTGAACTGCATTATGGGAGGATATAAAAGGGATGGGAGTGGCCATCTTAAGGCTCTTGTTCCTGGGACGCGTGGCCTGCCAGCAGGACTCTGTGGGTGTGTGTGTGTCCCACAGGGTTGCGGCCTACTTTGTGAAAGAGCGGAGCAGCAGCAGGGATCTTGCCTTCGTATCATAGTGTGCTGAAGCAGCAGAAGTGATTGTTTCGGAGACCCGTGGGGGAGGTAACCGAGGACTCCCGGTTGTTGGTAAACGGAACAGTGTGACGGCGTGGTGGTGCCTCCATACGGACTGAGAACTGCTGAAACTGAGACATCCATCTGCCCGGATCCCATGTGGTGAGAGGGTTAACACCCGGAACTTTGTTTGATACTACACACACTTAGGACAGTTACAAAGTATTGCTGGGACTGATAGTCCCACAGAACAAGTTAAGTTGGAGAACATTATATTTGCATAGATTTCGGCATTCAGGAACTGATACTAGATGTTTGTCTTCTTCGTATAAGAACACTTAATCAATCTTCTGGATTATAATTGTCTTAGTGTATTACCTTACACTGCGCAACACCCAAGAAGAACCCTCTGTGGATTACAATTACAAATTTGTAGCTAGCGAAGATTGAAGACATCAAGAATATCTCTTTTATTGCAGGGCCCTGCATTTAGTTAAAAAGGGTAGTGACTTTACGGTTTAGAGCAGGGGGAGCTCCCTGATACAGATATATATTTTGGTATATTTGTGTTTGTTACCAAGATTGTCATAACTGTTTTATGTACTGTTGCATTACGTTGGTGTGATAGTGTACTCGCTGTAATAATTCTTTATATAAATATATCATTAATCCAAACAAAGAAGTTGTTTTGGTTATTACAGAAGTTTATGTGCAGTGTTGTTATTTCTCCTGCAGGTGGAGCTACAAGCACCCAGGTAGAGGTAAATATAACTATAAGTGTATATTGTGGGTTAAAGTTAGTATTGATATCATTACAACACTGCGCTACAGCTGTGTCAAGGGGTTTGAACAACTTAAGAGGGGTGAAAAGAATAGAGGACAGGCCCAATAATAAACCAGCAGCTCCACCGAGAGTTATTGCTACAATAGTATACATTATTTACATATACCTGTATGGGGAACACCAGTCAATTGTATTCAACAGGGTCATTAGAAAAAGAGACTATCAGACCTTTTTTTTTTTTTTTTTTTTTTTTTTTACTCTATATCTTTATTAATGCATTTTCTATTCTACAAAAATATAAAAACATAGATCTAAAATTTTGAAAGAAGAGGGGGATACGGACTCCCCTCTCTTAAGTACCTTCGTTTAGCTCTGTATGTCCCTTCCTTCCCTAACTAACTCATACATCACCAAGCCAATCTAATCTCACTTCCACTCCTTTCGTTCACCTTTCACCCAGCCCTTTTCTTCCCACTCGTCTTTTAACCGTTTTCCTTTCTTTTTCCCTCTTTCTAATTTATCGTCCCTTTGACTATTTATATATATCCCTTTTTCTTTCCCTTTCTCTCCCCACATTTTCCAGATCTTATTAAATTTTTTAAGAACACCTTGTCTAATGTATGACGCTCTTTCCTTAAAGCGGTTGTATACCCGCGTTTTTTTTTTTTTTCTTTTCCTATACCTGCAAAGGAAAAGGCATAATGAGCTAGTATGCACCGCATACTAGCTCATTATGAGATACTTACCTTAGAACGAGGCGCCGGCATCTCATCCTGTCCACGCCGAGGGAGCTGACATCTCCCCTCGGCGTGTCTTCCGGGTATCGTGGCCGGAGCCGCGATGATGTCACTCCCGCGCGTGCGCGTGGGAGACTTCAGTCCGGCAAGCTCCGGAGTTTGCCGGGCTGTCAGCCGAGAATCCCCTGTGCGCATGCGCGGCTGCATTCAGCGGCTCATTGCGAGGGGAATATCTCCTAAACCTGTATTTTTTTTTACCTACAGGTAAGCCTTATTATAGGCTTACCTGTAGGTAAAAGTTAACAAAAAAGGTATACAACCGCTTTAAGAATCGCCACATTCATGCCCTGTTCCCACTCTCTGCTGGACGGAGGTATGGTAGATTGCCATTTTTGAGCAATCATTTTCCTTGGAATAGGTATCTCAAGTTTGCTAATTGAGTATCTCCTAGTTTACCTTCTCCCTCTATCCACCACAGCACACATAGCATGGGTTCCATGTCTATAGAGACTTCAAATACCTGGCCTATGATACCCACTACCTCCCTCCAGTATCAGAATAGCCTTCGGGCATCTCCAAAGCATATGGATCAGATCCCCCTCTGCCCTTCCACACCTAGGGCAGGTAGCGTCCTATCTACGGCCGAACCGAAAGAGCTTCTGTGGAGTGTAGTAGGCTCAGTATAATAAGAATAAGTGTGACATCCTCTGGGGTGAGGAGAGCGACACCATCAGACCTTTACTAGGAGAGCACCCTCACCCGGAACAGTGAGTCTTGGATAAGTATTGGAGGATCCCCGGGGGGGGAAGGTGAAGGAGGAGGGGAGAGGGAGCAGGGTATGCCTGAGAGGGCAGGGAGGGGGCTGGGCAGAGAGGATATGTAGAGGGCGGAAGGAGAGAATGGGAGGAGGGGCAGACAACAATCGGGTCATGGTCCAGCCAGGCCTGTTTTGGAGATGAAACTAAGGGTCCACTTATGGGGTGGGTGGAGATGTCTCCACTTCTAAAGAACCCCAGGAATCTATCCAGGAGGACCATATCTTGTCAAACTTCTTGTTACTCGGATAGTTCCTGTTGATATACGTTATTTTATATAAGGGTAAGACAGTATTCAGGGTAGTCCACCAGGTGGTGATGGTGGGTGGCATTTCAGTTTTCCACTTTATTAAAATCTCTCTGTGAGCATAGTATGTGGAGTATATTATGAATAGTTTGGTATATTTTCTTACCGTAGGGTCAGTGATCACATTCAACAGCATGACCTCAGGAGTTAGTGGAAGTGTTGTCCCTGCAACCTGATTAATATCCCCCCAAACTTGTTCCCAGAAGCTCTGCAAAAGGGGGCAAGACCATGTCATATGTATAAAGGAGGCCTCCGGGTCTCCACAGCGTGGGCAGGATGGGGGATCTGTCCGGGTAAATAGCAGCCAATCTGCGTGGGGTATAGTAGACCCAGTGTGAACATTTTAATTGTATTAAACGATCTCTTGCAGAAATCAGACTGGAGACATATGAGGAAACACAGCTCTCCCAGTCCTCATCAGTGAGGGATGGGATATCCTGCTTCCATTTTGTAAAAGCCTTAGTAAATTTAGAAGATAACGATGCTAAGAGATGGAAATATAGTGTGGACAAGGGCTTATCAGGACTTTAGTGGACAACAATCGCTCCACTGGATCCGACTCGAAGGTGATAACATTGGGGAATTGGTGCTGAAAAATGTGCCTTACCTGCAAATATCTAAAGAACATCCAGTTGGGAAGGTTGTGCGCTGTCTTAAGCTCTGGAAACATATTCAACCTACCCCCTGTCACCAGGTGCTTCAGCCACACTATGCCTCTAAAGGCCCATACCTAAGGGTCGTGTACACTGCGCATATGAGGGAGATTGGGATTGCCCCACAGAGGTGTGTGGGGAGAGAGGGTCTCCGGAGAACGATATGCCACCCTAGCATGGTGCCAGACTGTTATTGTTGTACACATCAAAGTGGATGGGCCCTAACCTCACGGTACGCTAAATTGCTGAGTGTAGCATATGACCCCAGGATCGCTGCCTCCAAGGTCACCGCCGGACTCCTTGGGCTGCGAGAACCACCAGCGGACCATCACTAGGACGGCCACCCAGTAGTATTGTTGGAAGTTGGGGACGGCTAGTCCACCCTGTCCTATCGATAACTGCAGTGTGGATATCACCAGTCTAGGCACGCTACCTAGCCAAATGAAGGAGATTACTATGGATTTCAGTCTATTAAAAAAAGACGCTGGGAGCAAGAGTATGCAGTTTCTAAAGAAATACAAAAATTTAGGGAGAAAAATAATTTTTATTAAATTTACTCTGCTAACCGGAGTAAGGGGGAGTGACTTTCAGTCCGTACAATGCCACTAAAACAATGCCAGCAGGGGTGTCAGGTTGAGGTCCAAGTGCCTAGTGACCGGCCCACCCGTACGTATCCCCAGGTATTTAAAGCTGTCCACCCAGACTATTGGGCTCTGCATAGGTGGTCTAGGTTGTGAAGAATTCAAGGGATAAATGAGGGATTTATCCCAGTTCACCCTAATTCCCGAATACGATCCAAACACATCAATTATCTGTAAGGCCGCTGGGAGGGAAGAGGAGACTTCACTCAAATACAGGATAGTGTCATCTGCATATAAGGATATTTTCTCCTCGACCACCCCACTTGGATTTCCTTGACCGTAGATTCAGCTTGTATCCGCAAGGCCAAGGGTTCCACTGCCAGCACAAACAATCCCGATGAGAGCGGGTTCTCCTGTCTGGTACCCCTACCCAGTGGAAAGGTCGGGGATAGTGAGTTGTTAGTGCGCACCCGAGCCCTGGGAGAAGCATACATCAGGCGCAACCACTTCATAAAAATGAGCCCAAACCCAAATTTTTGAAGGACAGCCCAGAGGAACTCCCATTCAACCGAGTCAAATGCTTTCTCGCCATCCAGGGAAACCACTGCCTCCAGGCTCTCCTCCGTGGCTCTGTCCATATGTGTCAGCAGTCTGCGCATGTTTATGTCTGTCCTTCTGCCTGGCATAAACCCAGGCTGGTCTGGGTGGATTAAAGCTGTGATTACAGAATTCAATCGGTTGGCTAGTACTTTAGCAAGTATATTTAAATCAAAATTTAAGAGAGATATTGGCTGGCAAGAGGAATACAATTCAGGATTCTTGTCAGGCTGAGGAAGGACTATTACCACTGCTTCAGACATAGACGGGGCAGCTCACCACCCTCGAAGGCTTTAATAAGCACCTCTTGGTATGTGGGCAGGAGATCGTCCGCATACTGGTTAAAAAATTCCACTGGATACCCATCTGGGCCTGACGTCTTTCCGCCCTGCAGAGACTTGACCGCTGTTTGAATCTCTTTGAGGGTCAGGGGACTGTTTAGCCTCTCCCTAGAGGAGTCTGTAAGACATGGTAGATCCACCTTGTCTAAGTAATAGTGCATTTCCCCTTCGGTGTAAGGTACCCTGGAGTTATATAGCTCCTGATAGTATGAGGCAAACCGGGCATTAATCTGCGTAGTGTCTGTTAGGATATCCCCAGTGGAGGACTGAATACGGGAGATAGACACAGGAGAAGAGTGCTCCTGCAACAACCAGGCCAACAGACGAACACTCCTCTCCCCTTGATCGAAAATCCTTTGGCTCTGGTGGAGGAGGCGGATTTTGGTGGTGGAGATACGGATGAGGGACACATCCCGCTGGCCTGCCTGAAGTGAGGAATAGACCTGGGGATCGCGATCCCTAACATAAACATCCCCCAAAGCCGCAGCCTTATCTTCGGCCTCATGTAACTCATTGCGAGCCCCCCTTCGGACCCTCCCAATGTGTTTTTGAAAACTACCCCTCATGCAGGCTTTAAATGAATTCCAGGTGACAGGAATAGGGACAGAGTTCCAGAACATGATCAGCCTTGCATGGCATATCCACCCTCGAGTCAGATAACTAGAATCCAGAGAGACGCCAGAGTACACCAGATCAATTCTGGAGAATGTCTTGTAGATAGCAGAGTGGCAGGTATATGCCCTCAGCTTGGGGTGTCTCCACAGCCAGACATCCATGAAATTAAAGGCTTCTGCCCAGGCCGTCAATTCAGTAGCAGAGCCGGATGTCTGGGATAATCTGTCCATCCCAGGATCCGGGACCATGTTGAAGTCCCTAAATATCAGGATATTATCAGTGGCATACTGCATTAGTCTGGACACTAACTGGTAGAGGAAGGAAACCAAGGCAGTAGGGGGTGCATACAATCCCACAATAACAACTTCCAGATTCATTATATTGGCATGAATGATGACATAGCGACCCCCAGGATCTACCTCTAGTGCCAACAGGCGAAAGGGCAAAGACTTGCGGATCAATATATTAACTCCTTGCGAAAGATTAGAATAGGTGGAGTGATAGGAGTGGCCCACCCAGGGCATCCTAATGCCCCGTACACACGGTCGGATTTTCCAATGGAAAATGTCCGATCGGAGCGTTTGTCGGACATTCCGACCGTGTGTGGGCTCCATCGGACATTTTCCATCGGATTTTCTAACACACAAAGTTTGAGAGCAGGCTATAAAATTTTCCGACAACAAAATCCGATCGTGTCAATTCTGACCGTGTGTGACCTGTTCCGACGCACAAAGTGCCACGCATGCTCAGAAGAAATTCCGACACGGAACAGCTCGGTCTGGTAAACTTAGCATTCGCAATGGATACAGCACTTTCGTCACGGTGCAATGTTAAAAATGGTTTAATACAGCGCACTCTCTTCTGCTTTATAATGTGAGAAGAATGAAGTAGTTTTGCTGCTCATATTCACACAGACTTCTCACAAACTTATTTCTTTACTATTTATCAGGATTCCCTCAATATATTTTGATTTGTCACATCTGACAACATTATTTTTGTGTTGTATTTTTTTTTGTTTTGTTTTAAGGCAGATTATTTTTTTTTGGTTTGTATTTTTTTCAAGGCTGATCTTTTTTTTATTGTATTTTTATTTTTACTCCAGAATATTTTTGTGTGTGTTTGTGTGTCAAGTTACCACAACACCATTGATATGTTGTTATATTTAATCTGTAGGGGATTGTTTGGTGTTATTGTCTCTTGTTAATTTCACATTGTACTTTAGAAATGTACCTGAATCCTCACAAACAAACTCTCCTTTTTGGATGAAAACACACATAGGAGAGTATAATTTTCCCAAAAAATTCATTTATTAAGGGCTCACAACTAAACAAAGAGGGAGGCAACGCTGAAGAAACAGCAGAAACGGGTAAAGCCTTGGACCCCCAGGGCAGACATCAACTATTTTCAAGCAAAATTGGTGGCCTGAGGAGTCCATATGTAAGGGAGTGCAGTCTGGTCCAGAAGTCCCAGAGATCCGGAAAGCAGCAGATGACTGTGGTCATCTGTGTCCCCAGACTGTGGTCATACAAGAGACTGCATCTTTTGTCAGACCAGACTGAACCCAGGTCATCACTCTCTGGTCTTCCTTCCACGCTTCCTTCCACACTGTGGCTCTGGTGGTGGAGTTGTGGCAGCAGGAGGAGGAGGAGGAGGATGGTCCAACTCAATCACGTCGGTCTTGGGTGTGATTTCGCCACTCACCCCCTTAGTTAGGTCTTTATAAATAAGTTGCTCACACATGAGGCGTTGACTCTCCTGCATGCCCTGCAGTTTTGTGGCAGCCATGCAGGCAAAGGCCTCTTCAGGAGTGGGTAAGGCTCGGAGGGACGCAGAAGCCTCCTGAATAAGCCTGAGTGCAGAATCCTGAACGTGACTCCCCTTCCTGGGTCTTTTGTATGGAAGGCGGAGGGGAGGAACCTGCGATTCGGTCATGCGACTGGTCCCAGGCTTCTCCTGGCTGCCACTTAGCCCCACCTCCTCCTGTCTGTCACTAACCCTCGCCTCCTCCTGGCTGCCACATTCCATCGCCTCCTTCTGGCTGAGGTCTTCCTGTGTATGAAAAAGGGACATAGTTTTAGTTTTTTATTCATCAATCACACACAATTTTCACCTCCTGACTGCTGCAAATTGAATGTTAACAAATATAACAGACTATCCTTCTGAGCCCAGCATTTTGCATTCTTGTCCCAATTTTTGGTGCCCACTACTGTCTATTGATATGTAAAACACTTTTTTTAATCAGCAATTAGTAATCACTAATAACATCTAGTAAACATCATTTATTTATTGACCAGAAATCTGTAGAACAATGCTATACCTGACTCCAGCTGGGCTCCTCAACTTCTTCCTGGCTGGAAGGCCCAGGTTGGACATCGGAAGCCTTAGCTGGGGTGGAAGGAAGAGTGGAAGGAAGAGTGGATAGGGATTCCCTGACTTCAGTGTGGTCTGACAGAAATCGCAGTCTCTCATAGTACCACAGCCTGGGGACATAAACGTCATCTGCTCCTGCTCCTGATCTCTGGGAATCCGTGACCTTCTTGCGCTCCCTAAGATATGTGCTCCTCAGGCCACCAATTTTGTTTTTTAAATAAGGGATGGTTGCTGTGGGGACCACCGGCTTCACCAACTCCAGCAGTTTCTCCAGCGCTGCTTGCCTCTTTTGTTTATTATTATAATGAGGATGTCTCACCTGCCACAGACAGGGCAGCTCCCTGTATTTGTCTATGAACAGGGGGAGGAAGTTGTGGTCATTGAAGCCATCCATTTTCTCTGCAAGACACAACACAAGACAAACCCTAAGGTCAGGCTAAACTCTCCTAATCTTGTTACAATATAGGATTCAATTTCGAAGCAGTATAGGCCCAAGTTTAGATCTTACCTTCGTTATCACAATCGGCGCCTCCGATGCTCCTTCCTCCACTCACAGATCGTACGTAATACGCACACGTGTTACACTTTATACACACTGCGCATGCGTGTAACTCCGCCCACCCCTGACGTTCTTTCTAGTCTTTTCCCCTCCCCTTTTCATTCTGCGCAGTGGGGGAAGAGCACATGGCGGAGACACAGCAGGTGCGTGCTAATTACAGGAACGAGGAGGAGGCAAGCCCGGATCCGGAAACGTCCCGATCCAGAAGGAGATTTAAGGCCTCAAATATGTCCTTTGGGGAGATGTTGGAGATGGTCGACATAATGAAAAGGGACGACTATGATGGAAAGTATGGACCTTACCCCAATCCCAATGTCAGAAAGGCCAAGATCATGGTGAAAGTGGTCAAGAGTCTGCACCGGAATTTCGGGGTACGACGATCGAAAGATCAGCTCAGGAAGCGGTGGTTGGACCTCAAATTATGAGAACATGAGCAGTACAGGAAGATCCAGAGAGTGCTGCAAAAAAGTAAGTAGTTGTGCTGTGTTCCTATTCTTTTTGTGTTTATTACGTTCGTGCTGCTCCAAGTGCTTTTCTTAAAAGTGTACATTTTAAAATGGCAACTTTCATGTTCATGGGCACATTATTTGTTCGTATAAAACATTTTTCTTTCGGCCTATAAAACACCATTGTTTTGGCCATATGCATTTGGCCACATTTTTTACACCCTACTTGTATGAAAATAATTTGGTTGTGTAGATGGCTTTGTTACTAGAATGAAATGCAAACTAGATTCTGTGTAAGGAGAGGACACTGAGCAGCTGTTTTCACATCTGGACACTGGAGCACTAGTGTGGGACACCAGAACACCATTTTTATTAGGGGGGCCACACAGGTGCTCCAGTGTATACTATAGGGGGGTCTCCATCTGTGAAGCTTGTACCAAACAGGTAAAGTATTGCAGCTTGACAAAGGACACTGAAAATGCTACATTTTCGAACTCTGCCAAAATAGACAATTGTACCCCACTTCCAAGTAATGTTTCCTATTTATAGTTCTGCCATCAAATATCTGTGTGCTAAGTATACCATTTTTGTTTTACATAGGGGAGAAAAGACTCGGAGGACACCCCTCATCCTAGGAGACCACAGACCCCCCACCTCTGGAAGAAGGGGAAATAACCCCAACACAAGAAGAGCAGGAGGAAGAAGACGTGGTGGAACTAGTCACCACAACAGGTGAGTGTCTGCAAACACAGGCTCAGGTAAGAGATGTATGCCAGCATATTTTTTATACCTGTTTTTGTTTGGTTTCTCTTTTTTTAGGTGATCGTGATGTTGTGGATCCAGATCCTTTCACATCAGAAAGTGCCCAGATCCTGATCGGGGAGATCATGGGGTGTAATTTAGCTTTGGAAAACCTCCAGAAAAACATCAATGATGTTATTAAAAAAAATAAAAACATCATTGATGTTTTGGGGCGAGTTTAAAACCCCTCCAAATCACTTTCTTCTTTTGTATGCTACAAAGTTCAAAATGTTTTAGCGATTTTTAGAAAAGCAAAATTTGGAGGATGCACACAGTGTGCCAACATGTGCTATCTGCCATCACGGGAGATCAATGTAGGCGTTTTGGGGGTGCAACCCCTTCCTCAATAATAAAGCAGCTGAGAGAAAGGGGTTTGTCCTCCAAAACACGTCCCTTGATCCCCCATTGATGGCAGCTAGCACATGTTGACATTCGTAAATTGGTGTGCATCTTCCAAATTTGGCTTTTCCTGGGGTGACTTCACCCCATCTGAACGCAATATCAAATACAGTTCCTAAATACTCATATATAAAAAAACCCAATAAGGGTAAAAGCTGCGCTCAGGAAACCAAAAACAAAATGATGAAGATAAAAGACAAAAGGAGATCAAAAGCTGCCAGCACTCTAAAAAGTCCAGTATCTAACTCTAAAACATGTAGTAAACCGATGAAAAGTGCAGCGCTAAATATATAAAGTGTATAGGATCTTTAAATGGGATCCTACAATGTGACTTAACATAAAATTATAATGAGCAAAATACAAAAATATAAAAGTCAAAAAATAAACAAACAGCATATATTGCAAATGCATGTGAAAAAAGAAAGAAAGCTGAAAAAAACAAAACAAAAGTCCATGCAGGAATGTTCAATCCATAGGTAGATACAACAAAGCACCCATCCGAGAGAAATGTGAAGAGAAAACGCCAATAGATGATCCACCGTGAAGTGAGTATATAGATTCCGCTTTCCGGACGGCGATGACTGCTATTACGGCAGTCTCGCCCAGCATAGGGATTAGGGTCTCCCAAAAGCGAGGATACACCACAGAAACAACGGCTTTAACAGTCAGTCGTTTCCGGAAACATAAAACAGAATACTCCCATAGCGTAAAACCGTATGACAAAAGAGGATTTATTAAAATAAAAGGAATCACACTTACAATGTCATGGAGAACATAAAGCGTAAGGGATATCAAAACAAACAGCGGTGTCTCCGTATGCCGCGATTCACTTCCCGTACTCGTAAGCCCATCCAAAAACGTGATGACGTCAGGGCCCCAACACCAAGCCCCCGCACAGCACGAACTCTACGAGGAGTACGTATACGCAACATGGCTAGAAAACGGTCGGCTGCTCAGAACGAAGTAACAACGCACTGAAGAACAGCAAGGCCTGTGAAGAGCGACCTGAAAAAACGCAACGAGCGGGCAAGATCGCACAGAAAACTCCGATACGAACTGACTGCATGCACTGAAGAGCAGATACAAACCCACAAGCACAAACTGAACCGCAGAAAACGATCTGAAAGCCACGAGTCGGAAAAGGCGCGAATCGTCTCTCACCAAACTTTTACTAACACGAGATTAGCAAAAGGAGCCCAAAGGGTGCCGCGCTTGGTTCTGAACTGGCCTTTTCTAGTCTCGTCATACGTGGTTGACGTCACTGCGTTGTTGGCGATCGGAAATTCAGACAACTTTGTGCGACCGTGTGTACGCAAAACAAGTTTGAGCCAACATCCGTCGGAAAAAATCCTAGGATTTTGTTGTCGGAATGTCCGATCAATGTTCGACCGTGTGTACGGGGCATAAGACTCAAAAGTCTCCCCCCAGTCAGGTTGGTCTCCTGGAGCATACAGATATGGGGAGACTGTCACTGCAGGAACTGAAACACCAGCGATCGTTTTATTTTTGAGTTCAGGCCCCTGGTGTTCCAGGACACTATTTTATAGATAGACAGACATAGGGCCCTTTGAAAATCGGACCTTGACCTCAGAGGTCACAGGCAGGCCACCCACCACACCACCATACAATATCAGGGTTAGAGGTTTCTCCGGATAGAACAATAGATATATATTGCAGAAGGCATACTGACATGTACAAGCATGTGTTTGGAAAAACAGAACTGTAACAAAAACAGTGCGAGAAGGTGAACCCTGAGGACCTCGCGCAGCAGGCATGCGATGGGCCCTCTCTACAGTAATGAAGGGGGAGAAGCGAGCTCTAGACATCAGCTCTTTGAGGAGGTGCTCAGTAAATGCAGTGAGGTCAGTACCCTCTGCTCCCTCCAGGAGGCCGATGATCCGCAGATTATTGCACCTATTTCGGTTCTCTGCATTTTCAGAGCAATTTTCCAGGGTTTTTACTTTAAGCTTCAGGGTATGCAGGTCCCCAGAGTGCTCTCTAACGGTATCCTCCGCTGCCGAGACCCGCTGCTCCACCTCTGCCACCTGGCCGTGGAAGGAGTTTAGATCTCGGTGGATAAAGTCCACGTTGGTTTGCAGGTGGTTTATTTTGTCCATAAGTGCCGCTTGGCCAGTGGCAATGGTCTGCATGGCAGTTGCAAGATCCGCCGCCGTGACAGGAGGGGAATCCGAGGCCTCCGTTTGAGATGCCATGTGCGTAGTGATGGCGGCCTGCCCTCTGGTTCTTGCTCTGTCCTGGGAACCCGCTGCTGAGTTGGAACGGCGGGATTTACCGCCGGGCATGTCCCAGAGCCCCTGCTGTGTACCCGAGACTGATCCACAGAGCGATCACAGCCTAGACACCGGGAAAAAAAGCCTTACAATGGTTCCTCCATGTAGATTGCAAAAGATGTTGTCCACCACCTTGTATTCTTTGCGTGGCTCTATTGTATGTGTGGTTTTATTTTTTCTGAGAGTAGACAGAGAGGCCTAGGAAATGGAATTAATATACTAAGGACTTTTAGATTACATTCCAGTGCTAATTATACTGTTTTTACTCACAGATCATTGTGGGTTATATTAAACCAAAAAGACAACTACTGTATGTTGACTTTGTAAAATCTAGGTTCACTTGATATCTTTAACCTTGTGATACATGGTCAGCAATTCTAATTATTTAAATCTATGCTTGTAAAATATTTCCAAATCGCTCAGTGTGCAAAGGATTCTTTCAGCTCACTTTTAAAACTTATATGTGTATGGACCCTGCCCTAAGCAGGAGTGTCTCTGGCTTAGATTTATTGCTACTGGGCTGTATTCAGCCTTAGACCTACCCCATATACAACCCCTAGGGGGTTTATTGCCAGGGGTGCAAGCTGTTGGAGGATTTAAATATTTGAGATAACATTTTAGAAGCTCTTTTGCCTCCTAGGCTATGGTCAGGAGAGAAGACTGTGTGTTTGAGGTCAGTGCCTCCTGGCCTACTGCCTGAAGAGGACTTTACCAGAGGATAAGGTAGAGTTCAGGGGCCTGCAGGAAGCTATGACTACCCAGATTTAGGCACCAGTGGTGAAAACCTCACTGGTGAAGAGTGTCAGAAAAAGTTGAGGATGTTGTAGGGCATTCTAGTTTACATTTTGGAAGAGTACAGTGTCAGTTCTGCTTACAGGTCCTTCTTCTCTATTGGCTGTGAGTGGAGATTTGAAGTCTGCATTTTCTGTCTTTTAGGATATGTTGGTTTTAATGAACTCTGTTAAACGTCTTAAAGTAACTGGTGCCCACATATGGATGAGAAAATTGGGGGCCAGTGTAGCTGTTCTGAATAAGAGAGTTATTTACACATGTGAATTTGCCATATAGGTAAATAATGATCCCAATACAGTGTGTACAACTGCAAATATCTTCTACTGTATTCAGGTTTACGTAAATATAACATTTAAAACAACAAGGACTACATTTATACTTTTTCCTCCAAATCCAGTGTACTACCCTTCCTCCTTCAACAACTACTTGGGCCACTGTCTCAACCTAAATATGCACACAGATTGCATATGCAGTGCCACACAGAAATATCATGAACATGAATAAATAATCATAGAGTATTGTAGAGAAAAAAACAGAACTTGTCAAATTAAAGGATACGTGAACCTATAATAAATGCCCTCTCAAAAAATAATTATTAAAATGTAGCCTTCAGCTTTGCTGCCTGTAAATATGTCATGGCTTGACCCACCTTGTGTCTCTGCAGACAATATGGTCTTTTGAGTGGCTTGATGGCAGCAGTACATCGC
The DNA here is from genome assembly GCF_042186555.1 of Aquarana catesbeiana. NCBI lineage: Eukaryota > Metazoa > Chordata > Amphibia > Anura > Ranidae > Aquarana > Aquarana catesbeiana. The sequence goes on along the minus strand of NC_133325.1, from coordinate 353,106,978 downwards.
TCTTTGCAGTAATAATTGGAAGTAGGCACTTTTCCTCTGCACAAATAGGCACTATACCTTCCAAGTTATCTGGGCAACTATTCCCTGCCCTGCTACACATAATGTTGCAGGCCTTGGTCTAGATGATCTAGCTGGAAATCTGGGCCTGAACACAAATTTTCAGTGTCAACATACAATTAATGGAGCTGAACAAGTACTGTACTATACATAAAATCAGCAATACAAGATGCCTAAAAACATTGAAATATTGGAAAAAAGGGGCTCATAATATTCAATGTTCCACATCAATCACATGTGCTCCAACTGTTTTTCAGTAAATCTTAGATTGATTTAAAATAGGTTAATTTTAACTTTTAGAAACAAACAATATCTATCCTAACACAGATCTCCCAACTGAAGTCTAGGGGTGGGCACAAGGGACAATCTTTGGATCTGTAGCATGTAAACTAAAGACAATTTCATATATCCACACAATCCTACTGTAACAGCTTCTTCTACACATAAGGTGCAGTAATATTGTTTGTAAATTATTGTAGAATGGCTATTTAAAATCTCTTCCTTTGCTAAAAACACACATATTCTCTAATATTTAACAAGGAGCATGGCCATTCTTTGAATCCAGAAGGACTTCCCAGAACATTATCATAAACTGTATAAAGTGGGATTGTATGCAATTAAAAAAACTAAGCATTTTGAAAAATTAAGTTCCTAAAACTTTTCAATAAAGTTATATAATGTTACCACTTTTAACTCTGAGTACCATTGATGATAAGTCATTCTGGAATATGGAAAAATTATTGAGGGAACAGTTTTTGCACCAGCTGCAACTACTGTTGTTAAATTACTTCATATTTCTTGGTCATATGCACATTTGGAGCAATAACGGAATCAAATGACCCAGCAAACAAGCTGCTAGAGATGTGCCTGGCATTGGTTCACAAAGGATTTTATGAAACTTAAAGTTCAGGAAGTCTTAAAGTCCATTGAAGTCTATAGGGTGTGAGTCTTGTTATTCAATTTTCAGCATTTGTAGGGCTAATAAGCAAGATATTCTCAAAGAAAATAGACACACAATGGCGCAATCACATACCAAGTGCTCAAAAACCTATAGAATGTATCAAAGAATTGCAGTCCTTCATAGTATGTATGATATAGGCGTGTGTTCCATTTCAATGGACTGCTGCAGCTCCAGAGAGTTTAATAAATGTGCGGTAATAAAGTTCACAGGCATTTTTGAAGGCCCTGAATTTCTGTCAGTCACCTGAAAAGCGCGTTTAGGAGTGGGGACTCTGGACTCCGGAGGAGGTAATCCCACAGCAGGTGTGGCTGTAGCAGGAGAACTTGCCGTTGGAGAGAAAGCAGTGGAGCTAGTAGCTTGGTTAGGATCAGCAGGAGTCATGGAGGTAGTGAGGGAGTGAATTTGTCCTTCCAGCTGAAAGTAGTCATCTTGTAAGCTCTGAACTGCTTGTGTAAGATCTGTCATCTGCTGACAAAGGGCCTCCAACGCGGAAGCACCTCTCTCAGCCTCAGACATCTTGGCTGGTTGATACTATTGCGTACCTGGTGCTGGAGGCCAATAGAGAAAGAGTGTACATATTCTCCAGCACACCATGGATCAACAATCACTCTCCAGAGGTTTCTTTAATTAAGAGAGATCACATCACAGAGATAAGTGCAACGTTTCGTAGCCACGCAGGGCCCCTTCATCAGGCATATGATAAAGTGCAACAGTGTCAAAGCAGAATACATCAACCACCAATCAGAACATGCAAAAATGGTAACACCCCCACCCTGTGATGTCATTATGACGTCAAATTCTGACAAAAATCATTAAGCAATCAAAAGCCACAAAGTAACATAAAGCAGGCTGAAGTATTAAACACTTAAATACTGGGGAATGCAGTTCACCTGCATAGCGTCAGTGTGTGTGCATCAGATGAGGCACATCAGTCAGATGCACCCGATCCAAACGAGGACACTAGGACACAGAGATTAGGTTACCGCCGGCCGCCAATCACAGTGTGCCACGTATGCCGTGCATGTGCACAGTGCTCATAGCGGCAGGGCAACTGGAGTACGCCTATTTGTGGGGCCACCATTGCCATGGAAACCAATGACGTAAGGCCGGCACCTTGTTAGGTGTACCATAGTGCTAAAGAAAGTGTAAGCGCAACTAAAGAAGAGTGATAGAAGAACGGGGAAAAAAGGTGAGAGAGGATGAAAAAAAAAGGAAAAGATGAGTTAGAGAAAAATATAGAAGAAGAGATAAAAAGGAAAAAATGGAAAAAGATGGACACACAGATTTGAGGTACTGCCATGGGTAGCTCTGCAGCACCCTCATTTGCTAACTTGTTTGTGGGTTATCCTGAAGAATACTATGTCTACCCATCCCCTCTATTTATATGTATGTCAAAAAATGGATATCAATGGTATATCAATGATATTTTTCTCATTTGGTCAGGTAGTGAGGATGACTTCACTGGGTTTATTGACTTCCTGAACAGTATTTTCCCAGGAATAGTGTTCAATCCTGAGTTTTTGAACAATCAGATTTCACTTCTTGATGTGCTTATCACCAAAACCCTTGGGACAATCACTACATCACTGTACGCCAAACCCACTGATAGAAACACACTGCTTCATTTCCATTTGTAAGGGTTTTACACATCTGCCCAGATGAAAATGACAGAAAGAAACAACTTGAGATAATGTATCACAAGTTTTAGAAAGTGGGTACCCCGCTTTGGTGCTTGATTGTGCCCTTGCCAAAGCCTTATCTGATCAGCCTGGAACCTCTGGCCCTGCTGTTTGTTCACTGTTCATTCACACAAACATTTATGAATCAGGTGTGATTAAACAGGCAGCAGAACGCAATTTGAATATTTTACAATCCGATATATTGACATATGTTGGAAAGACTGTTGGTCCGTTTAAGAAAAGATTCCAGAAGCACAGAAGCGACATTAGGGTAGCCTTGTCCAAAACTGAAAAGGGCGAACAGGTTGACCCAAACAAACCCGTAGCGGTACACTTTGTGACATCTAAGCACCAAATCCACGAGCTGCGTGGGATGGTGATTGAAAACGTCAAGCAACCCAATAGGGGAGGTGATCGTGACCGATTACTCCTCCGTCACAAGGCATATTGGATACACACGTTAGGCACGATACAGCCTGGTGGTCTCAACACCAATCTATCTCTCACATGTTTCATTGATGACAGATAATAATCTTCATTCTTCTTCATTTTATCGATTTTCTTCTTTGGCATATTTGTTGCTGATAATGATGACAGAATGATGTGACACCTGTACAGTTCATATTGATGTCTAGTCTGCGCAGAGCTTTATTGGGTATGGCACATACCATGTAACATCTCTCTTATTCTCTTCTTGCTCGTACTCTTTTTCTTTCTGTTTTGCACCCTATGCTCTCCGGTGATATTTGCTTAAGGTAGCCTATGGGTCAAGATTACCTACGGTTTTTCCAATAGATTTTAAGGGCTGGATGTGACAGTTTGTTTATCAATGGCTCGCACATGAAACTATTTTGGAATTTTTTTTACAACCTTTAAGCTTACCCCTTTGTTATAAGCATAGAGTGCCGCACATAGGAGCTATTCGCTTAGGTTTCTCTTCTTTTGTCCTCCTTATATCCATTTTATTTTTATTTATTATTATTTTTTATTTTTTGTATGTTGATTTTTGTTACTTGTGTTCTGGTTTAATTTTATTTATTTTATTTTTATATTTATTTTTATTTATATTTTATTACTATTGTTATTCTATGTATTGTATTGTATTTATTTTTTATTTACTTTTACTTTTACTTTACTTTTTTTTCTCTCCTACAGTTTTTTCTTTTTCTCTTATTTTTCCCCCTGTTCTTGTCTTTTGTGCTCCATTACCTTTTTCCCTCTCATTTGCTTTTTCTCTTTGCCTCTTTCTTTCTTTTCTCTCCTCCTTTTTGATTCCTCTTTATTTCCCCTTTTTTTTCGTCTTTTCCTTTTTATCTCTTCTTCTATATTTTTCTCTAATTCAGCTATTCCTTTTTTTTCATCCTCTCTCACCTTTTTTCCCCGATCTACTATCACTCTTCTTTAGTTTCTCACCTTTCCTAGCCTAGCTCCTACACGCTTACACTTTCTGTAGCACTATGGTATACCTAACGCAGTGCCGGCCTTACGTCACGGGTTTCTGTGGTGACGGTGGCCCTGCAAATAGGCATCCTCCCATTGCCCTGTTGCTATGAGTGCCATGTGCATGCACAGCATACGTTGCACGCTGTGATTGGCGGCTGGCGGTAATCTAATCTCTGGGTCCTAGTGGCTGCTCGTTTGAATCAGGCGCATCTGACTGAGGTGCCTGATCTGATGCGCACACACTGACGTTATGAAGGCAAACTGAATTCCCCAGTATTTAAGTGTTTAGTACTTCAGCCTGCTTTAGGTTACTTTGTGGTCTTTGATTGTTTAATGATTTTTGGCGGGATTTGACATCATAATTACATCACAGGGTGGGGGTGTTACCATTTTTTGCATGTTCTGATTGGTGGCTGATGTATTTATATTCTGCTTTGACACTGTTGCACTTTATCTTATGCCTGACTAAGGGGTCCTGTGGGGCTCTGAATTGTAGCACTTATGTCTGTGATGTGGTCTCTCCTAATTAAAGAAACCTTTGGACAGTAATTGTTGATCCATAGTGTGCTGGCGAATATGTACACTTGCTTGATGTTTCCAGGACCTAGCTGGTAATCGCTGCAGCACCCACCATTTCAAGAGCCATTTGCCATTAATGTGTGCGATAGGAATATCTACAACAATGGAGAGAGAGGGCTTCCCTTGTGGCTAAGTTCCAGACACCCCTGAGTGTTGAAACAGGAGAGGTGAGGCCCAAAGTAGCAGGGGTCGTCTGCTGGACTGTGTGCAGCAGGTTCCACAGTACAGCTGGTGTGCTGGTGTTGAATTAGCAGAAAGTTGGTGCCTGTAAGATGTTACAGGACTCAGGTAATGCTGAGACTGGAGCGTGGTTAGAAGGAAGCCTAGGTCATTAGCCAGCTGGGTATCAGAGCAGACATGGCCAGGTGGATAGCCGAGGTCAAAAGCCAGGTGGGTATCAGCGCAGACGTGGTCAGGTGGATAGCCGAGGTCGAACACAGGAAGCAAACAGGAGACAGGTCAAGGATAAGCCGGGTCAGTAACAGGAGACACAGGAACAGGAATATCATGGAAATAGCAAAGGAGGAGCCGAAGATCAACCAGCAACTGCAGCCACTGACAGTCTACCTTATATAGGCCCATGTGAAGTGCTGGTAAAGATGCTGGGTCCTAAAGTCCTTCTCCTGCCATAAGTGCTGGTAGAGATGCTGGGTCCTAGAGCCCTTCTCCTGCCAGTGGTGCCCTGCCACCAACATCAACTGACCATTTTACTGCTGTAAGCCCATCCTGCTATGGGAAGTGGGGTGAGTTATCCTGTCTTTTGAAATATTGGCTCCTGTAAATCAGCTGACCAGGTGCAAAGGCTATGCATGCATTTTAGGTTGTTCCGTATTTGTGGAGGCAAAGTTGCAAAGTTCTTGTCCACAAATTCATAATTTGCAAATGCTGCAAATCATATGGATTCTCCATGATCCCATGGCAAACCTGAACCTTTTACCTAGTAACTACCCATACATTGCTTGGCCCCCCACATTTTAGGAAGACAACATGCCTGTGGATTAAGTGTATCTGGATTTTGCAAAAGCATTTGATACAGTTCTCCATAAACACTTAATTTACTAGCTGAGGTCTGCAGGCATGGACCATAAGGTTTGTTATTGGGTAAAAAACCCAAAGGGTGGTGATAAATAACTGTGTACTCAGACTGGTCTGGAGTGGTAAGTGGGGTACCCCAAGGTTCTGTCTTGGGACCAATCCTATTCAATTTATTCATAAATGATATAGAAGATGAGATAAATAGCTCCATCTTGGTTTTTGTGGACGACACAAAAATAAGCAGGGCAATAACGTAACATCAGGATATAGAAGTTTTACAGAAAGACCTGAACAAAATAATGGAGTGGGCAACTACATGGCAAATGAGGCTTAATGTGGAGAAATGTAAAGTTATGCACTTGGGGGCAAAAAACATAAATGCATACTACTCACTAGGGGGATTACCTCTGAGGGAATCAAGGATAGAGAAAGATCACGGAGTCCTAGTAGACGAAAGATTGAGCAATAGCATGCAATGTCAAGCTGCAGCTACCAAAGCCAGCAGAATTTTAGGATGCATAAAAAAAGGGATACACTCCAGGGATAAAATCCTGCCTCTTTAAAAAACTCTGGTGGGCCACATCTGGAGTACTCCATCCAGTTATGATCACCAGTCCTAAGAAGGGATGTACTGGAACTGGTGAGAGTCCAAAGAAGGGCAACAAAATTATTAGGGGACTGGACAACCTCAATTACGAGGAACGATTACAGGCACGAAATGTATTCTCGATGGAGAAGCGACACTTGAAAGGGGACATGATAGCGATCTACAAATACCTCAATGGTGATCCCAGCATAGGAAAAAAAAAAAAACGATTCAGTCTCAGAGAGTGTAAGAGCACACAGGGCCACACAATGAGATTGGAGGAGAAGCGGTTTATCCTTGAACTGTGCAGGTGGGTTTTCACTGTCAGGGCAATAAGGCTGTGGAACTCTCTTCCACAATCGGTGGTGGCAGCGGGGAGTATGGATATTTTTAAAAGACTCTTGGATGTGCATCTTAAAGAACACAACATACAGGGATATGGAAAATATTTATAGACACTGACACACGTACACCTACATAGGTTGAACTGGATGGACTATTGTCTTTATTTAACCTTAACTACTATGTAACTATGTAACAACTTTTGTTTCTCTCCAGGGCAAAATAGGTTGAAATATGACTCACCAGACCATAATATTTTTTTTCCATTGCTCAGGGGTCCAATTTTTGTGCTTCTTTCCCCAGGTTATGCTTTTTTGTGTGTTGATTTTCGATGCATTGCATAATAAATGTCTAATTTAATACCTAATAAATCAAACCCCGAAACAACAATGAGAGCAATCTTTTAGGTAGAGGGGCAAACTGATGAATACAGAAAGTGAGCAAACATTTTTTTCCCAGATAAGGACTGCGCTGCTCCTTAATCACTTTACCCCCTTCCTGACCAGAGCACTATTTGTGATACGGCACTGCGTCGCTTTAACTGACAATTGCACGGTCGTGCGATGTTGCACCCAAACAAAATTGATGTCCTTTTTTTCCCACAAATAGGGCTTTCTGTTGGTGGTATTTGACCACCTCTGCAGTTTTTATTTTTTGTGCTATAAACAAAAAAAGAGCGACAATTTTGAAAAAAAGCAATATTTTTTACTTTTTTCTATAATAAATATCCCCAAAATATATATAAAAAAACACATTTCTTTCTTAGTTTAGGCTGATATATATTCTTCTACATATTTTTGGTAAAAAAATCACAATAAGCATATATTGATTGGTTTGCGCAAAAGTTATAGCGTCTACAAAATAGGGGATAGATTTATGGCATTTTTATTATTAATTTTTTTTCATTAGTAATGGCGGCAATCTGCAATTTTTATCATGACTGCGACAATATGGCGGACACATTGGACACTTTTGACACTATTTTGGGACCATTGTCATTTATACAGCGATCGGTGCTATAAAAATTCACTGATTACTGTGTAAATGACACTGGCAGGGAAGGGGTTAAACACTAGTGGGCGATCAAGGGGTTAAGTGTGTCCTAGGGAGTGATTCTGGGGGGGATTGCCTCACTACAACATGACAGAGATCACTGCTCCCGATGACAGGGAGCAGTAGATCTCTGTCATGTGGCTAGGTAGAACAGGGAAATGCCTTGTTTACAAAGGCATCTCCCTGTTCTGCCACTCCGTGACAAGATCGCTGCCCCCCGGCGGACATTGAGTCTGCGGGACCCGCGGGCACAGTCATGGTGTACGCGGCAGGCGTGCGCATGGGGACGTACCTGTACACCCATTTGCCCAGCCATGCCATTGTGCCAACGTATATCGTCGTGCTCTGGTCAGCATGTGGTTAACCAACCAGAGTTGGATTTTATTTCCATAAATGTTTTATTGAGAGTAAATGTAAAACACATATATAAAACAAGAACCGTGGCAAAGATACATAGATGAACGCATGTCCTAGTATCTCTACATACAATGTCAAAAACAGTATATATACTGTGTATATATATATATATATATATATATATATATATATATATATATATATATATATATATATATACACAGTGTCTCATAAACATGAGTACACCCCTCACATTTGTGTAAATATTTTATTATCTCTTTTCATGTGACAACACTGAACAAATTACACTTTGCTACAATGTGAAGTAATGAGTGTATCACTTGTATAACAGTGTAAATTTGCTGTCCCCTCAAAATAACTCAACACACAGCCATTAATGTCTAAACCACTGGCAACAAAAGTGAGTACACCCCTAAGTGAAAATGTCCAAATTGGGCCCAAAGTGTCAATATTTTGTGTGAACACCATTATTTTCCAGCACTGCCTTAACCCTCTTGGGTTAAGGGGTTGGGTTTGGTTGGAGTTCACCAGAGCTTTACAGGTTGCCACTGGAGTCCTCTTCCACTCCTCCATGACGACATCAAGGAGCTGGTGGATGTTAGAGACCTTGCGATCCTCCTCCTTCCGTTTAAGGATGCCCCACAGATGCTCAATAGGGTTTAGGTCTGGAGACATGCTTGGCCAGTCCATCACCTTTACCCTCAGCTTCTTTAGCAAGCCAGTGGTCATCTTGGAGGTGTGTTTGGGGTCGTTATCATGTTGGAATACTGCCCTGCGGCCCAGTCTCTGAAGGGAGGGGATCATGCTCTGCTTCAGTACATGTTGGCCTTCATGGTTCCCTCAATGAACTGTAGCTCCCCAGTGCTGGCAGCACTCATGCAGCCCCAGCCCATGACACTCCCATCACCATACTTGACTGTAGGCAAGACACACTTATCTTTGTACTCCTCACCTGGTTAGCCACCACACACGCTTAACACCATCTGAACCAAATAAGTTTATCTTGGTCTCATCAGACCACAGGACATGGTTCCAGTAATCTATGTCCTTAGTCTGCTTGTCTTCAGCAAATTGTTTTCGGGCCTTCTTGTGCATCATCTTTAGAAGAGGCTTCCTTCTGGGACGACAGCCATGCAGACCAATTTGATGCAGTGTGCGGCGTATGGTCTGATCACTGACAGACTGATCCCCCACCCCTTCAACCTCTGAAGCAATGCTGGCAGCACTCATAAGTCTATTTCCCAAAGACAACCCCTGGATATGACGCTGAGCATTTGTGTTGAGTTATTTTGAGGGGACAACAAATTTACACTGCTATACAAGCTATACACTCACTACTTTACATTGTAGCAAAGTGTCATTTCTTCAGTGCTGTCACATGAAAAGATATAATGAAATATGTACAAAAATGTCAGGGGTGTACTCACTTTTGTGAGATACTGTATATACAGTGAGATACTGAAAGTGTGTAGACCTTGGGGTTTATGGGCCTCGAGGTGAATCTTGGAATGGTGTCAAAAGAGCCATTTCCATCAGCAGACCTACCAATTTAATTCATTTATTGGACATACCTGGACAAATAGAATATACCGGGTGAGGTTATTTAAAATAAAAGGGTTGGAGTATGCCTACAAGAGGAGGAGGTCATGGTAGGTGGTAGAAGGAAGCGGTACCCATTTATGTTAGGTATTATGGTCATTACTGTACATGTAGAAGGGTCTCTGTATGTCAGAAGAGAGATGCAGGAGAGGGGAGAGAGTTTTTTTATTTTTATCTGTTGCTTGTTTTTGTTTGTCATCCATACATACAATATATTTTCAAAATTTAAGCTTTACCAATCAAAATTTAGGCGGCCAAAGGTTGAATGTCAAGCAAATGAATTACCTCATAATACAAAATACCTTAAACTCTTCAAACAAACTTTTGCTGTCAGATATTTTTTCTCTGCGTCCGCAATCAAGATGTAGATGTAGGAACTTCACATCTTGCAATCACTTGGTTGGTTGCTTATTGCAGATTTGTGCTGACTTTAAAATGTATAGCCTTTAGGGGAAAAAATCACTCTAAACCTCTTGACTTAAAACAGCACATATATTTGTGGCATTGTGGGACATATTTCTCACACATAAATGTCATGCATGACTTTTCTTCTCTGATTTGTAATTTATTTGGATGATCACAGGTGACCAAAATTCTGTTATATGGTACCTGTTAAATAGATTGCAGATACTACAATTTCAATTAACTAAGCAACTGTTAAAGAAAATGCTGAAAGGTATAGATGGGTTACAGCATAGTTTAAGAGAATAGCCTTTTTCTGTTGAGCAGAAAAGGACTGCTAAAATGTGCACTGTTTATTTGTGTAAACAGGACTGCAAAGAATTACAGCATAGCATCTGAAAAGCGAAAATAATCATGGCTCCATTAGTCAAGTGAAACCATTAGAACGGCTGTTAATTTGCATTTTAAAGCCGTATGTTTTTCTTATCTTGTAAATTTGTTATCTTATGTGGGGGACCATCTGCAAAGGCCAGAAGGAGCTTTTCCTCTTGTGTTGATAGATACATTGCTATAAACAGCTCATAGGAGCTATTTGTCAAGTGCGTAAATTCTGTTACTCAGAGATGGCAGCTATATCACCATACATTCTGTGGCAAAACTGTGTGACAAAAATAGGTTTAGATATGTTTATAGTGTCATGTTGGAAATGATAAATGGAAATCAATTAACTAATGTCATTATTCTGAGTTAGATTACATATTGTTTTATTGTTCAAATTCCAGTTAAATGCCTTATTAATGCAAGTGCAATGCTACCTGATGTGATGTATTCAGTTTACTTAACTACATGAGTCTCAACACCTTTAACCCATGTAAACCCTTGAGCCCCAGAGCTTTTTTCAGGTTTGGGGGGGGGATACAGATAGTACTGCCTTTTCATACCAGAATTTAACCGCTTCAATACTGGCCACTTTCACCCCCTTTCTTCCCAGACCAATTTTCAGCGCTGTCACACTTTGAATGAGAATTGCGCAGTCATGCAACACTGGACCCAAATTACATTTTTTATCATTTTTTTCACACAAATAGAGCTTTCTTTTGGTGGTATTTAATCACCAGTGGGGTTTTTATTTTTTACGCTACAAATATAAAATGAGCGAAAAAGTTTAAAAAAATGCATTTTTCTTAGTTTCTGTTATAAAATGTTGCAAATAAGTAATTTCTCTTCATAAATTTTGACCAAAAATTATGCTGCTACATTTCTTTGGTCAAATCAGGGTTTATTTGGTATTGGTGGTGATGGGGGACAGACAGATGTTTTGTGTACTGTGACAGATGTTTTATGGGGACACTGACATGTGTATGGGAACAGGGGTATCAGTGGGTATCAGTCGTGCTTGATGTACTGTTTGTGGGGGGGATCCCTGACAGCTCTCTGTATAAAATCATCTTCACATAGAGAACTGTCACAGAGCAGCAGATTCCCCTCCCCCCCACCACTGAGCTCTCACTGAGCCCTCACTGAGCCCAGAGGGGAGAACTGTCACAGAGACATGCGTCTCTGTTCACATTGTGATGGCTATGATTGGACACAGCTGTCACATGATCGTGAGGGCCAATCACAGCGACCATATCCCGATCTCTGCTGGATCCTGTGATCATAATGGGATCGAGGCATAACTGTGAGCACTCATTCTGTGGATGTTCCTGAACGTCTACTCAGAACGAGGAAAGGACCACCCGGCCATTTATGTGCAGTGGCTGGGTGGGAGGTGGTTAAATTATATTTTTATTTATTTAAAAAATGAAAAATAAAATGGTGAAAACTATGACAAAATGGAAAATTGTTATCAGATACTTACCGTAATTTAGCTTTCTTGGCCTATCCTCACGTCAGCACACAATGGGTTAACGCCTCTTTTTGAACCCACAGGACCACCTGTTCTCCTCTCTCCAACTGAAGTGTTCGATAACTTAGCCTGCGACAGGCCACTAGGGAGAGATTCCTGTGCTGATGTGAGGATAGGCCTGCAAAGGAAAAGTATCTGATAACAATTTTCCATTTTCCTGGCCCTACCTCATGTCAGCGCACAATGCGATAAACCTAACTGAGAGAACACATGAAAAGAAACATTGACAATCAAAGAAAAGCTGCTAAAGACGAAAAGAATTTATGTCTCATCCCAAACTTTCTGACCACATGCCTAGCTTGTAAAGTCAAATGAAGGGCTAGCTGTCTCACATATATCTTCCACTGAAATCCTGACATAACTAAGGCTGCCACCCCTCAGGTCGAAGAAGCTTGCTCCTGTTCCTGAGCAGAAAGGCCTACTTTCTGCATGCCAATCTAATCACCCTGGTAAACCAATAGAAGGTGACTCTTGAGAACCTGATGGCAAAACGAAAAGATTGTCCACTTTCCTCACGTCTTTTGACCTTTGCATGTACAATGTTAGCAACTTGTCCATGTGTAAGGAATTGAAGTCTTCCTGCTGTGTACTCAGTGATGCGAATGCTCAGAGGGACTGCTCCCAGTTTTCCTGGAAACTGGATATCATTTTAGAATTGAGCTTTGGAGATGGATGTAGTATTACTATTTCTGGTAAAAAGACACAAAAGGGATCTTTGCAGGAAAGTACTGCAATCTCCAACATCCTCCTGTTTGAAGCAACTGCTGTCAGAGGAACTAGTTTTACTACTAGGAACCGTAATGGAAGGAAAGTAAGCTATTGGAGCAAAGGGTGCCTGTACTAGTGCTTTCAGAACCAATCCTAAGTCCCATGAATTTTCAAATTTTCAGAAAAATCTTCATAATCAAGGACACTGGAGGAAGATAAAGACCAGAAAAAAACCCCATGGCACTATGAACCCATCTTCAATCACTTCACCTTTGTACCTTGTTGCAAATACTGGGAGCTGTGTATTCAGTGTAGTTTCTATGAGAATTACCGTCGGAATGCCCCATAGAGCCAATACTAGTTGGAGGTACTCATTGTTGGAAAATAATCTGCCTAACTGATCCGTTAGTGGATTCTGCTTTCCCAGCAAGTAGACTGCTGTTAACTGTCTGTAAGCAGCTCTCCGCCCAGCGAAAATTTTCTGTTGCAAAAGGTAACAGGAAAAGACTCTTGGTGCCCCCTTGGCGGGCAATGTAAGCTACTACTATCTTGTTGTCAATCATTAACTTTACTCGGGCCCCTTGGAGAAAGATCGTGAAATGCTTGCAATGCTAGAAAAAATTGCCTTCCATTTAAGACAGTCAGAGCATCTGCATTCCACCAGGCTCTAATGGCCTTGCACCTGTTTCCACAGACTGGAGACAGACTGGCATCCAATGTCAGAATTATTCCATCTCCTAGGCTAAGAGGCACGCCCCAAAAGAGGCACACTGGTGATGTCCAAAACTCCAGTTCTTGCTAATTCGTGCAGAAACAAAGACCTTCTGAGCCATAGACAGCCTATCCCATTGACTGGGGAAGCCAAATTGAAATGCCCCCCATTTGCCACCTGGCCCCAGGCATCACTGGAATGGCCGCTGTAAAAGGTCCCATTGGGGACAATGCATTCCCTTGCTGACATAAATGCTGTCCCCATGACTCTTTGTATGCAGATTTTCATTTTGGAAATGTTGCCGTTTTCAAAAACCACTTGACTTATTTGGGTATGAAATACTACTCAAAGCTCTTTTATAGATTGAGAAAGGGTTAACTGCTTTCACTGTTTGTTCACTAGCTTTTGACTGAACTTCTAGGACAAGGTTGTGATGCTTTGCCAGCTCCTGGCTTACATGTGATAATCAAAATGTCGTCCAAGTAGTGGTAGAGCCTTATCCCCAAAGACGAATTACTGCCACCATTGCCTTAAGAGGCTGCTTCCTCTGCTGTGGCCACAGTGTGGACATTTCTCTTGTCACTCACTTTGTCCAGCGTTTTGCCAAACAACAACCTCCCACTATGACAAAGGGCTTGCGTGCAAGCTTCATCCACCCTCCAGTGGCGAAACCACACTGCTCTCATGGCTGTGAATGAATGCACCAGCCATCATACTAGGTCTACTGAAGAGTCAGGTAAAAGTCAGCTGCCATGTTCAAGCCTTCCAGAACCATGCCCACTCTTGCAGGTTTCATTTGAATTAAAGGCCATTTGTTAATGCTTTAAACATTGCAGTGAACGCTGTTGCTGGTCAACAGGCAAAAACCTGCCACAGTATAGATTCTCTACAGTCTGAGTGCCAGTTCACCACAATTTCTGAGTTGAAGAGGTCTTTCTGCATGCACATTTTTTAAGTTTTCTGGTGTTTTTTCAATGCGTTTTGCCATGTTACAGAGGGTTTCCATACAGAAAAAATGCAACATGTACTACTTTAGTCAACTGCACTGGAACGCACTACACTGGTGTGAAGTAGGCCATTGTAATCCATGTTAACCACTTGACAACTGGGCACTTAAACCCCCTTCCTAACCAGACCAATTTTCAGCTTTTGGTGCTCTCACATTTTGAATGACAATTACTCAGTCATGCAACACTGTACCCATATGAAATTTTCGTCCTTTTTTTCACACAAATAGAGCTTTCTTTTGGTGGTATTTGATCACCTCTGGGTTTTTTTATTTTCTGTGCTATAAATGAAAAAAGACCGAAAATTTTGTAAAAAAATGCATTTTTCTTCATTTGTATTATAAAATTTTGCAAATAAGTAGTTTTTCTTCATAAATTTGGGCCAAAATTTATACTGCTACATATCTTTGGTAAAAATAACCCAAATTAGTGGATATTATTTAGTCTGTGTGAAAGTTATAGAGTCTACAAGCTATGGTGCCAATCACTGAAAATTGATCACATCTGATCACACCTGATGTACTGAGGCCTATCTCATTTCTTGAGACCCTAACAAGCCAGGAAAGTACAAATACCCACAAAATGACCCCTTTTTGGAAAGTAGACATTCCAAGGTATTTAGTAAGAGGCATGGTGAGTTTTTTGAAGTTGTTATTTTTTTCCCACAATTCTTTGCAAAATGAAGATTTTTTTTAGTAAGAGGCATGGTGAGTTTTTTGAAGTTGTTATTTTTTTCCCACAATTCTTTGCAAAATGAAGATTTTTTTTATGTTTATTTTTTTTCACACCAAATTGTCATCATAACAGGTTATTTCTCTCACATGGCATGTACATTACACAAATGACACCCCAAAATATATTCTGCTACTTATCCTGAGTATGGGGATACCACATGTGTGAGACTTTTACACAACCTGGCCACATAAAGAGGCGCAACATTGAAGTAGCACATTCAGGCGTTCTAGGAGCATAAATTACACATCTAATCTCTCAACCACCTATTACACTTTTGAAGGCCCTGGAGCACCAGGACAATGGAAACGCCCACAAAGTGACCCCATTTTGGAAAGCAAACACCCCAACGTATAATCTATGAGGCATAATGAGTCTTTTGAATGGTTCATTTTTTTCCAGAAGTTTGTGGAAAATGTGGAAAAAAAATGAAAACACATTTTTTTTACACAAAGTTGTCCATTTCTAAGATATTTCCGACACATAGCATGTACATAGCAAAAATGACACCCCAAAATATATTCTGCTACTCCTTCCGAGTATGGCGATACTGCATGTGTGAGACTTTTACACAACCTGGCCACATACAGAGGCGCAACATTGAAGTAGCACAATCAGGCGTTCTAGGAGCATAAATTACACATCTAATCTCTCAACCACCTATTACACTTTTGAAGGCCCTGGAGCACCAGGACAATGGAAACGCCCACAAAGTGACCCCATTTTGGAAAGCAAACACCCCAACGTATAATCTATGAGGCATAATGAGTCTTTTGAATGGTTCATTTTTTTCCAGAAGTTTTTGGAAAATGTGGAAAAAAAATGAAAACGCATTTTTTTTACACAAAGTTGTCCATTTCTAAGATATTTCCGACACATAGCATGTACATGGAAAAAATGACACCCCAAAATATATTCTGCTACTCCTTCCGAGTATGGCGATACCACATGTGTGAGACTTTTACACAACCTGGCCACATAAAGAGGCGCAACATTGAAGTAGCACATTCAGGCGTTCTAGGAGCATAAATTACACATCTAATCTCTCAACCACCTATTACACTTTCGAAGGCCCTGGAGCACCAGAACAATGGAAACGCCCACAAAGTGACCCCATTTTGGAAAGCAAACACCCCAATGTATAATCTATGAGGCATAATGAGTCTTTTGAATGGTTCATTTTTTTCCAGAAGTTTTTGGAAAATGTGGAAAAAAAATGAAAACGCATTTTTTTTACACAAAGTTGTCCATTTCTAAGATATTTCCGACACATAGCATGTACATAGAAAAAATGACACCCCAAAATATATTCTGCTACTCCTTCCGAGTATGGCGATACCACATGTGTGAGACTTTTACACAACCTGGCCACATAAAGAGGCGCAACATTGAAGTAGCACATTCAGGCGTTCTAGGAGCATAAATTACACATCGAATCTCTCAACCACCTATTACACTTTTGAAGGCCCTGGAGCACCAGGACAATGGAAACGCCCACAAAGTGACCCCATTTTGGAAAGAAAACACCCCAACGTATAATCTATGAGGCATAATGAGTCTTTTGAATGGTTCATTTTTTTTCCAGAAGTTTTGGGAAAATGTGGAAAAAAAATGAAAACGCATTTTTTTTACACAAAGTTGTCCATTTCTAAGATATTTCCGACACATAGCATGTACATAGCAAAAATGACACCCCAAAATATATTCTGCTACTCCTTCCGAGTATGGCGATACCACATGTGTGAGACTTTTACACAACCTGGCCACATACAGAGGTGCAACACTGAAGTAGCACATTCAGGCATTCTAGGAGCATAAATTACACATCTAATCTCTCAACCATGTATTACAATTTTGAAGGCCCTGGAGCACCAGGACAATGGAAACGCCCACAAAGTGACCCCATTTTGGAAAGAAAACACCCCAACGTATAATCTATGAGGCATAATGAGTCTTTTGAATGGTTCATTTTTTTCCAGAAGTTTTGGGAAAATGTGGAAAAAAAATGAAAACGCATTTTTTTTACACAAAGTTGTAGATTTCTATGATATTTCCGACACATAGCATGTACATAGCAAAAATGACACCCCAAAATATATTCTGCTACTCCTTCCGAGTATGGCGATACCACATGTGTGAGACTTTAACACAACCTGGCCACATACAGAGGCGCAACATTGAAGTAGCACATTCAGGCGTTCTAGGAGCATAAATTACACATCTAATTTCCTTACAATCTATCACATTTTTGAAGGCCCTTCATATTTCTAACACATAGCATGAACATACCAAGAATTACACCCTAAAATACATTCTGCTGAGCAAAGGGTAAGAGCCCTTGCACACTGGGGCGGTTTGCAGGCGCTATTGCGCTAATAATAGCGCCTGCAAACCGCCCCGAAAGTGCCGCTGCTTTCATTCCAGTGTGCAAGCCCCGAGGGCTTGCACACTGGAGCGATGCGCTGGCAGGACGGTAAAAAAAGTCCTGCCAGCAGCATCTTCGGAGCGGTGAAGGAGCGGAGTGTATACCGCTCCTTTACCGCTCCTGCCCATTGAAATCAATGGGACGGCGCGGCTATACCGCCGGCAAAGCGCCTCTGCAGAGGCACTTTGCGGTGGTATTTAACCCTTTCTCGGCCGCTAGCGGGGGGTAAAACCGCCCCGCTAGCGGCCGCATACCGACGGTAAAATGCCGCTAATAATAGCGGCGTTTTACCGCCGACGCCGCCCCCCGCCCCAGTGTGCAAGGGCTCTAAACAAAAGATTACCTGTGGTTTTAGTAGTGCAGTTGTCCACAGGAGGAGAGCCCTGATCCAGGCAGCAGGCAGGGACGTGGTCAGCCACAGTGAAAGGAATTGTCCAGGCAGCGGGCAGGAATATTGTCCATAGTACAGGCAGGGATAATGTCCTTGTACAGTCCAGGGTCAGTGCAAGTAGAGATATTGCCAGCAGTGCCAAAATATTGGTCCTGGTAGTAAGCAGGAACATGGTCCAAGTAGCAGACCAGGAAAGAATGGGGACAGGGGTAGAGGCTTCTCCCACCCAAATCTCTTTGAAGCCTCCGAGTCTCCAGACCCTAAATCTGGGAATGAGAAACCTACAAAATTAGATTTCTTCATCCATAAAAACATTTCTGGAGCCCCTCACATATGTGAGACCCCTCTGTTCCCACTAGCATAGCAGGGTAAATGATCAGTCCAAGAGGCAGGCAAAAAACGTGGTCAAACAGTCCAGGGTCAGTTCCAGAGCAGGCAGAGGTAGGTACAAATCAGCGTTAGGCATAAGCTTGGTCGTATAACAGGCCAGGGTCAGTTCCGGATAAGGCAGAGGTATGTTTATCGTTAGGCAGAAGCTTGGTCGTATAACAGGCCAGGGTCGATTCCGGAGAAGGCTGAGGTAAATCAGGTTCAGTGCAGTGGCATAAGGGGTGTGGAGGAAAATTACAGGAAATGAGAATTACGTTTACCATACTTCCCTAATATTGTAGAGAAGTATGGTAACGGCGGAAACATTCACTTATACAGAGGCCTGGTTGGGAAGGACAATCGGGACAATAATATGTGGTGTCTCTTCTAATTCCTCTTCTGGAGCACACCCGGCATCTCTTCTGACGTCTGTGGCCTGTTTCACGGAGGGGGATTTTGTCAGGAAAGTGGCGTTCGTGGAGTCTGCTCACGGAATCAGAGCGAATATTTTCTGGTGGGCTTTCAGGGTACAAAAGGAAGGAGATCACTTGTTCCTGGTATTGCAGATAGGATACGGGGGTCTCAGTAGATTTTTGGTAAATTACGTAAGTGTTGTACATGGCCAAACTGAAACAATAAATGGACACTTTTTTATACCAGTGACGGGATTTTCTTGTGGGAAGGTAGGGTTCAATCATCTGATCGTTGAAGTCCACTCCCCCCATAAATAAATTGTAATCATAAATACAAGCAGGTTTCTGGATTGGGCCGTTTCTTCTTGGGACTTCCACGTAGGTGTCATTATGGATTGTCGTCAGCATGTGGACGTTTCGTCTGTCCCTCCACTTGACAGCCAATAGCTCCTGGTTCCGCAAAGCCACCGTATCCCCTCGACGTAGCCTTTCATTGACCAATTTTTGCGGGAAGCCTTTTCTATTGGTTCTTACAGTACCACATGCTGGGGTGTCCCTCCGGTGAAGATTGCGGAAGAGGGGCAAGCTAGTATAAAAATTATCCACATAAAGGTGGTACCCCTTTCCAAGCAGTGGATAAACGAGCTCCCAGACAACTTTGCCGCTGGTTCCAATATATTCTGGACATTCAGGGGGATGCAGTTGGGTGTCCTTCCCTTCGTACACCCGGAAGGCGTAAATGTACCCCGTGGCTCGGTCACAAAGTTTATACATTTTAACCCCATATCGGGCCCTTTTGCTGGGGATAAACTGTTTGATGCCAAGCCTGCCTGTAAATTTTACAAGGGACTCATCAACAGAAATATTCTGGTCGGGGGTATAAAGCTGGGGAAATTTTTCAGAGAAATAATTTAGGAGTGGCCGAAGTTTGAATAATTTGTCAAATGCTGGGTCATTTCGGGGAGGGCACTGGGTGTTGTCATTATAGTGAAGGAAGCGCAAAATCATAAGGTATCTTGATCTTGGCATTTTTGAAGAGAAGAGTGGCATGTGGTGGACAGGGTTAGTTGACCAATATGAGTACATTTCGTTTTTTTTTGTGAGACCCATTGTAAAAGTTAGGCCTAAGAAAATTTTAAATTCTGCTATGGTAAGCTCTCTCCACTCAAAGGGACGGGCATAACTAGAGCCAGGGTTGCTTACGATGTACTGCTGTGCGTAAAGGTTGCACTGGGCCACAGTGGATGATAGAAAGTCTTTGGTGAAAATCAAATAAAAAAAATCAAGCATGACAAAATTATCGGTGTTCACCTGGACACCTGGCTGGGCGGTAAAAGGGGGGATATTTGCTGCTCCGGAATTGGGGGGAAGCCACAGGGGGTTTTGAAGGGCATAGGGTAGGCTGGCATGGCCTCTATCCCTTTGGGGCTGAGATGACACCCTACTGGTGCCTGGCCTTTGTTGCAGTGGCTCTTCGCTTGAGGTGGACGGCACTGCGCTGGAGGTGGACGGCACTGCGCTGGAGGTGGACGGCACTGCGCTGGAGGTGGACGGCACTGCCCTGGAGGTGGACGGCACTGCTCTCGAGGTGGTAGTAGGCTGCTGCTCCACGCCAGAACGCCTCCTTTTCACGGGCACACGTTCCTCTTCTGATTCTGTATCGGACCCGCTGCTTGTCACGGGTTCATAGGCCGAATCCGAATCGGACAGAGACTCAGAGAGCTCCCCGCTGCTCTCATCGGTCATGCTGAGACGCTGGTAGGCCTCCTCGGCCGTAAATAATTGTTTTGCCATACTGGTAGCTGGTGAGGTTGATGTGGCGCAGATGAGCACTGATGGGCACAGGTGGCACTGGTGTGGCTCTGGCTGCACTGGTGTGGCTCTGGTGGGCACAGAGGTGGCTCTGGTGGGCACAGAGGTGGCTCTGATGGGCACAGGTGGCTCTGGTGTGGCTCTGGCTGCACTGGTGTGGCTCTGGCTGCACTGGTGTGGCTCTGGTGGGCACAGGTGGCTCTGGTGGGCACAGGTGGCTCTGGTGGGCACAGGCGGCACTGATGTGGCACTGGCGGCACTGATGTGGCACTGGCGGCACTGATGGGCACAGGTGGCACTGATGGGCACAGGTGGCACTGATTGGGCACAGGTGGTACTGGTTGGGCACAGGTAGCACTGGTTGGGCACAGGTGGCACTGGTGTGCACTGTAGTGGCACTGGTGTGGCTCTGGTTGCACTGGTGTGCACTGTAGTGGCACAGAGGCGGCACTGGTGGGCACAGGCGGCACTGGTGGGCACAGGCGGCACTGGTGGGCACAGGCAGCACTGGTGGGCACAGGCGGCACTGGTAGGCACTGGCGGCACTGATGTGGTACTGCAGTGGCACTGATGGGCACAGGTGGCACTGATGGGCACAGGTGTGGCACTGATGGGCACAGGTGTGGCACTGGTGTGACACTGGTGTGGCTCTGGTGTGCACTGGTGGTACTGGTGTGGCTCAGGTGGCACAGAGGTGGCACAGAGGTGGCACAGGTGGTACAGATGGCACAGATGTGGCACAGGTGGCACAGATGTGGCACAGATGGCACTTGTGGCACAGATGACACTGTTGTGGCACTGTTGTGGCACTGTTGGGGCACTGCTGTGGCACTGCTGGGCACTGGTAATAAAAAAAACTCACTGTTCGGCACTATGAAGCTCTCCTCTCCTCTCACGCTGCATCGGTGTGAGGAGAGGAGAGCGATGAACTTGTGCTGACCCTGCAGCACAGCCTTTGTTGACATTTGTTTTTGCTCCGTCATTGGACGGAGTGATCACATGGTAAAGGGCCGCTGTCATTGGCCCTTTACCGCGATCCGTGTTGCGCCGGGTCCCGTGGACCCGGCGAACACGGATGTTCCCGTGTGCGCGCCCGGGGGGGCGCACGGGACCGTTTCTCCGGGAGGACGTCATAGTACGTCCTCCCAGAGTTATCCAACCGCCCTGCAGCCGTCATTCGGCTGTGGGCCGGTTGGTAACTGGTTAAACACTGTTCATGCATTTTTGACACTCCCAAGGTAAACACAACATGGAAGGGCTGAGTTTACCTCCGCTTCCACAAATGCAATGTAGCGCTGGTATTTTTGCCTTCTAATGCCCTGTAATGTTAAACAATGGGCAATGTTATAAATTAGTATTTGTCTCCCTCTACTGGTGTACTTATGAATAGACCTGTTAATCTTTCACATGGAACCCATACAGGAAGTGACTTAATGATTTACTTTGGGAAAGGACTTATCTACCCAGCGTGCCCACTCACCTACCCATGAACACTGAGTGGCTGAACTGCATTTTGGGTAGGATATAAAAGGCCCAGCATAGCCATTTTCTGTCTCTTCTGGATGTGTGGCCTACCTGTAAGGATCTGTGAGGAGGTGTTCCAGAGAGCGCAGCCTACATTGTGCGGAGCGGAACAACCAGCAACTCTGCATTACACCTGTGTGCAGGAGAAGCAGTGCCATCGGATCGGAATGATTCAGAGACGCCTGACAGAGCCATCTGAGGGTCCCGGTCATCTTGCAGATCGGAGTATCGTGACGGAGCTGTCTGGTAGCAGGACTGAGACAATCGGAGAGGAGGCTTCCAACTTTCCAGGCCTGGTGTGGTGAGAGGGCTATCGCCGTTTAACACACTTACACACTTAGAATCATACCACAGTGTTACTGAGACCTGTAGTTCCACAGTGGGGTCTCACTCAAATAGACTGAATCTAAGCAGGCCTCAAGCCTATACTTCACTGAGACATCAACACTGTGCCGTTCAGAGACAACTATACCGGAGGCAGTTATAAGTGTGGTATACAACAAGAACAGTTTAAAAACATCAGCTTGTCCTACTTATTTGCTTGTTAAAACCCTTGGATTACAGACACTGCAGTATAATAGCTAGCAGAAGACAGAAGACCAAAGACCGCATCTTCCACTAAGGGGCTTTGCATACAGTTATAGTAACACGGGACTGCATCATACCTCAGGGGGAGCTCTTGAGCAAATTGTACTGTACTGTGTTAGATAACATTGTGTTTACTGTGCTTAGTGCAGCGTGCTGGAAGTGGAAAGGTGCCCAGTGTCAAGGCACTGTCTCTCTGAGCATTGGTCCCACTTGGAGACACATTTGCAGAGGTCATCCATGAAACTTTTATATACTAATAAGTTGTGAGTGTTCATTGTATTGTCACATTATGTTTGTGTGGCAGTGCAGTTGTTGTAGCTATTGTTTATACCAGGCATAGTAAAGTCATACTCTGGTTAATTACAATTGGTGTGAAGCGTTGTTCCTTTTTCTACAGGTGGAGCAACAGGTACCCAGGTACTAGTAAAGGTACATTATATTGTATATTGTATGTTGTGGGGGTTGTCCTTTTTTGTCAGCCTTCACACCAACACTATTCCACAGTTGTGTCAAGTGGGTTGAGCCAATTTATTGGGGGCAGAAAAGCAGAGTACAGGCTCAATCAAATATCAGCAGCTCCTTCGGGGGTCAGTGCTACACAATAAGTGTGAAAAATGTTGTAAAATAAAAATAGTCACATGATTATCTTTCCTACAATTGCAGAGCTCTTTCTGCTGTGTTAAGTGGGAAGAACTTCATGGGGCACCATAGGTTCCACAAAAGAGCTTGTGTTTTTTTAATGGGCTGTAAAATGCAGGCTGCTGTGTGCTTAACCTGATGGAGTATAACTGACAGCTATTAGGGATATCCACTCTCTGTCAGAAATCTGCCCTGCTAATGTCTGAGGAGCCAAATGCCATGATAAACTCATTAGAAGGGGATAGGGAACATGGTAATAATATGAGCAAGTAATTTTTAGTGAAAAGCCTGAGGGCTAGATAGGGTTGTGTCTGTCTCTTGTGCTCTGTGGGAGAAAGTAGTTCTTTATTTGTCAGGTTAGCCCTAGCTTGGGCTCTGCTCTTACCCACTCTAGTCTCTTTTCCCAATAAGCTATATAGGCATGTGTGGTGCATACATAATGAAAAGTGTACTCTCTTTTGATGTTTCTTTTTTTATAGGCATGCAATACACTATGTAAATTATATCTAAATAATAAATGAAAAAAATGGTGATATATAGCTATATTTATATCTATGTGTGCGTATGTTGAAAATCTTGTTTCTTAAAAGTCCTTACTCTTTATAGACAAAAAGGAAAGATTAAAAGAAAATGATCAGTAGCTAGCAATATACCTTTAACCAGTTCTAGAGATGGCATCAACCCATGTCAACCCACGCACCACAAACTAATTGACATGACATATTGATTGGCACTGTTCCGGGGATCGTAGAACGGGAGTATGCATACCATTGCAACTCAGCAATAATTACTGATTAAAAGCTAGTTAAAAGGCAATGAAGACTGAAACATAGATTAACCAAACGACCCTCATCTACAGCGAAGCCATAGATAGATGGGAAGCCATTATGAAATCATCACTTAAAGTGTCTACAAACATTAATAGCTCTTTGAGAGGCTGGAAGATTTATAGCACTGCTACTGTACTCAGCCTTTGATGCTGCGTATTATGATCCTTCTGCATAAAAATGCCTTCATTTGGCTGTGTTGTTATTGGCTGTAAGTGCTGCCAAGGGAGTTCCAAGCCACCACCACTGGTGCTATTTTTAACCTTCATAACTTAGTCCTTTGTTTCCTATTTGGGAAAAGGGAAACTGAGGTATTTAGTTTTATTAATAGTTTACTAAATTCAACAAGACCCATATGCTTTCAATGCTTTTATGCCATCTAAAATGTTCATTAGAGCTTAGGTTATAATAACTGTTTTTCTTGCTCTACAGTTTGGAAGGTTTTAGTGTTCATATGGATATTGTTTAGCTAATTTGTGGCTATTATCTCTGCAGTCACTTAGGGGCACCTTTATAGATGGATTGCAAGCAAGCGGCTAATCTGTTTTTTTTCCTCACTGCTAATTTATAGCACTACACTAGATGAATCACAAACAGCCAAGACTGAAAAAGTGCATAATCATATTTAATTTCAGTGCTTAGTTACTGTAAACATGCTTTTTTACACAATATTAATCAGAGTGTGGTGTGGTTCTTTCCACATTTAGGATAAACTGTTTTGCTTAATTAATTATTAGCTGTATCTTGTATACCTACAGGCGATGGTAAACTATGATGAATTGATTTATTCTGTTAATTTTAGTACTTAACCAATTTATTAGACATGTAAATAATGCACTCTACATGCTTTAAAATCGCATGTACACTATGTGAGATTCCTGGGGCTGTTCCAGTGATTTTGCTGCTTGAGGGGAAATTAAAATATGCCTCCCCACCCAGAATCTCTTTTATATATGTAAAAGTGAAAATTCATTGCGGTGTCTTTTGTAAAAAAAAAAAAAAATCTATCCTGTTTGTTATTCATTGCCTCTCTATGACTTGCTGCCTTGCTTGTCAAGGTAGTGTAAAAATTGTTTTGAACAATTATGTCTGCATTTTGTAAGTAATGGAAACCTGATGAAGGGCTGCTACATCTGCACATTACCTAAATTAAGACAATGTTATGAATGCTGCATGTTACCTGGGGTAACCATGAAACTGTACATTTTTTAAGAGTCTGCCATCAATGCTATACAGTATATTGTTGTATAAAATGCTATGAGAATGGTAAGACATTCTGTGAACCATCTATGCTACCTAAATGTACATTGTGAAAGTTGGACATTATAAAAGCCCTAAAAGAAGGAAACAAATGCATAAGTGCCAACAGTCCCGATTTTCCCGGGACAACCCCGATTTTGGGACCCTTGTCCCGATCTGAGGCTGTCCAGAATCAGGATTTCCATCAGGAAAATCGGGATTGTTGGTTTTTTAATTTTTGGAGCAGCTGACTCCAGCAAAATGGCCACCGGCGCCGCCGCTAGATCTTCCCCCTAGTGTTCAGTGGAGAGAGGAAGGGGGCTCGATCCGTGCAGCCAATGAATCGGCTTCTTTAGCTGCACGGATCAGCCCCTCCCCTCTCCACTGAACACACGGAGCCGGTGTCTTGCCGAGAAAGTTCCCCAGCTATTCAGCTTCGTTCGGCTATTTCCGCCGGCTCGTACTGAGCAAGCGCTGCGCCTGCCCAGTACAGGGGGGTCCTTACTTGCCGAGGGGAACTTTCTCGGCAGAACACCGGCCGCTCTTGGAGTTCCTGGATGTGTGGTGGGGGGCGTTATGGGAGGGGAGGGTCTGCACTGGCACTGATGGAGGGGGTGGTCTGCACTGAGGGGGGTCTGCACTAATAGAGGGGGTCTGCACTGAGGGGGTCTGCACTGATGGAGGGGGGTCTGCACTGAGGGGGGTCTACACTGAGGGGGTCTATACTGACTCTGCTGGGGACACCTGATGCAAGGACAGACTCTGCTGGGGACCCCTGATGCAAGGACGGACTCTGCTGGGGACCCCTGATGCAAGGACAGACTCTGCTGGGGACCCCTGATGCAAGGACGGACTCTTCTGGGGATCTCTGATGCAAGGACGGACTCTGCTAGGGGCACCTGATGCAAGGACAGACTCTGCTGGTGGCACCTGATGCAAGGATGGACTCTGCTTGTGGCAGGCGACGTGGCAGGTGACACGCTCAGGGATCCCACTGATTCGGCATTATGGTGAGTTGAACGATTTAATTTTATATTACAATGTAATAATAGAAATAATGCGCTTCAATTATCCTGACATCATAACAATCTTGGTGTCGGGATGATTGAAGCGTTAACACCAGGTGTTCGGAGTATCTTTATCTGCTGATTGTTAAACTTTCTAGAATACACATATTTCTATTGTTGTGTAGGATCTGGGGCTGCCGTCCCGTCATTCCTCTCTCCCCCTTTCCCTCTCCATCCCTCATTCATCTCAGACTCTAACCACACCCCCTTTGAGCCACGCCCTCTATTTCACGCAAACCACGCCCATTTTTCACGCCTACAAACGAATGCTAATTATTGTACGGCTCCGCCTACAGCCAAAAAAGTGTCCCACGTATTTTTTTTGCAATGTTGGCAACTATGCAAATGTGAATGTGTGATGAAAGCCATATGTCGCCTGAGAGAAAACTAGTGAAAACTGAACATTGCTAGCTAGAATGCCAAGTTAAAAGAAAGAATGTCACATTGTAAGAGAAAAGGCTATGCTGCCAGGGAGGATGCTATATCCCCATAATGAAATGATGCTGCTCAGTGAAGTAAATGTGATTGTAAACTAGCTTCCCTGCGCAACTTTGGAGTAAATCATTGAATAATTTGGGACTCACCCAATAGCTATGGAAGCGACATTATATGTCACATGATTAGTAACGGCTAATATCAAACACAAGGGGGTTGATTTACTATAACTGGAGAGTGCAAAATCTGGTGCAGCTGTGCATGGTATGCAATCAGCTTATAACCTCACCTTGTTCACTTAAGCTTTCACAAAAAACTGGAAGCTGATCGGTTTTCCATGCAGAGCTTCACCAGATTTTGCACTCTCCAGTTTTAGTAAATCAACCCCCATGCGTCAGAAAACATTTACGTCCCCATTTTTTTTTTTCATTTTCTCCATACAGACAGATGAGCAAATTTTTTTGGAATACAAAGTCTTACTAATGTTATCAACAGAATATTGCATAGGATTTCTAATTATCAATTAGCGAGTTCTAGGGGCAACCAATCATATCCACATCCAAATAATTCTGGTAGAGTCAAAGGATAGTGAGGGAATACTCCCTCCCATATATTGGATAGGATTTTTAAGGATATGGGGTTGCCACTGAGATGAGCACCAAAACACAAATGATATTAAAAAAAAATGATTGTACAAACATCAATAAAAACATCATAAAAACATGGTGATGTGTGAGTAACATATGGCTCATGGCCAATAATATTTGTTCCTTGTAAATGAGGAAATTCTTGAGCACAGTGTAGCCCAACGCGTTTCGCGGAGCTCGATCCTCGCTTTTTCAGGGAAACTCAATATGCATCTTAACAATTTCATTAAAATGTGGCTGTGCATAATTTCCAGCATATAAGAAGACCGAACCAGACCCCATCACTGTGTTTCATGGTGTCAGAACCTAAGGAACAGTCTGGCAGACACTGGATTACACCTTAGATGGATTTGGGCAGGCAGCTTTAGCATGTCATATCCCAGCCCGCAGTTGCCGAGCACCATCCAGCCTCACTGAACACCTGCCGGATCTTGTGCATAACTGCTTCTCCTCAAAAAAATCAATGTGAAGACAGCTTGACGGACGCTGGTACAGCTAAGCAGGTTAGAAGGAGGTCAATTGCAATTCACATGCCCCTGTCAATGGACTTAATGATTTCTGATGCATCCCAAACTGATGAAGTTCAGCTGAGAGCACGCTACATTTCATCCCATCAACACAAGCCCAAAGCCCATCAACACGTGCCCTTACATTGACAAAATATTACACAAATGCATCATCCCAGTTGGCAGGATACAAATTTTAAACATAAGCCAAATATTTGCCACATGCATACAAGTCTGTAGTAGGCATGAGCTGAATGTACCTGCGTTCAGTTAGAGGCAGGTTTGCTGAACATGAGTAATGTTTTAGAGCAAATCCAACCCCATTGAAGTAAATGAGGTGAATGTTAAAAGACAATAATGAACATTTTCTAGGCAAATGACAAATGACATGGGGGCTGGGCACTGTCCTGGGTAACATGTGCCAAAGCAATAAAAATAAAAAATCAGGCAGGAAGCAGTGAACATAAAAATGCTTTAACAGCAACATTAAAAATGCTACATTCTTTGAAATACCATGTCTGGGGGAAGGGGTGGGGGGTGCCCTTAACCTGCCTGTCAAGTGGGGCATCTGTATGATTTATACAACCTACTACACCAAAGCTGACACCTACAAAAAATCTGTCTAAATTGCTGGTAATTGACATTTTTGGCTGGTTTACATCTGTTTGTAAACAAATGGCCCTTCATCAACACCAGACCCTTATCCTAGTTGACGGTCTGATATAGATGGTAATGAATGACCCCATACCTTCTGCTTCTTTAGCAAACATTTACACTACAGCAAGAAACTGTACTGTATACTAGTGATATTTCTACTGCCACTATACATGACATTCAGCTCCTGCCAAACATGTAAAAATTCTGATGTTTGGATGAACGCCTGAATAGTGAAAGTTTGGTCCAAACTTGTAACTCATCCCTAGTTTGTAAAAACAAAAGGAACCAAGACATATTATAATTTAATCAAAGTTGATCATTTCTGTTACATGCACTGCAATATTGAGTATTTCTGTGATGTGTCCAACAATATTGGAAGTGTATGCCATTCCTAGAATGTATTGTGTATGTGAATCTCTTTACAGCATTGTTGTTGACAGTTTCCTGGCATATATGAAGTAAAGGCCAGAAAGGTTCAAATAGTTGTGCACTGTACTTCATATTTTAGAATACTCTGGGTATTCACCCTTGTATTGGATAAGAGTAGCAACACACATGGAACTTTTTGCCAGTGGCTCAGAGATTTTAGGAAAGACAGCTTAAAGTGCAACCTAAAAAAAATGTGTAGCTCCAGAATGTAGGAAGCCTCCCTACCAGAAGACAATTCCTGGCCCGACTGACCTTACAAGTGCATGTGTATCAATTACTCATTTGATCCCATCCATGCATACTTGTAATTCCCAAAGCTTAGCAGAAAGGTAGAATATGCGCATACTAATTATTAGCCTCTTATCTCAACATTTCATAATGGATCTGTGTTGTGAAGTGTAATTGTTGCAGGCAAAGGCTTCAAGTATCACCAAGTTGTGGATAGAATGGAGAGGGATTAGAACTCTTGTCAGTTTTTTTGCTGTGTTTGGCCCCATTGGGGAGATTTACTTTCTTTATGTGTTGTTTTTACTGTAATCATCAACAGTGAAAGCAAAAGAAAATCCATTGGAACAGGAGCAGAGGGGAAATCTTATAATGGGGATACTAGCTCTGGTGACCCTGGTGACATCCCGAGATTCCCTCTCTTTGGATGGATTTCCTCTCACTTCCTGCTTTGACTACGGGATAGGAAGTGAAAGAAATCTCCACAGTGGAACACAGATGCCAAAAATAAATGATGGGGCTATGACACTTCCCTATTCTGTCCAAAATGAAAAAAAAAAAAAATAAACATTTGTCTTTAGCGACACTTTGAAATCAATATGAGAAAATAGGGATGGTAGTGTGGGCTAAACTAAAAAAAAAAAACAGCACCACTGTAATGATTAGGCAGCACCAGCTTCTATGATTAAACCCCACATGGAGGAAATGCATTGGGGGGGGGGGGGCTCTTCCATTGGTGGAGAACCAAGCTGAAACCAATTTTCACCATCTTTTACTATTCTAGCTTTATAGTTTGCTGATTCTGTGTGCATCCGAGCACCATTTACCTGTAGTCTAAATAGGGATGCTGTTGGACTTAGTAACCAGCAAAATGTTGTAAGTAAAGCAATCAGAAAAGCACTTTCCTTTGCTTGTCTGCACCTGCCAGGTTGTGTCTCACAAATTAAGGGTCACTCTACCAAGTTTAAAGAACCTGCATTATCTGACCAAAGGAAAAGAAATTGGTCTAGACTTGTGTGTTGCAAAAGCCATGAATACTGAGGAAAGTAATGGATTGCACAAAAGGAGTTGATTTACTAAAGGGAAATAGGTTGCTCTATTTGTAAGGGAATTTTCTCTTACCTTAGTAAATATGGTGAAAATTCACTTTGCAAAGAATACCCAATCATGTTCAAAGACAGTAAAAAAAACAGTATTTTTGGAGGGCGTGGCTTGGCGCGCAACAGAGATGAACACTCACTAACAGAGCTCCGTGAGGAACCCCAGCCTGCAGCCTGACAACCAGCACACATCGATCTGGAAATGGGTAAAAAGCTGGACCAGACACCGCAGACATGCTCCAGACGCCACACGGCGAATATCTCAGCCAGCAACATCCCCGATCTGTTTAAACTACAAACAGCCTCCCGCAGCAGCATGGTGGGGAACAAGATGGCATAGGCTCAGAGAGAAGAAGAAGACTATAGTGAGGACCCGCAATTGGCAACTGAGGACACAGGTAGGAGATACAAACAGATGAATCTCCCCCTGACTTATGCAGATATGTCAGACTTTGCTGCCGACATTAAGTCCACCTTCTCTGCTGCCATAATGGACCTTAAATCAAGCCTTCTGGTCCTCACAGAGAAGGTAACGGCTATAGAATAGACTGGCAAGCAAAGGGACAAAAGGCTACACAGACTAGAGAATGTGGCGATCTCCCATTCCTCCCACCTAATTGAAGTAAATGGACATTTGGAGGATTTGGACAACAGGGGAAAGAGGAACAATATTAGAGTAAGAGGTATTCCTGAATCTGTTGAAACAGCCCAAAAACCCCAGAGGGTGTTTAATAGCCTCCTAGAGAGACAAGAGGATTCTGAAATCAAGTTTATCCGAGCTCACAGAGCCCTCAGAGCCAGAGGTCCTGACACTGCCCCAGAGACATAATTTGTTGTCTGCAAAGTTTCCAGCTTAAGGAAGCCATAATGACAAAAGCAAGGAGAAACGACATCATTATTTTTAATGGGGAGACTATTATGTTGTTCCAAGACCATTCACAAATTACTCTGAGGAACCGCAAAGCGCTTTGCCCCCCTGCTGGACAAACTGAGAGAACAGGACTTAAGATACACGTGGCAATTCCCCTTTGCCCTTGTTGTCACACAGGCAGGAAAACAACATATCCTGCAAACCCTGGATTTACCAGGCTTTTTTGACTCCCTGAAGTTGGACCCTGTGCCCCTTCCAGAGTGGTACCAGGAATTTGTTCTCCCCCGTGCCGAAGGAGGCCCACCCAGATCCCCGCTCTCTACCCCTGACAAGCATGTTTCAAAAAAGATGAAACAGCACCGCGGCCCCGGCTCGATTGGGGGAACCCCCAGTCTGAAACCCACCTCCTCCAGGGCCCTGAAGGAAGATGAGTCAGGAGCTCACTCCTGGTAACGGAGGTCCACACCACCATACAGGGCCACTGGGGACTCTCCCTGACTGGCTATAACCCAGGACCCTGACCCTATCCCCTTTTTTCTCATTCCCTCACCACAGAGATAACTGTCTCACACTTTACAATAATGAACTCAAATGCCTTGTGAACTATACCCAGCTAATGACTTAGACTACCAGAAAAAAGAGTAAGCATAAGGGAGACACTAACAATGACGTGACAAATCGCAGCACCTACTTTAATTTTTGGGCTCTTTGTCTTGCTCAGGACTACCATTACAACACCACAAGCCCAGTTTCAGCCTTGGGAGGACCGCACCTTTTATCTACAACCCTTGCCCTGCATTCGATCCTCAGTGAAGGACATACCCGGTCTCCGGTCAAATGATACTCAGCCTTCAAGGACCGCATACAGACTTCTACACCATGGAATAAAGAACAGGTTTTGATCCACGGATTATGACATAATAAGTCATGAGACTACACAGAATACACAGGACTCCTGGTCATTTATGCTGACACTAAACTTTGATCCCCAAACCTGGTACATTAGCCCTAAACCATAGGAAGAGTCATTTATAATTCCACAGGACCCCTGAACCATTCACACTTAACAGGACCATGAGCCTAATACAGGCTGGGTTTCTTCAGTTTAATGACACAATTATATATTTCTTCACTTGATTACAAGAGTTCTAGGAGCATATCAACTCCGACATAACTAGGGGATAAGACCCATTCCCCTATACTCTTTTACAACAAAGTCACGTTACCACATAGTGGACCTGGGACTGGATTCCCACTCCCTGATCCACTAATTGTTTACTTTGGTTTAGTATAACTTACTAAAGTGTTCTAACAACTCTCCTCTCTTTCTTCTATACCTCTTTTCCCCTCCTCTTATCCTCCTTCCCTCCCTCCACCCCATCTCCCATGTCCCGCAACGCACATTGAAGGGCTGCACCTTGAACAGCCCCTAACCTCTTCTTACAGGCACAAACCGGACCTATATCCTTGTTGGTTCTCCAGATGGCCTACTTCTCTTTGGGGCAAGGGCCTACAGTCATATCGCACAACATTAAAGGACTGAAGGTGCCAGAAAAAAGGACAACAACACTGAGGGAGCTCAAGAAAGGTAGGCTGAACTTCGCTTTTTTACAGGAAACTCATTTCAAAACCAACCAGATACCAAAACGGACAAACTCATTCTTCACGGAGGCATATTATGCCACTAATGGCTGCACCAAATCGAAAGAAGTTTCGATCCTGGTGAGCAAAGACGCACCTTTCACGCTGACAGATCGTTTAACCAACCCAGAAGGTAGATATATCTTCCTCAAGGGGACCTATGCAGGCACACCCCTTAACCCAGCAAATGTCTATTTCCCCAATTCGGCACATATTACCTTCTGTCAAAGAATAATTCGGGTGCTTCAGGGATTTATGACAGGCTGCCTTATCCTAGAAGGGGATTTTAATAACCCTCTCAATCCCCTAGTCGACACATCCTCGGGAAAGACATGTATCACATATAAAATCCCAAAAAGAGTTAAAGCCCTCCTGCACTCTGTACAAGTGTTTGACACCTGGCGATTCCTACACCCAAACGAGCAGGATTTCACCTTTCATTCCATACCGCACAACCGATATTCTCGCATAGACTATCTGTTCATATCACAATGAGATCTCTCCATGGTAACTGATGCCAGGATAGGCATACCGTCGATCTATGATCATGCACCCATGGCACTGACAATAATTCCCACAACTCCAAGACCTAACACTCAGACCTGGAAATTCAACGCATCCCTCCTGACAGACCACAACCTCCTGCCCCAAATTACTTGTTCAATTAAAGAATTCTTTAACCTTAATGAGACTCCAGGGGCTGACCCCCTAATGGTCTGGGAAGCGCACAAGTGCACTTTGTAGGGAGTCCTGATGAAATTGGGTGCCGGACGTAAAAGACAACAAGAAGCCACAACTAAAGGATAGACTGACACAATCTCCCAATTAGAGACAAAACATAAACAATCACTGACTGAAGAATCAGCCACAGCACTGCTGGAGGCGAGGAAAGCACTACAACGGACCCTAGAATCCAAAATAAAATGCCTACTCTTCTTCAAAAAGAAGATCTACTATGAGGCGGGTGACAAGTCTGGCAGGCTACTCACCAGAGCCCTGAGGAAACCCAACGCTACTAAAAACATAAGTGGTATTAAGCGTACAGACGGGACACTTGACATAAAGATTGAGGCCATTGCAACACATTTCCATTCCTACTATTCTAAACTATATAACTTGCCCCCACAACATAGGTCCCCTGACATATCAGGTGACAGGAACAAGGCTACTTAAGACTACTTAAACAATAGTGGACTCCCGAAACTAGCAGAATCTGACATATCCCTACTGGAAGACCAGATGTCCCCCTCGGAGATCCGACTGGCGATCAAAAACTTGAAACCAGGAAAAAGTCCAGGCCCTGATGGCTATCCATCTATATACTATAAGACCTTTATAGACACACTAACAGAACCTCTCAGGAAAGCATTTAACTCAATGGCAGAAAAACTCGCACAAACCCGCCGGATATCCTCACCGCACATATCACGGTTATACCAAAACCCAATAAGGACATTACAAATTGCTCCAGCTGCAGACCTAATTCGCTATTAAACATAGACCTGAAATTGTTAGCCAAGATTCTGGCGAATAGACTGAGATCACTCCTAGAAAACATCATAGGACCTGAACAAGTTGGCTTCATGCCAGGATGAGAGGTGAAAGACAACATCATTAAAGCTCTCCTTCTAACAATTACCTCCCTGTCCCAGAACATAGAAAGCCTTATTTCCACAGATGCTGAGAAGGCTCTCGAAAGAGTCTCCTGGGACTTCATGTTTGCAACGTGCAGACATGTCGGACTGAACTCCCATATGATGGCTTGGATCAGTGCTCTTTATCAAAAGCCCTCAGCCAGAATCAAGATTAACGGCACACTGTCAGAGAGAATAGAAATACTAAATGGTATGAGACAAGGCTGCCCACTATCTCCATTGCTTTTTATCCTGTCTTTAGAGCTCTTCATTAGAACAGTCAATGGAGACGGTTCAGTGAAGGGCATCTCCCTCCTTAATAAGACATACAAATCCGCAGCCTATGCGGATGATCTTCTATTCTTTGTGACAGAGCCTCACATCACTATTCCGAACCTCGTGCGAGCCTTTACTCACTATGGATATGTATCCAACCTCAAGATAAACCTAACCAAATCAGAAGCCATGAACATCAACTTATCTCCCACTACCCTGGTGAGGACGCGGGAAAACTGCCCCTTTAAATGGGAAAGTACTGCGTTAAAATATCTAGGAGTTTGGCTGACCCCTAAAATTTCACTGATCTATGACTTAAATTTTCCACCATTACTCCAGGCGATAGAAAACGTACTAAAAATTTGGAACGTCGGTTATTTCTCCTGGTTTGGTAGGGCGGCCATTTTGAAAATGCTCATCCTGCCTAGGTTGCTATACCTGCTTCACACGCTACCGGTTCTTATCCCCCAAAAGTTTTTAAAAAATTACACTCGATCCTCCTACAATTCTTATGGTCACACAAAAGACCCAGGATCAAATTTGCTCTACTGACCAGACCAAAGGAACTGGGGGGGGGGGGGTGGGACTACCCAGCTTTAAGAAATACTATATAGCCGCCCGCCTAACGCGAATAGTAGACTGGCACTGTCATGGGGACTCTAAGGACTGGGTATCATTGGAGATAGGCCTGAACCCTTTCTCACTACTTTATTCACCCTGGAACTCAGGCCTCAGACACAAACAGCTAACCCAATTACAGCCACTGACAAAAGCAACCCTGACTCTTTGCAGAGAAGCAGCAAAACACCCAGAAGTGACCTCTACCCTTAGCCCCCTAATACCAACACATGACAACCCAGATTTTTCTCCTGGCAATGGAAATCGCCTACTATGCAGCCAAACAACTCATAAGCCACTACTAGCCGGTGAATGCTTCCATGAAGGGAAATTCAAGGACTACGGGACACGAAAAAGGGACAATGGACTCCCCAACCTTCCCCTCTGGACATACCTCCAACTCCGTAGCTATCTAAACAATACAAGAAAAGGGACAACTACACCAGACAGCTGACAGACCTAGAACGGATTTGTGCTGAGGGCAAGCTGACCAGAAGAGTCACTTTCATCGCATTTACATGGTTACAGCATACAAACCTACAAAACGAGAATAGATTTAGGAAACTTGGTCTAAGGCACTAGCGATGAATATAACTAACAATCAATGGAAGAAGGCTTGCATTCTGGCACATAAATGCTCAATTAGCACCAAGACACAGGAGACATCTTACAAATTGCTGACTGACTGGTATGCCACCCCGGCAAAACTTCATGTTTGGAACATTCAGACATCGGACGTTTGTTGGAGATGTGGTAACGACACAGGCACCCTTGTACATATTAGTGGCATTGCCCCCCCAGCAACATTTTGGAACCAGGTCAGCGATCAGATCAAACGCATCACAGAGACCAAAATGGAACTCAATGCTGCCTGCTGTCTACTCCATAACTCAAACTCCACACTCAAATGATACAAAAAATTCTCTTACCAAACCCCATGCTGAATGCAGCCAAGGCGTTGATACCTGTCCTCTGAAGAACCACAAGGGTGCCCTCGGTGCTTAATTGGCTAACTCGGGTGGCTGAATTATGGGTAATGGAAGACACACTAGCTCAGGCCACTGATAGAGTGGAAAGCATCCATAAAACCTGGTCACCTTGGCTTGTCTTTCTCTACTCAGACAACTACAAATAACTAACAGCAAACTGATAATTTATCTACACCTCCCCTCTCCTTATTATCCTAACCCATCCCATTCCAACCTCTTCTTCCTGTTCATTCTCTTAAAAAAAAAAAAATGCCTTTTCTTTTCTTATGTATAGACTTGCATAAATGTACCAAGATATTTATTTCAGTGATTGGACATATTTTGAAGACTATTCAGATTTCATCATTTACTTACCTGATTAACAGGTATATCACAAGATTACTCATCAGTATATTGCTAGGTTTGTGCTCAGACCTTACTTTTCATTTGAAATGATGGCATGTCACCGAAAATCTCAATAGCTAATAGCTGAACCTTATATTTATTTTTTTTTTTATATAAGTGATTTCTATACATGTCTGTTTGCACTCTGTATCATTGTTGAACTTCAATAAACTTTGAAATGTTAAAAAAAAACAGTATTTTTGCTTGCACATGATTGGATGATGGAAGTCAGCAAAGTTTCACCTCATTTACTAAGACAAAGGAAAATTCCCTTGAAAAGTGATCAGTCTATTTGCCTTTAGTATATCAGCCCGAAAAGGTCAAAAAGGGGGCAAATGATCTATAGAGCCACTAGCTGAACACATCAACTCAAACCCTTACATTAAAGGCCTCAAAATTGGTCAACAGGAGCATATACCGTAATTGGATTATTTTCTGATGATATTATTCTTTCTCTCTCTAATCCAGATGCATCATTAATTGAAATACAAAAAACTTTGGATTTTTTTGGTAGAGTATCTTTCTATAAGGTTAATCATAATAAATACTATGCACTGCCTATCAATTGAACTAAAAATGTAAATGATAACTTGCGTGAAATATTTAACTATATATGGGATCAAGCATCGATTACATACCTGGGAATACAACTCACTTATGCAATATCTAAATTATATGAAGTAAATTTTCCTAAACTTTTAGATCAAATTAGTAAAGACATGCAAGATATTCAGAAAACCCTTCTCTCTTGGGTCAAAAGAATTGTAGCATTTAAAATGCTAATTCTTCCTAAAATTCTTTATTATTTCCAAGCTCTTCCCATACTATTAAGGCCTACTTTTTTATGCAAGTGAATTCAAAACTGAGAGATATTATATTGAATGGGAAAAAAACCTAGAGTAGCATTTTCCATATGAACTATTGCTAAATCCAGGGGAGGGATAGGTTTCCCTGACATTCAACATTATTACTATGCATCACTTCTAGACCAAATTAAGTATTGTTTTTCTACCCCTGAAGATAAATTGTGGTTGGTCACTGAAAGGGAAGTCACTTCAGGCCATGATATGTTTGCATTGGTCATAGCATATATCTTACTCCCTAAAATTATTAAACCTAACTTTTGCACCAAGTCTACACTACCAGCATGGAAGTACATTGTATCCAAGGCACATTGCATGGTTTAAAGGTAATAGAGTACTGTAAAGCTTGAATATCAATGAGAGACTGGATTATTCAAGGATTTATTTTAATAATTTACCTTTAGAAGTTCAGAACTTGGTAATCCGTAAACTTAGCAAACATGCTCAATTGAGGGATTTTAACCCTAACATAAAAATAGAAATCCCATTGGAACTTAGGCAATAACTCACAATAAATACGGACAAGAAAACAAAAGGAATTTCCTTTTTTTTATAACCTTTTCTCTGCCTATCCTACAAATGTTAGGACCCCCCATATGCAATGATGGGAAAAAGATATATCCCAATCTTTTTCTTGAGACCAATGGAATAGAGCCATTAGGACTACTAGCAAAGCCTCCGCTTGCATTGAACACTAGGACAATGCCCAGAAGATTTTAAACAGATAGAACTTAACTCCAGACAAGCTATCAAAAATATATCCCTCCTCATCCCCAGATTGTTGGTGCTGTAACAATCAAACTGGTACTATATATTATATTTTATGGAGCTGTAAAGCTTCTGAAACACAATGTCCTCTTTTATAGCAGCCCTCACAGGCAATTTGCTTGCCCGCACTCCAGGAACAGCATTATTAGGAATTAATCTAGATATACAGTATATCCCTTGTGTTATAGAACAATAGTAGCTAATTTTTGAACAGCAGCAAGAACTACTCTAACGAAGCTTTGGAAGTCCAATGATGCCCCTAATCTGATGTCATCACAAGGCTTAACTCTCATGCTCAATTCGAACTAATGTTGGCATATAAGAATTATACTATAGATAAATTTAAGAATAATTTGTAAGCCTGGCTTTCACATCCTAGAGCCTCCTGCTATCTAAAGTAATTTACCAACAACACTAAGGTTGAAACTTTCTGCACCAATAAGAATACTGTGTAGTTTAGCGCCCTTTTTTATTCTTTTTTCCTTCTTGTTTGGTTCCATGGTCAAAAGCTATTTTGTCTACTCCCTGTTTACAGTATGATCCCATGTTGGGTGAATAGGGAATAGCAAACAAAATGACCAAAAACGTCTATATATCCTTTAGAGTTTGTTTATGTAATGTCTGTGTGTTATATTTCTCTAAAATGAACAACGTAAGCTGACACGTGTCTACCTAATATGTAATGTTTATTATTACTTGTACTATGTAATTACTTTTGATAACTCAATAAAAAAACCTTATACTGGAAGTTAAAAAAAAGGGAGGGGGGCAATTGAGAATGTATGCTTTACTTGGTCCCTGCTCCTTAACAATATCACACAAAGCTACAGAAACAGTACCATTTAAACACATAGAAGCTTGTTTTTCCTGAAAAATGATACAATTACTTAAATAAGTAAAATATGTAAATTTTTTATGTTTTTTTAAGGGGGGCTCGTGTGCTCCTTCCCCCGCCTGCTAAATAGCAGCTGTAGAAGCCATGAAAGCATTTTCCTGGGTCGGGGGGATTCTAAACATGATGGGGAGGCAGGTCAATGTAACAATAAATTATATGTCATGAATAGCAGCGCTGTACGTCACTTATTAGATGTGAGCATCCAGCTGGAGCAAAGCACCCCTATCTACCATGAAGTCTTATTCAAGCATATCAGTTCCCTAGTCCTTTTTTCTGAGTACTATAGGGATGATTTAATCTAACTGGCAGTTTTGAAGCAATAGGTTGAGCTGTCGAACTTTAATATGTAATGATAGACACCATTGCTCTTTGTTTTGTTTATAAAACATACCGATGACATTTATCACCTCGGCCTTCAAACATGTAAAGATGCATGGAACAGATCCTGTTTGCCCATTGACAGGTGTTGTTCACAAAATGTGTCTTTCAGTGATAACTACCAAAGTAAAAAGCTACAGTAAATTCACCAAAGATGTTATGTGTGATATGAAAGAATACGAAACCAGCTTTCCCTTTGAAGTGCCGAATGTCTGCAAAATAACTTTATACAAGTCTTTGTCGGAAAGTAAAGAGAAAGAAAAATGCATTTTTTATTTAGTACATAGAAAAATGAGTTAAAGATAATGTCATTTGTAGAGAAAGATGTGACAGGAATCCTTTCAGTATAGATCATGATTTACTTTTCAGCAATACTCAGCGGATGCCCTATAATGTAGGTTTTCATTCTCACAAATGCTTTACAAAGCCTAGTGAAAACTAAACAGTAGTCTATTTATTAAACACATTCAGTGCAAAATTTACAATTTATTTGGATGTTATTTTTTGTCAGTTATATTTATGAGAACTCAATCCAAAAGTATATAAATCAGATCCATGTTAAACATTTAAAGTGAAGTCAGAACACAAAGATGCCTTGCATTTCTGAGATTTAGAGCGATATTAAACCCAAAACTAAAAATGTAATATATTGCAGCTTACCAATCATTAGATGTGGTGGCTGCATTCGTTTAAATTTTTTAGGCTTCCCTCTTTGTTTTCACCTTTTGAATTGGCCAGTTACGCATCTCCTGTATTAAAGTGCCACCACTCTGAATGAGGGAGCACATGGAGCATCTTTGGACAGCAACATTATCAGTCTTGGGTTGGGGGGGGGGAGTGCTAGATAGACTACCAGATTTAGATACACTAACACACTGAAGCCAAAACCCCATCTCGCACTGCAAATACAGAAGCAGCTACAGCAACAGTTTTTTTTCTTATGGGATAAAGGTTTTACATGAATAAATAAAAGTTAAACATTGCAAGCACCCCTTACAGTGTTAAATAGTTTGCCTCAACAATCTAAACTGATACATTTGCAGGAGAGCCTGTTCTGTTCAAAACAACAGACTAACTGGCTAAATCACTGGCTGAAAAAAAAAAAAAAAGAAAGCCTAAACAAAGAAAACGAATGAAGCCATCACTTCTAAAAATTGGTAAGCTGAAATATAATAATTGTTTGCTTTTGGATTTAAGGCTACATTCACGCCTATGCAAAGTATAGCAGCAGAAATCATTTGCAAAATCTTTTGGATTTTGCAAAAGCATTTGACACAGTTCCCCACACACGGTTCATGTGTAAGGTAAAGGCTACAGGTTTGGAAAAATCAGTTTGTATATGGATAGAAAACTGGCTTAAAGACTGAATTTAGAAAGTAGTGGTTAATGATTCTTACTCTGAATGGTCTAAGGTTATCAGTGGTGTACCCCAAGGTTCAGTGTTGGGACCCTTACTGTTTAAAATCTTTATAAATGATATAGGGTCTGGTATTAAAAGTACCATTTCAGTCTTTGCTGATGACACAAAGCTATGCAGTGGAACAACGTCCTTACAGGATGTCTCCAATTTACAAGCCAACCTCAATCCACTGTTTAATTGGGCAACAATGTGGCAAGTGAAGTTATTGTTGATAAATGTAAAGCTATGCACTTGGGGGCTAAAAATATGCATGCATCATACATACTAGGGGGAAAAAAACTGGGGGAATCAATGGTGGAGAAAGATCTGAGTGTTCTGGTAGAGCATACGCTTAATAATGGCTTGCAAGGCCAAGCTGCAGTTTCTAATGTGAGCAAAATACTTTCTTCATGTTAAGTGAGGTATGGAATCCAGAGAGAGAGATATAATTTTGCCTCTGTACAAATCATTAGTAAGACATCATCTGGAATATGCAGTTCAGTTTTGGGCACAAGTTCACAAAAAGGATATCGGGGAACGGGA
Source organism: Aquarana catesbeiana (assembly GCF_042186555.1). NCBI lineage: Eukaryota > Metazoa > Chordata > Amphibia > Anura > Ranidae > Aquarana > Aquarana catesbeiana. Next base: position 353,065,244 of record NC_133325.1, on the reverse strand, counting down.
GAAAGTGCAGAGAAGGACAACAAAACTGATAAGAGCCATGGAGGAGCTCAACTATGAGAAAAGGTTAGAGGAACTGAATTTATTCTCTCTTGAGAAGAGGAGATTAAGGGGGGATATGATCAACATGTATAAATACATAAATGGTTAATATAGTGAACTTGGTGTTAAGTTATTCACTTTAAGGTCATCACAGAGGACAAGGGGACATGTTTAGAGGAAAAAAGATTTAATCTCCAAACACCAAAAGGTTAGTTCACAGTAAAGGCTGTGAACATGAGAATAGACTCCCTCAAGAGCTGGTTCTGGCCAACTCAGTAGATTGCTTTAAAAAAGCAAGCATTCTTTTCTAAATGTGCATAATACGTATAACTGAAAACTAACATTTTTAGGTAAAGTTGATCCAGGGAATATCTGATTGCCTCTTGGGGGATCAGGAAGGAAGTTTGCCCCTACTGAAGCGAATTGGTTCTTGCTTTGCTGGGGAATTTGGCCTTCCTCTGGATCAACTGTGGATTTAGGATTGTGTATATAGGATTGTATGATTATTATTATTTTTCCTCTTTTTATTGGTTGAACTAGATGGACTTGTGTCTTTTTTCAGCCAGACTATCTATGTAACTATGTATATGTATTGCTTCAGCAAGCTTGTCCTTATCTACGATGGGGACAAGGCAACTTTCTGCTCCACGTCACACAATGTCCAGTGAATGACTTGCCGTTTGTGTTGCTTCACAAATGTGGGAGGACTAATGTAATTTAAAAAATCTTCCTGCTGCACACTGAGCTCTCTGTGTGTCTGTTAATTCTCTGCCTGCTTGTGTCTCTGTCAGATCTAATTACCGTGTAGCTCTAACATGCACCCAATCTAGACTGAAAGACTCAGGGATTCTAGGAAGTGTAATTTCTTTACAGGATGTGTCAGTTTTCACACTACAGACAGAGATCATGCATTAAGCTTTGCATAGCTGAATACCTTCTACATAAACAGAAACTTCTGTTCCACACAGTGAAACTACCTAATTATTGCACATATTATGCAGGTGAAAAACACAAGGTGCAGATAGAAATGTTCACAGTGCCTTTAAGAGCTAGAGTCAATACAGGCTGGCTCAGACTAAGGTATCAGCCTTTGTTGGTGAGGTAAGAGCCCTTAAAGGATAAATTTACCTTTCTAAAAAAAATAATAAATGCACATCTTTTTGCAGGTAAAAAAAAAGTACATGTATTATTATTTTTTTGGAGCCTGTAAAGCATTGCACCCGTGATCAGCAGATGTCTGTGTAGCTGTCTGCCCATACCTTGCAGTTACCGAAAGATAGTAATAATTCATGAATTATTACAGCGCTCACCAGCTTCCTGGTATTGAGCACTACAAACATTCAGCTGCAAAGGCTGCCTATACTTGTAGCTCATTTATACACATGTATGTATGAATGTGTGGGCTGAGCCCCGCATGGCGGTGTTCTTTGCATCTGTTGCATTATCCCAAGTATCCCTAAAATCAGTGCTCACTACTCCAAGTTAGGGGAACTGCCTGAAAATGTTTTGGACATACATGAAATACAACTCCTGAGTAATGGGAGAAGGAGGGTTGTCATGAGTCTGATGCATGTTCCATTTCACAGTCCAAGTCTGTTGTGATTTGCCTATAAGGGCTGTTCTGTCAATCCTTCTTTACCTGTTCTTACTCTTCTTTGGATCTTTACTATTTTAATTTCTACAGTTTCCAAAACCCATAAATATGGCCAGCAGTCCCCCGCTACCCATTACATGGTCAATAATGTCTTTAGTCATTCAGAAAAAAGTTCAATAGGCAAGGTAGGTAACACAGAATACCTGGCAAGAGACTGTATTCCACCTAGAGATCCACTGAAATCCGTAAGTAATATGAACCCGTGCCAAGATTATTGGCCCTGAAGTATTCGCATGTTGGTAAGCCGGAGTAAACTCTCTGAAAGAATAAGAAAAGGTCTCCCTGCAGATTAATGTCATAGTGTACTTTACACAATGTAGGTTAATGTCGTAATGTAACACATCATGACAGACTTACCTGTAAAGCAGGACCCCTCCAGCTGCGCACTGTCACCACTGAAAGGACTTCCATCATCATCCGGTCTTCCTTCTGTGTTCTCGCGCTCTGGCCATTTGATTGGCCAGGCTGCAATGATGTCACTCATGTGCATGTGCGCAGCAGTCAGGATCGCAGCACAGCACTCAGAATGGACAGCACACTTGAGTGTGCCATCCATTCAAGGGGCACTGCCTATGTGCCAGCAATGTGATCGTCTGCTACAAACGCAAATATATGTATTTTTTAAATTTATTATTTATTATCCCACAGAAATGACAACAAGCAATACGTAGAAATTGGACAGAACTCCAAGCTACATACATGACAGACAATGCAGGTGAATGTAGAGGTCAAAGGCCAGGGATATGGCTCAGCATTAGGGATGGCTTCGAGTTCGAGTCAAACTCATGTTCGACTTGAACATCGGCTGTTCGCCAGTTTGCCGAACAGCGAACAATTTGGGGTGTTCGCGGCAAATTCGAAAGCCGCGGAACACCCTTTAAAAGTCTATGGGAGAAATCAAAAGTGCTAATTTTAAAGGCTTATATGTGTGGTATTGTCATAAAAAGTGTTTGGGGACCTGGGTCCTGCCCCAGGGGACAAGGATCAATGCAAAAAAAAGGTTTAAAAACGGCCGTTTTTTCAGGAGCAGTGATTTTAATAACGCTTAAAATGAAACAATAAAAGTGTAATATTCCTTTAAATTTCGTACCTGGGGGGTGTCTATAGTATGCCTGTAAAGGGGCGCATGTTTCCCGTGTTTAGAACAGTCTGACAGCAAAATGACATTTCAAAGGAAAAAAAGTCATTTAAAACTACTCGCGGCTATTAATGAATTGCCGGTCCGACAATACACATAAAAGTTCATTGATAAAAACAGCATGGGAATTCCCCACAGGGGAACCCTGAACCAAAATTTAAAAAAAAAATGACGTGGGGGGTCCCCCTAAATTTCATACCAGGCCCTTCAGGTCTGGTATGGATATTAAGGGGAACCCCGGACAAATTTTTTTTTAAAAATGGCGTGGGGTCCCCCTCAATCTATACCAGACCCTTCAGGTCTGGTATGAATTTTAAGGGGAACCCCGCGCCAAAATTTAAAAAAAAATGGCGTGGGGTCCCCCCAAAAATCCATACCAGACCCTTATCCGAGCACGCAACCTGGCAGGCCGCAGGAAAAGAGGGGGGGACGAGAGAGCGCCCCCCCTCCTGAACCGTACCAGGCCACATGCCCTCAACATTGGGAGGGTGCTTTGGGGTAGCCCCCCAAAACACCTTGTCCCCATGTTGATGGGGACAAGGGCCTTATCCCCACAACCCTTGCCCGGTGGTTGTGGGGGTCTGCGGGCGGGGGGCTTATCGGAATCTGGAAGCCCCCTTTAACAAGGGGACCCCCTGTGTGAAATGGTAAGGGGGTACAAAAGTACCCCTACCATTTCACAAAAAAAGTGTCAAAAATGTTAAAAATGACAAGAGACAGTTTTTGACAATTCCTTTATTTAAATGCTTCTTCTTTCTTCTATCTTCTTTCTTCTATCTTCCTTCGGTTTCTTCCTCCATCTTCTTCTTCTGGTTCTTCTGGTTCTTCCTCCGGTGTTCTCGTCCAGCATCTTCCTCCACGGTGTCGGCGTCTTCTTCCCTTCTTCTCCTCGGGCCGCTCCGCATCCATGATGGCATGGAGGGAGGCTCCCGCTGTGTGACGCTTCTCCTCTTCTGATGGTTCTTAAATTAAGGGGGGCGGGGTCACCCGTTATGTAACCCCGCCCCCTTCTGACATCACGGGAAATGCCACAGGGAATTCCCCGTCAAGTCCCTTGCATCAGAGGGGGGCGGGGTCACCGGGTGGCCCCACCCCCGTTATTTAAGAACTGTCAGAAGAGGAGAAGCGCCACACAGCAGGAGCCTCACTCCATGCCATCATGGATGCGGAGCGGCCCGAGGAGAAAAAGATAAGAAGACACCGCGGAGGAAGATGCCGGATGAGAACACCGGAGGGAGAACCAGAAGAAGATGGAGGAAGAAACTGAAGGACGATAGAAGATAGAAGAAAGGAGATAGAAGATAGAAGAAAGAAGAAGCATTTAAATAAAGGAATTGTCAAAAACTGTCTCTTGTCATTTTTAACATTTTTGACACTTTTTTGTGAAATGGTACCATTTCACACAGGGGGGAGGGCCGGGATCTGGGGGTCCCCTTGTTAAAGGGAGCTTCCAGATTCTGATAATCCCCCCCCCGCAGACCCCTACAACCACCGGGCAAGGGTTGTGGGGATGAGGCCTTTGTCCCCATCAACATGGGGCCAAGGTGTTTTGGGGGGCTACCCCAAAGCCCAAAGCACCCTCCCAATGTTGAGGGCATGTGGCCTGGTACGGTTCAGGAGGGGGGGTGCTTTCTCGTCCCCCTCTCTTTTCCTGCGGCCTGCCAGGTTGCGTGCTCGGATAAGGGTCTGGTATGGATTTTTGGGGGGACCCCACACCATTTTTAAAAAACATTTTGGCGTGAGGTTCCCCTTAAAACCATACTGGTATAGATTTTGAGGAGGACCCCACGCCATTTTAAATTTTTTTTAATTTTGGCCTTGGTTCCCCTTAATATCCATTCCAGACCTGAAGGGATTTTGAGGGGGACCCCCCACGTCATTTTTTAAAAAATTTTGGTTCGGGGTTCCCCTGTGGGGCATTCCCATGCCGTTTTTATCAATGGACTTTTATGTGTATTGTGGGACCGGCAATTCATTAATAGCTGCGAGTAGTTTTAAATGACTTTTTTTCCTTTGAAATGTCATTTTGCTGTCAGACTGTTCTAAACACGGGAAACATGCGCCCCTTTACAGGCATACTATAGACACCCCCCAGGTACGAAATTTAAAGAGATATTACACTTTTATTGTTTTCACTTTAAGCATTTTTAAAATCACTGCTACCGAAAAAATGGCCGTTTTTAAAACTTTTTTTTGCATTGATCCATGTCCCCTGGGGCAGGACCCGGGTCCCCAAACACTTTTTATGACAATAACTTGCATATAAGCCTTTAAAATTAGCACTTTTGATTATTCATGTTCGTGTCCCATAGACTTTAATGGTGTTCACGTGTTCGAACAAATTTTTTGCCTGTTCGCAAGTTCTGGTGCGAACCAAACAGGGGGGTGTTCGGCTCATCCCTACTCAGCATGTTAAGACAATTATAAAGGCTATGAGGCCTCTGGCAGATGTTGGTTGGTATGTTGCCCAATAGGACCTGCAATAGGTCCAACTCCAACCACCAAAACCAGATGAATAAAAACAGGAAAGAAAAATAAAAGAGAGTACTGTGCAAAGGGGGGAGAGAAAAAAAAGGGCAGGGACAGAAAGAGAACCCAGGTCGAGATCACAAGTGTTATAGAGTGGTAGGCTCCAAAAGACATTACACATCTTCCACCAGTAAAGAATCATAATCCCGAGAAAACACATGAACCAAGTCCAATGGAACCAGGTATTTTGAAATTTCTTTTCAGTGTCCTTTAGCACAGTCGTAACACTTTCTGTACAGTGAATTTCAGCAACCTTGGAGAACCACAATACAGGGGAGGGAGAAGTCTTCTGCTTCCAGAGGGCCGGGATACATGCCCTAGAATCAACATTTTCTTCTTATAGCATTTCCTGGATAGTTGAGGCATGTGCAAATATTTGGGCAGGTCTGTTCCAGGGCCAAAGTCAGTCATCCATTTAATTATAGACCTAACAGTAGACCAAAATTGTTGAAGTTTATCAGATGATGTACGAGAGGGTACCCCACACTTTCTGGCAGGTCCGGAAGATGTGCAAGAGGGTTCGCCCACTTTCTGGCATCACCAACACCTGCCGGAGTTTCAGGGAAATAGTTTGAGTAAAACCGATGGAATTCTGTACCACTGCACTAGGATGAAGTTCTTGATATCTGTTAGCAATGAATGAGTAATGTGCGAAATATAAAATATCCTCTCTTTGAGTGGATTAAAAAGAGGTTCCTAAGTCTTGATCCCATTTTAGTAAAAATGGAGGGAAGAAGTCAATTTCAGGAAGGACTAAAAGTTTATATGTGATGGAAACCCCATGTGCCGATGGCGATGGGTCCACACAAATGCGTTCAAAGGACATTTTGGAGGAGGCCAGCGTACCACGCTTTAGCACTGAAACAATGTAGTGACATAGGTCTAGGGGAGTATCAGAAATATACTGAATAGATTCAGCTCCCTTAATAAAGTTCTTAATACAGAAAGCACCCAATTGTAGAAGTTGTCGGAAGCGATGATCCATAATTCAGGGGGAGAACTCTGGATTATCTAATTTCAGGGTCATGCAAGAAACTTGGGCTGCAAAGCAGGGCTAATGAATGACTTCTCAATGCCACCGCAAAGGATCGAATGATACAAAGGAGGCAGTGTATGTCCAGTGAAGATTTCTCCAAAAGAATCCACTGCTTAACGTTATACTCTCTACACTAGGAGATCATGTGAGCTAGGTGTGTTGCCTGATAACGGGGTCAGGGAACCAGATATAAGTCTGGTTGTGCCATTTACAGAAATCCTCCTTGATCAAGCAAAATAGGGGTGGTAAATAGCCTAGAATATCCCATCAATCAAGGGAGTGATTTTGGTGCCTAAATACGTGATGTGGGATGCAGCCCACTGAAAGGGAAATTGCAAGCATAGGTAGGCCACATAGAATAGGCTCAACATGAGGTTTAAGGCTTTTGATTTGTTCTAGTTCATTTTTTAGTTGGAGAAGCCACTAAAAGGAATTCTGGTTTTGGATGACCACCCTTGGTTAACTTCAGCAGACCACCGTGACTCCGGAACCGTGAGAGATCCAGTGAAACAAGATGTGAATTCAAAGGATGTCTCTCTTTAATGAGAGTGACTGCAGCATATTTATGAGTATAGATCAAAAGGGGGGGGGGGGGGGGGTTCGTTGAATGCCTAGTGTCTAGGGTTAAACCAGTTTGTTACTTTGATGTGTATCTATAAACAGTTAGATAAGACACCTGGTCATTAGTCACATATCTTAGCTGATTGCTTAAGGCTAAACAGGATATACATTCTTGAAAAGGCTTGACCAAAGTTAGCACAATAGGGGGTATGTTGCTGTACAAACATTCCCACACACTCATACACAAACAGAAAACTACACAATAAGGACAAAATGGCAGGGTATAAACAAAATGGAGTCATTCATATTATTATAATTCCTGCTTAAGTCATGGACATGACTTATCCCATTTCATTGTAACATACTCATCTTGGTTTTTGTAATATAAGCTGAGGTAAGCTCTATTAGCAGCAGCTGGATCAGGGGTTCGAGTAGCCTGGGAAATTAGACACGTAACAAGTTTGAAACAAGCATACATGAACAAGATAAAAAGCAAGATCATTATAATAACCATAGCAATGTCTTTCAACCATGAGAATATCCCACTGAGGCTCCGTGTCTTAGCTAGATCCCTTGCTTCGACCTGTAGTTTGTCTACCTCTTTTCTGTGCTGTGCAATGATTTCATAATAATCAGGTACCTCTACACTGGTGTTATGTATCCAAGTGCAACATTCATAGTCCTCAGTTATTTCGCACAGCCCAGTGAGTGCAGCACTCAAATTTTCTATTGCTAGATCATGGAGTTCTAACTGTTTTCTGATAGCCCTTGTCTCTAGGATTAGTTTTGAAATGTCATCAAAATTCTTCTCTAATATCTCGTATAATATTTTAGAGCAGTTGTTCAGCCTTTTCATCATATCAATTCCCCATCCTGTCCCTGAGGGGAACCATACCCAAGACATGTCTTTCTCTAAAAACAATTCTCTCTTGTGGCGGTGCTTGAGAGGGTACCTGGGGTGTATGCTAGCCTTCAGCAGATGTCCTCCCTTATTGTCCCCCAATATACCCATTATTGGGATCAGTGATGCAAGCAGTGTTAATTTTAGTCTTAGGACTAAAATGGCATTTTAGTTTTAGTCCCATTTTAGTCTTCTGCAATTGTTTTAGTTTTAGTCGTATTTAGTCGACTAAATCTCCAGTACATATTAGTCGACTAAAATGTCTTACGTTTTAGTCGACTAAAATCTCCAGTACATTTCAGTAATTGCAATTTAGTTTTAGTCATAGTCTTTTGATTAAAATGGCATTTTAGCTTTAGTCACATTTTAGTCTTATGCCCCGTACACACGGTCGGATTTTCCGATGGAAAATGTCCGATCGGAGCGTGTTGTCGGAAATTCCGACCGTGTGTGGGCTCCATCGGACATTTTCCATCGGATTTTCCGACACACAAAGTTAGAGAGCAGGAGATAAAATTTTCCGACAACAAAATCCGATCGCGTCAATTCCGACCGTGTGTGGCCTGTTCCGACGCACAAAGTGCCACGCATGCTCAGAAGAAATTCCAAGACGGAACAGCTCGTTCTGGTAAACTTAGCGTTCGCAATGGATACAGCACTTTCGTCACGCTGCAATGTTAAAAATGGTTCAATACAGCGCACTCTCTTCTTCTTTATAATGTGACAAGAATGAAGTAGTTTTGCTGCTCATATTCACACACACTTCTCACAAACTTATTTTGTTACTATTTATCGGGATTCCCTCAATATATTTTGATTGCTCACATCTGACAACATATTTTTGTATATTTTTTATATATTTTTTGTCTTTAATGTAGATTCTTTTTTTGTGTTTGTCTTTTAATTTTTTTTTTTTTGCGATTTTGATTTGTACTCCCGAAAATGTTTGTGTGTGTTTTTTGTGACAAGTTCCCACAACACCATTGATATGTTGTTCTATTTAATCTGTAGGAGATTGTTTTGTGTTGTTGTTCCTTGTTAATTTCACATTGTATTTTAGAAATGTACCTGAATCATCACCAACAAACTGTCCTTTTTGGTTGAAAACACACACAGGAGAGTAGAATTTACCTAAAAAATTTTATTAAGGGCTCACAACTAAACAAAGAGGGAGGCAACGCTGGAGAAACAGCAGAAGTGGGTGAAGCCTTGGACCCCCAGGGCAGACATCAACTATTTTTACGCAAAATTGGTGGCCTGAGGAGTCCATATCTAAGGGAGGGCAGTCTGGTCCAGAAGTCCCAGAGATCATGAACAGCAGCAGATGACATCTGTGTCCCCAGGCTGTGGTCATACGAGAGACTGCAGCTTTTGTCAGACCAGACTGAACCCAGTCATCACTCTCTTGCCTTCCTTCCACGCTTCCTTACACGCGGTGGCTCTGGTGGTGGAGTTGTGGCAGCAGGAGGAGGAGGAGGAGGATGGTCCAACTCAAACACGTCGGTCTTGGGTGTTAGTTCCCCACTCACCCCCTTACGTAGGACTTTTTACAGAAGGTCCTCACAGAGCCTGCGTTGACCCTCCTGCATGCCCTGCAATTTGGTGGCAGCCATGCAGGCAAAGGCCTCTTCAGGAGTTGGTAAGGCTCGGAGGGACGCCGAAGCCTCCTGGATTAGCCTGAACGCTGAATCCTGCACGGGACTCGGAGTGGCCTTCCTGGCTCGTTTATATGGCAGGCGGAGGGGAGGGACCTGAGACTCAGTCAGGCTGCGACTGGTCCCTGGCTTCTCTTGGCTGACACTTAGCCCCGCCTCCTCCTGGCTGCAACTAATCCCCGCCTCCTCCTGACTGCCACATTCCACAACCTCCTCCTGGCTGAGGTCTTCCTGTGTATGAAAAAGGGACATAGTTTTAGTATTTTTTCCATCAATCACACACAATTTTCACCTCCTGACTGTTGCAAATTGAATGTTAACAAATATAACAGACTATCCTTCTGAGCCCAGCAGTTTTCATTCTTGTCCCAATTTTGGGTGCCCACTACTGTCTATTGATATGTAAAACACTTTCAATTAGTGATCAATAATAACATCTTGTAAACATCATTTCTTTATTGCCCAGAAATCTGTAGAACAATACTATACCTGGCTCCAGCTGGGCTCCTCCACTTCTTCCTGGCTGGAAGGCCCAGGTTGGACATCGGAAGCCTCAGCTGGTATGGAAGGAAGCGTGGAAGGAAGAGTGGAGAGGGATTCCCTGACTTCAGTGTGGTCTGACAGAAATCGCAGTCTCTCGTAGTACCACAGCCTGGGGACATAAATGTCATCTGCTGCAGCTCCGGATCTCTGGGAATCTGTGACCTTCTTCCGCTCCCTAAGATAAGTGCTCCTCAGGCCACCAATTTTGGCTTTTAAATAAGGGATGGTTGCTGTGGGGACCACCGGCTTCACCAACTCCAGCAGTTTCTCCAGCGCTGCCTGCCTCTTCTGTTTGTGATTATAGTGGGGGTGTCTCACTTGCCACAGACAGGGCAGCTCCCTGTATTTGTCAATGAACAGGGGCAGGAAATTGTGGTCGTTGAACCCATCCATTTTCTCTGCAAGACACAACACAAGACAAACCCTAATGTCCCCTAATCTTGTTACAATATAGGCTTCCATTTGGAAGCAGTATAGGCGCAAGTTTAGATCTTACCTTCGTTATCACAATCGGCGTCTCCGATGCTCCTTCCTCCGCTCACAGATCGTACGTAATATGCACGTGTGTTACGCTTTATACACACTGCGCATGCGTATAACTCCGCCTGCCCCTGACGTTCTTTCTAGTCTATTCCCCGCCCCTTTTCGTTCGGCGCAGTGGGGGAAGAGCACATGGCGGATAGACAGCAGGTGCGTTCTAATTGTAGCAACGAGGACGAGGAGGAGGAGGGAAGGCCGGATCCGGACACGTCCCGATCCAGAAGGAGATTTAAGGACTCAAATATGTCCTTTGGGGAGATGTTGGAGATGGTGGACATCCTGAAGAAGGCCGACTATGATGGAAAGTATGGGCCTTACCCCAACCCCAATGTCCGAAAGGCCAAGATCATGGCGAAAGTGGTCAGGAGTCTGCACCGGAATTTCGGGGTACGACGATCGAAAGATCAGCTCAGAAAGCGGTGGTCGGACCTCAAATTACGAGAACATGAGCAGTACAGAAAGATCCGGAGAGTGCTGCAAAAAAGTAAGTAGTTGTGCTGTGTTCCAATTCTTTTTGTGTTTATTACGTTCGTGCTGCTCCATGTGCTTTTAGGAACTGTTGTACAGTTTAAAATGGCAACTTTCATGTTCATGGGCACATTATTCGTTCGGATCAAACATTTTTCGTTCCAACTATAAAATACCATTGTTTAGCCCATATGCATTTGGCCACCATTTTGACGCCCTATACTTGTCTGCAAAGAATTGGGTTGTGTAGATGGCTTTGTTACTAGAATGAAATGCAAACTAGATTGTGTGTAAGGAGAGGACACTGAGCAGCTGTTTACACATCTGAACACTGGAGCACTAGTGTGGGACAAAAGAACACCATTTTTATTAGGGGGCCACACAGGTGCTCCAGTGTATACTATAGGGGGGTCTCCATTTGTGAAGCTTGTACCAAACAGGTAAAGTATTGCATGTTGACAAAGGGCACTAAAAAAGCTACATCTTGGAACTCTACTAAAATTGACAATTGTACCCCACTTCCAAGCAATGTTTCATCTTTATAGTTCTGCCATCAAATATCTGTGTGCTAAGTATACCATTTTTGTTTTACATAGGGGATAAAAGACTCGGAGGACACCCCTCATCCGAGGAGACCAGAGCCCCCCCCCCCCCCCACAAGAAGAGCAGGAGGAAGAAGATGTGGTGGAACTAGTCACCACAACAAGTGAGTGTCTGCAACCACAGGCTCAGATAAGAGATGGATGGCGGCATTTTTTTTAAACCTTATTTATTTTGGGGTTCCTCTCTTTTTAGGTGATCGTGAGGTTGTGGATCCAGATCCTTTCACATCCGAAAGTGCCCAGATCCTGATCGGGGAGATCATGGGGTGTAATTTACAATTGGAAATCATCAAGCAAAACATCAATGATGTTATTCCAAAAAATAAAAACATCATTGATGTTTTGGGGCGAGTTTAAAGCCCCTCCAAATCACTTTCTTCTTTTGTGTGCTACAATGTGCAAAATGTTTTTGTGATTTTTCCCAAAGCCAAATTTGGAGGATGCACACAGTGTGTCAACATGTGCTATCTGCCATCACGGGAGATCAATGGACGCGTTTTGGGGGTGCAACCCCTTCCTCAATAATAAAGTAGCTGAGAGGAAGGGCTTGCTCCCCCAAAACACATCCCTTGATCCCCCGTGATGGCAGCTAGCACATGTTGACATTGGTAAATTGGTGTGCATCTTCCAAATTTGGCTTTTTCAGGGGTGATTTCCCCCCATCTGAACGCAATATCAAACACAGTTCCTAAATACTCATGTCTGATATTGCCTTCAAATTCGACCAAATGTGACGTTTCTAAGTTCAAGATTTGTGTCTTTTATTGTTGGTTTTACACATGCCTGTTTTATCTAAAATGGACATTTTGAGTTTTGATAATGCCACCACAAAAATTGGTATACCACAAACATGTTGGTTTGTTTGAAAAACCTTTGGTAAATGCACATGTGATTATGCAGGTATTAAATAGATTGTTATTCAAGAATGTGTGGATTATTGTCTCAACGCTACAACACTTTTGGGGTGATGTAATTGTTGTTTTCTGAGAAAATGGGGGTTATTTCCTAAGGGCAAATCCACTTTGCACTACAAGTGCAGTTTCAGTGCAGTTGCAAGTGCACTTGTAGTGAAATGTGTTTTTGCATTTAGTAAATAACAGCCAACAGTGCTTTGTATAAGGTTACACAATCACGCCATTTTCTGCACTCAAAACATTTCTGTCAGGGTCAGCTAAAACAAACACAAGCAGTAAATGTCCACAAAGAATTTCTTTTTTTTTTTATTATAAAAAGGCTTCACAGATTGTCTGGCATATTGATAGCCCCCCTACCCGCAAAGAACTCCAGGTAGCGTAACGGGACATCACGGGCACTCAGGGAGTGCAAGCCAGGACGGCCACTTTCAAGCGCCGTCAGTGTGGTTTGATGTATGATTCCGGCCTCAGGCCCAACTGAGCCAGCATAGTTGGCCGAATGTTTCCTTAAAAAGTTATGGAGAATACAGCACGCCAGTATAATATGGTTCAGTTTATACTCCGCCATATGGATGGGTGTCATAAATAGGCGGAACCGGCTGGCCAGGATTCCAAATGTGTTCTCCACCACTCTTCGGGCTCTGGCCAGCCGGTAATTAAAAACCCTCTGTTCCGGGGTGAGGGTCCTCATTGGGAATGGCCGCATCAGGTGGTCCCCCAGCGCAAACGCTTCATCAGCAATGAACACAAATGGGAGACCTTCAACATTGTGCTCTGGAGCTGGCAAGTCCAAGCTGCCATTCTGGAGATGCCTGTAGAACTCCGTCTGGGCGATGACTCCACCATCGGACATCCGGCCATTCTTCCCCACGTCCACATACAAGAAGTCGTAATTAGCCGACACCACCGCCAACATCACTATACTATTGAACCCCTTGTAATTATAATAGTACGACCCCGAGTTGGGTGGTGGGATGATGTGGACGTGTTTCCCATCAATTGCCCCTCCGCAGTTAGGTAAGTCCCACCGCTGGGCAAAGTGGGAGGCCACATTCTGCCATTCCTGTGGCGTGGAAGGAAACTGTTGAGGAAAAAACAATAAACATTACTATTTTTACACAGAAACATGGCAAGCAGATTAGACACAAACATTATGGGGCAACCTCCAGATAGCATTTAGTAAGGGGAATTTAACAAGGCCAAAGTATAAGGTACACCTATCATATTCCCCCTCCCCCCCCCCCCCTCTCATGGGCCATTTCTAACATTATGGGGGTGTGTGGAAAACTTGGACAGGTAACCCTCTTCACTTCATTGAGAGATGAATGCCTAAATAATGGGTATTACTTTGAACAGACCCTCCTTAGTTACACTATTGGCAGTCCACTGGACAGGTAAGAAGTGTCATAATACAAAGATATAAATACACATTGTACACATTTGAGGACATTTGGACATTCTGCTATTACCTATCAAGATAATAATAGGATCCCAAAAATGTTAACAGTACCATTGGAAAGTATACAGGCAGGCCCTTGCACTACATGCTTTGGGGAATTCATCCATAAATCTGACCAGTAAAGAGGTGGGTATAGTGTGTATGGGTTTGGCAAAGTCAGCAGATAGATGATTGAGGATAGATAGAGAATTGGGATCAGCTGACTTAGCAGTTGGGGGAGGGAGGGTTACTAAAAATTATTTGGGGACACCACAAAAAAAAAGCCTCTGGCACTCTGCCTGAAATTAAAGCAAAAATAAAATTTCTAAACATTTTAGGGGGTGTTTGGGGTAAAGCACTACTATGGAGCTGATAAAATGCATTGTTAAGTGACTACATGAGGTGAATATAGGCCAGGAGACACCATGCTGGGGAGGTTATTGAAGGGCAAATATGTATGAAGGACCTAAAATAATAATTACATAAAAATCCAGCATGCATGAGGACAAAGGGGACATTCACAGCATATTACAATCATGGTAATTAGGGAATGAGGAAAGAAATACAATATATTAGCAAACATTCAATACAATAAAATGTGATATAAAAGGATAAAAATCTTACCTTCATACACTCCTTCTGTAGGACCTGGATGATGGCAGAACAGGTCTCTGGGATAATGATATCCAGAGCCTGGGGGGAGATGCCTGTCGAGAACTTTAAGTCCTGCAGACTTCTCCCTGTCGCCAAATACCGCAGGGTAGCGACCAACCTCTGCTCCGGAGTGATGGCTTGCCTCATGCAGGTATCCTGCCTGCTGATATAGGGGGTCAGCGAAGCCAACAGACGGTGAAACACGGGGTCCGTCATCCTGAGAAAGTTCCTGAAATCATCAGAATTATTCTCACGGAGCAAAGGCATATGAGAGAACTGGTCACGCTGAAGCAACCAATTCTTGGTCCATGAACGCCTCCCCACCCTGTTCATGGACTGGACTTGTGTCAAGGTCAGGACCCCAACACCAAGCCCCCGCACAGCACGAACTCTACGAGGAGTACGCATACGAAACATGGCTAGAAAACGGTCGGCTGCTCAGAACGAAGTAACAGAATGCACTGAAGAACAGCAAGGCCTGTGAAGAGCGAACTGAAAAACAGTAACGAACGAACAAGAATACAATGACTACTTAAAGTCACGCGGAACTTGCTGCACGCACTGAAGAGCAGATACAAACCCACAAGCACAAACTGAACGGCAGAAAACGATCTGAAAGCCACGAGTCTGAAAAAGCGCGAATCGTCTTTCACCAAACTTTTACTAACACGAGATTAGCAAAAGGAGCCCAAAGGGTGCCGCGCTTGGTTCTGAACTGGCCTTTTCTAGTCTCGTCGTACGTGGTGTACGTGACCGCGTGGTTGGCGATCGGAAATTCCGACAACTTTGTGCGACCGTGTGTAGACAAAAAAAGTATGAGCCAACATCCGTCGGAAAAAATCCTAGGATTTTGTTGTCGGAATGTCCGAACAAAGTCCGACCGTGTGTATGCCCTATTAGAACTAAAATCGCATTTTAGTTTTAGTCTCATTTTAGTCTTTTGACTAAAACGCCTTTTAGTTTTAGTCGTATTTTAGTCATCTCAACTGTTTTAGTGTTAGTCGTATTTTAGTCGACTAAAATAGTATTCATTTAGTCGATTAAAATGTTTTAGTCATTTTAGTCGACTAAATTAACACTGGATGCAAGGTAACACCATCCCTGAGGGTCCATGGGAATCCATGGATGACATGTTTTCGCCCACAACAGATGTATGTACTGTTTCCCAAGGCCAGCGGCTGAGTACTGAGGATTTGTTATGTATCAATAGAGAGACCTGCAAGAACTAGGAGTGAAAGCAACTTTCCCATCTCAGTGTCAGCATTAGTATTGCTCATAAGGGTGTATAGGGTGTCATTTAAATTACAGTCTGTGGTGGTAAAAGGTGTGGAGAAGTCTGGGGTCATGGAGAAGCATGACTTCTCCATGAATTTTAGTATGGCTACATACCTCTCCCCCCTTTGATGAATTTCCCAACCTAAAACACCAATTAGGGAAGTGACTTCTGCCCATGGCTGGAAAGGTGATGGTGTTGTTTCTTAATGTTATTGGTACTTTAGTGAAGGCAATGGGAGGTGTTGCATTCAGGAAGGGGGTGATATTCAAGGGTACAGCCATAAGAGGGATACATGCTGTGCTAGGATGTAGTTTACTACATATCCAACATTTTTCATATCCTGATTTCTGGGCATAGCTATATTTAAATTTAAGTAACAACATTTTTTTCTGTGAAACTATCAGTTTTAGTTCCCTCATAATCTGAATACACATCCCTTCTATGTTTAATAAGTGTATTATTCGTGGTGTTATTGGGTATGACACATATGCCTCTAAGGGCCCTCAAGTCCTCAGGTTGATAAATACAGTGAGTTATGATCCATGTTGGTAAGAACACCATCAAAGTCATCAAGAACAGGATGACCTGCTTCCCAGAAGTCTGTGGTGAAATAAGCAAAGTCATCTTTTTCAGAGTCTTGACCACCTGCTTCACTCACTGTTCGAGGATTTGTATTACCTGCTTCACCTCTCTTTGCTTTATCTTGCTTCTTAGGTGTTTGGTTCACCTTCTTCACACGACTGGCATGGATACAAGCCTGTTGTCCCTCTACCAGAATGGCTGTTCGGGTAACCACGATCACTGTAGTCGGGGGTCCAAATGGGTACTCTTGTTTCTTGGTACGCTTCAGTTGCTGGACCACTACGATGTCTCCAACCTGGAAAGTGTGAGTAGGTTCCTGTGAAGAATAAGAAGAGGTGCGAGCAACACGTTTTTCAACTCTATCCAAAGTTTCAATCAATTTCTTGACACACTCCTCCTGTATGAGATCAAGATCCCCTCTTTCTAACCTTAGTGGCTGTCTGGCCCATGGGGCGGGGAAGGGTCTTCCCATCAAGATCTCGAAAGAGGAGTAACCCGTGGTCTTAGAGGGAGTCATTCTTACCTCTGCAAGGACTGCAGGAAGTACCTTTTTCCATCCGTTGAAAGTTGCCCCTGTGGCTTTCCTGATTTTATCTTTGAGTGTCCTATTCATTCTTTCTACTATCCTTGAACTCTGGGGTTGGTATGGGATGTGAAACTTCCAGTCAATCTGCAGTGTTTTCACTAAATCTTAACACACTTTGGCTATGAAGGCAGGACCATTGTCTGACTTCATTTGAAGTGGGCAGCTCCATCTTGGGATTATTTCCTGTGTAAGGATTCTGACTACTGTTTGTGCATCTTCCTTTGTGGTGATGAACACTTATGTTCTCACGATGGACAGATCTACTATCACAAGTAAATATTCTTGTCTCTTACCTAGTTTGGGCATGTGTGTAAAATCAATCTGAAGATGAGTGAATGGTGTGGATGGGTAAACAAGGTGTTCGTGTTTTACCCTGTGTGAATTTCTTGGATTGTTCCTGAGGCATGTGATGCATCTTGCAACATATGATTTTACTAATGAGGGAAGACGGGGATGAAAAAATCTTTATCCAATAACCCACATGTAACCTGCCAGCCTCTGTGTCCTACCCATTGATATTGTGAGATGAATAGGGGTGCACTAGCTATGGGTATGCATGGTCTCCCCTCTTGGCAGATGAGCCCTGATTCAGGGCTTTTCTGCACTTCTTCAATGTTCCATTTCCTAATGTCCTCGGGGGTGGCATGGACCTGGAGGTCGGATAAGGTTTGGTCTAGAAGGGGCATTTCTGGAGCTGGGGAGGGCATTTGTATTGCGGCCTCTTGTCTGTTAGCTGCTTCTTTTGCTATTCTATCTGCTAGTGCGTTTCCCTTAGCGATTTCATCCTGTTGTCCTGTGTGTGCTTTGCAATAGAGGATGGCCATTGATTTTGGAAGTTGTATTGCTTCTAACAGACTTGTAACCAAAGTGGAATGTGAGATGGATTTACCATCGGCCGCTATGTAACCCCCTTCTTTGCCAAATTACTCTGAAATCGTGTGCGACCCCGAATGCATATTTGGAATCAGTGTATATGTTCACATCTCGTCCCTCAAAGAGCTGACAGGCTCTTGTGAGTGCTATCAGTTCTGCCGCTTGAGCTGACTGAAAGAGAACTGGGTTTGCTTCTAGTGTTATAACTTGGTCTTAAACAAGAGCCATCTACAAATACATTTTGTGCATCAGGGAGGGCGGTTGAACACATGTCAGACCTGGGAGATGTATCTTGGTGTATGAGATCCATGCACTCATTTTGAGGCACTACCTAATCTTCCTCACCCTTCAAGCCTAGTAAGGCATTCAGGATAGGAGCAGGGCCGATGTGTGAGTGGGTGATGTATATTTCATCTCAAGTTTTAGGTTGGACAACAAGATCACCTCATAGTCGCTCAACCTTTGAGCCAACATGTGTTGAGTGTGGATGTTCTTTAACAGGATGGACACATTGTGGGTAGTATGCAGTGCGGTTGCATGACCCAGGGTGAATGAAGTAGCCATCTCCACAACCATCACACAGGACGCTAAAGCTCGGAGATACACCGGCATACCCTGTACCGGCATAGGCACAACCCTTGAAAACCCTTGTGCGGAGTTTGCCCACTGTCAGGAGACTAGTAGACCAGACTGTGTGGACTGCACAGAGATAACCCAAAACGCATGTAAGTGAATAAATAATATTATTAAAATAGGTGATAATTCAGAAAATACAAACAGTGCAAAACCAACACAACAAACCCACTACAAACAACAATATATACAGCAAAGGGGCAATACCGGAATCACAGATGTCAGCCAGGCCAGGGTCATACACAGCAGGTCAGCAGGAACAAGGGATATACCAGAAACATAAACGTTTAGCCAAGCCAAGGTCATACACAAGAGATAAGCAACTGAACAAGGGCAGGTTGGGAAAGGGAGATAATGGATGGGATAGGATACAGGCTCAGGAGCAGGTTCAGGTTCCGATACAGGAGATACAGGAGATACAGGTTTACAGGATACGGGATAACAGGTCAGGACGCAAGGAAGAAAGATACCATGGCGAGCATGTGAGGGCTTGCCGGGTATTTATAGGACTGACTATAATTGACTTCAAGTCACACCTGAGCGCAGGGAGTGTTGTCTGCTCTATACTGCCAGGATCCATCTGCTGGTGGACGTCAGTACTGCGGCCAAAAGATGAAATGACACCAGCAGGGAAATATTCTCCTGACAGTTCAACAGGTATGTCCCCAAACATGTGCAGTTGAATTGAGCTTTGGGAGGGTCACCTTTGGTGATGTGACAAAAAAGGAAAGATCATCTGTGTAGGCGGCAACCTTATAAATAGCACGACCCACCTGAAGGACAGACATGGAAGGCGCGCACACCTAGTGCATTACCAGAGATAATTTAATAATACCTTTTTTTTTTTTTAAAAGCGGGTACTCACAAAAAGCTGTACCCCGTGTTCTGTGCATGTCCATGCACTGTGTTAATGGCTTTTTGTGAGTACCCACTTTTAGATATAAAACAATTATTATTAAACTATCTCTGGTAATGCACTAGGTGTGCGTGCCTTCCATTTCTGTCTTTCTTGTAGTTCCTTTCGGATTACCCCATCTGAGAAAGGCAGTATTCACCTAGTTCTGGGATACCATATATACCTTTCATGCCACCATTTTATCTGACATCTTTTACTCCTCACCTTGGAAGACCTATTAGCACTGGAATTGACTGTGTTTCTTGTAGCATGACCCACCTGCAGACCTTCAATGTCTAGGTTCTGTCAAACTTGTCTAAGAAAAGGCTCCAATATCAAAATAAACAAAAGGGGTGAAAATGGGCAACCTTGATGGGTTCCATTCGCCAGAGAGAAATATGAAGAGACTGCTTCATTGGCTCACATGGCGACTGAAGAATGGGAGTGAAGGGCCATGATCTAACGGCACATGTGGTTGCCAACTCCAATATGTTGCAAGGTGGCCTTTATTTAATTCCAATCCACTGGGTCAAATGCCTTTTCGCCATTTGGGATTTTACAGGTTTGTACCAGATGAATTATGTTGAGAACTTTTAAGGTATTGTCTTCCCAATCCCATGTGGGAAGAAACCTAACCTGGTCTGTGTGTATCAGAGACTGAACCAGAGGTATTAGGCACAATGAGAGTATTTTGGTAAAGATTTACAGGTCGGTATTAATGAATATCTCTTAAACGGTGCATGTTTAAGAGATATTCACTGTACCTACAGGTAAGCCTTATTATAGTCTAAAAAGTGAACTTTACTACCACTTTAACAAGCAGTAAAAGAGCTTTACAGCAAACCATCCCTGACCTCTCTAGCTGCTTGTAGTGTGAAGTACTTAATTTTCAAACACTTTTAAAGTTTTAAAACAGTTTTAAAGGCCAAGATACTGTTGGAATTAAAAAGGAACGTAAAAAAAAAGGATACAATTTTAATGCTTCCTGTGTGAAATTTGAAGAAGAATTTTTCTATAATGCCTGTAGCAACTGAGATAAACGAGTCATATTTTAAATGTTTTTACTGCTTGTTCAGAATATATAAATATTTTAGTATACACAGTTTTGATACATGTTCACGTTAAGCTAATGAAGGTGATTTAAACTTTAATTTGAATTAAAGCACCTTTAGCTCTATTAGGCATTTCTTGCTGTTGACATTCAGGAGGCAGTCCTAAGTCCTATCTTACCTTTGGACATTAATTTTTCCATCTGGCGCTGAGCGGTGTGCTGCAGGCCTGAGCAAACCTTCCTTTATAGTCCTATGGACCAGCCACCAACAGCCAGCGGCATGTATATTTTGCCATAGGATGTCAACAATGTGGCAGATCCAGGCCCTACCATTAAGTAAAATATTAATTTAGGGTGTGGGAGGGTCAGTTATTTTAGATCAGGAGACAAGACAGGAAGGATAATGGCACTTTATGTCAAGGTGCACGTATCCCAGTGGCGGAAGTATAGGGGTAGCTGAGGTCACCATGGCAACCAGGCACCATGCTGCAGGGGGCCCTTGAGGGAGGAGCGGGGGCCCTTGATAGGAGGAGCTGCAAGGGCAGCTGAGACCAAGCTCCCCGATCCTCAGCCGAACTGTAATCAGCACTGTGCAGGGAGCTCGTCACATTTATTACATCTAAAGTGAAGTGAAAGCACAGTGTTTGTCTCCCCATACAGTGCAGTACCAGCAGGAAGAGGTAAGGTAAAGCACTGCCGATTTTTAAAAGGTTATCTCTATGTATGTGTGTTTATGTGTGTGTGTGTGTGTGTATGTAGGTGTGTATGTGCATGTATGTATGTAGGTGTGTATGTATGTGTGTGCATGTATGTATGTGAGTGTGCATGTGTTTATATGTGTGTGCATATGTGCATTTATATATATATATATATATATATATATATATATATATATATATATATATATGTGTGTGTGTGTGTATTTATATATGTGTGTGTGTATATACAGTATATGTGTGTGTATTATGTGTGTGTGTTTATATATGTGTATGTGTGTTTGTTTACATGTATGTATGCACATTTTATGTATGTGTGCTTAATCCTGACCCAGAACTGATTTATTTTTCTTGCTTGTTCATAGTACCAGCAAAAAAAAAATGCTGTTCCTCTGAAATATGTTGCCTCCTGACCGCCTGTTTTAACCCCTTAAATGCATCATCACTGTGCTGCAACTTCATGCAATGCACACAGTTGCAGAGTGGATGCAGTGCAGCCCCATTCACCTAGTAGTGTACTTCAAGGGTGCCCTGACTGCAAAAAGATTGAGAAACACTGGCATAGAGGAACTGATCTTTCATTTTTCCTCCTGCAGCCTCTGAATGCCTGCGGGATGGAGAGGAGGAGAAGCAGGGGGAAATGGAGAAATTGGTTCCTTTTATATGCAGCCACCCACTTGCGACCGGGCCCTGTTGTTCCGCCACAGGGCTCAGAGGAAAGGGCCTGTCCGGGGGTCAGGGAGGCCCTTTATTGTTTCTTGCATCGGGGCCCTGAAGGTTTTAGTTATGCCACTGACGTATCCCTAAATGATTGCACATATTCCTGGAGTTTATGGTCAGTAAGAAAACATATATTAATTATTCTAGATACCAAGTTTGAAAAAAAGTTTTGCAAATATGTAATCAAAATGTAAAATGTTCAGATGTCTTCTCTCTATAAAGTACACTAATGCAGCTTTAAGAAATGATATTTGTGCATCTGCATTTATTGATAAGAGTAAGAGCTGGCAGATTTTCCACTGATGTAAAAAAACCTTTACGAACAGCAATATTCTTATACTAAAGCAATTTTTTAGAAGAACTCCTATTTTCTTCTTTGTCAGTTTGCTAAAGCATCTAAAATTCTGCAAGGCACTGAGTGACAGATGTACCATGTCATTCAAACTGACATAGATTTTAGAATCTATGTTTTCTTTTCATATTATTTCTGCGGAAAAACACCAAAACACATTTTTCATCATTTTATCATTCATCTTTTATCACCTAAGATCACAATTTAAAACCCTTTCATTTGAAAAGAAATAGAGATATCTGTTAAAAATGTCTGGCTCCTTTAAGTGCCCTACTGCTATTTTATCCCCTTCATATTCTCGGTTGGATTCCATATTGGGCTTCAAGTTCTGACAGCTTTAAAAATGAATCCAGGCTAAAATCAACATTTAATATTGATCTTAAAAAATTACAACCCAACTAAGGGCATGCTTGAGTCTAAAACCAGAAAGATATGTTCTTTGTAAATTCCATTTGTTTTTGTTTTATTTTGCCTAGCTGTTTGTTATAAAGCTTTTTATAGCGTCATTCTTGTGTATGAAACTTCGTGTTGTGCTTAAATGGCAATTGTAATCAGAATTCTGGACACATACATGCAAATTAGTGCATTCTCAGTCAATTCTTTTGCATCTGCCCTTTGCAGGGATATCTCAAAGCATTAGCTCTCTGAATTAAGCAGTTTGGATAGTTAAACCTGGGTTAAGGACATACACAGACAAAGAGGCACTTGGGAATGTCAAAGACACCCCACTGGAGCTCATCAGTCTAATTTCAAAACAGTGCAATGTGTAATAGATTTTCTGCTGCATTTATTGTTTTGACTTTAGGACTTTATTCAATTATGCACAGTTATCTGTGTAGGCAGTTTTTAAACATCTGGCAATTGCACATTTTAGTTACAGACTCCCGTTACTGTTTAAAGTGGTATAGCACAGAATATTTCAGTAAGTGCTCTTGGGGTGATTTCAAAGATTGTATATTGTATTTTACATGGCAGATGCTTGTTCATTTTTTAAGGCCAGGCAAGACTAGAGGGCAAAATAAAGTAGCATAGTAACTCACATAAACCACTTATAATTAATCATTTACTGATATGAAAATAGTACACGGACATTTGATTCGTGGCTGTGGGTTACTTTGCAAATTGGTATGTACTGAAGATAGTAAAAAAGTCTTGATGCATCTGAACCCATTAAATTATATTAAATCTCTGTCCAGGGGCAGACATGCCACTTGCAGACTGTGCAGCAGCACAAGGGCCTGAACATTGCTGGCTTCCAGGGAATGTGAGAAGCAGATGATATTACTCATGCTGATGTAACCACGCTCTTGGTTTGTAATGCCCCGTACACACGATCGGACATTGATTGGACATTCCGACAACAAAATCCATGGATTTTTTCTGACGGATGTTGGCTCAAACTTGTTTTGCGTACACACGGTTGCACAAAGTTGTCAGAATTTCCGATCGCCAAGAACGCGGTGACGTACACCACGTACAACGAGACTATAAAAGGCCAGTTCAGAACCAAGCGCGGCACCCTTTGAGCTCCTTTTGCTAATCTCGTGTTAGTAAAAGTTTGGTGAGAGATGATTCGCACTTTTTCAGACTTGTGGTTTTCAGATCATTTTCTGCTGTTCAGTTTGTGCTTGTGGGTTTGTATCTGCTCTTCAGTGCGTGCAGCAAGTGACGCGTGACTCTGTCATTGTGTTCTTGTTCGTTCGTTACTGTTTTTCAGGTCGCTCTTCACAGGCCTTGTGCGTTCTGTTACTTCGTTCTGAGCAGCCGACCGTTTTCTAGCCATGTTGCGTATACGTACTCCTCGTAGAATTCGTGCTGTGCGGGGGCTTGGTGTTGGGGTCCTGACCTTGACACAAATCCAGTCCATGAACAGGGTGGGGAGGAGCTCATGGACCAAGAATTGGTTGCTTCAGTGTGACCAGTTCTGTCATATGCCTTTGCTCCGTGAGATCCGTGAGAATAATCCTGATGATTTCAGGACCTCGTATTTCACCGTTTGTTGGCTTTGCTGACCCCTTATATCAGCAGGCAGGATACCTGCATGAGGCAAGCCATCACTCTGGAGCAGAGGCTCGTCGCCACTCTGCGGTACTTGGCGACGGGGAGAAGTCTGCAGGACTTGACGTTCTCAACAGGCATTTCCCCCCAGGCTCTGGGGATCATTATCCCGGAGACCTGTTCTGCCATCATCCAGGTCCTGCAGAAGGAGTATATTAAGGTAAGATTTATCCTTTAACATCACATTGTATTGTATTTAATGTTTGATAATATATTGTATTTCTTTCCTCTTTTCCTAATTACCATGATTGTAATATGCTGTAAATGTCCCCTTTGTCCTCATTCATGCTGGATTTTTCTTTAATTTTTTTTTTTCCCTTCATACATATTTGCCTTCACTTACCTCCCCAGCATGGTCTCCTGGCCCTATATTCACCTCATGTAGTGACTTAACAATGTATTTTATCAGCTCCATAGTAGTGTTTTACCCCAAACACCCCCTAAAATGTTTTTAAATGTGATTTGTGCTTTAAATTCAGGCAGAGTGCCAGAGGCTTTTTTTTTGGGGTTCACAAATCATTTGGAACCCTCCCTCCCCCCAACTGCTAAGTCAGCTGATACCAATTCTCTATCTATCCTCAATCATCTATCTGCTGACTTTGCCAAACCCATACACACTATACCCATCTCTTTTGTGGTCAGATTTATGGATGAATTCCCCAAAGCATGTAGTGCAAAGGCCTGCCTGTATACTTTCAAATGGTACTGTTAAAAGTTTTTGTATACTATTATTATCTTGACAGGTAATAGCAGAATGTCCAAATGTGCTCAAATGTGTACAATGTGTATTTATATCTTTGTATTGTGACACTTCTTACCTGTCCAGTGGGCTGCCAATAGTGTAACTAAGGAGGGGCTGGCCAAAGTAATACCCATTATTTAGGCATTCATCTCTCAATGAAGTGGAGAGGGTTACCTGTGCAAGAGTTCCCCCCCCTATAATGTTAGAAATGGTCCATGAGAGGGGGTGGGGGAGGGGGATTCTGATAGGTGTACCTTATACTTTGGTTTTTAAAAACTCCCTCAAATAAATGTTATCTTGATGTTGGCCAAGAATGTTTGTGTCTAATCTGCTTTCCCTGTTTATGTGCAAAATGACTAATTTTTCTTTCTTGTTTGACTCCACAGTTTCCTTCCACGCCACAGGAATGGCAGACTGTGGCCTCCCACTTTGCCCAGCGGTGGGACTTTCCTAACTGCAGAGGGGCAATTGATGGGAAACACGTCCACATCGTCCCACCACCCAACTCGGGGTCATACTATTTCAACTATAAGGGGTTCAATAATATTGTGATGTTGGCAGTGGTGTCGGCTACTTACGAGTTCCTGTATGTGGACGTGGGGAAGAATGGCCGGATGTCCGATGGTGGAGTCATCGCCCAGACAGAGTTCTACAGGCGTCTCCAGAATGGCAGCTTGGACTTGCCACCTCCAGAAGACAATGTGGAAGGACTCCCAATCGTCTTCGTTGCAGATGAAGCGTTTGTGCTGGGGGACCATCTTATGCGGCCATTCCCGATGAGGACCCTCACCCCGGACCAGAGGGTTTTTAATTACCGGCTGGCCAGAGCCAGAAGAGTGGTGGAGAACATGTTTGGAATCATGGCCAGCCGGTTGGTTCCGCCTGTTTCTTACACCCACACACATGGCGGAGTACAAACTGAATCATATCATCCTGGCGTGCTGTGTTCTACACAACTTTTTATGGAAACATTCGGCCAACTATGCTGGCTCAGTTGGGCCTGAGGCTGGAATTCAAAATGAACCAACCCTGTCGGCGCTTGAAAGTGGCCGTCCTGACTTGCCCCCCCTGAGTGTCCGTGATGTCCGTCTAAGATACCTTGAATACTTTGCGGGTAGGGGGGGCTATCAATATGCCAGACAATGTCTGAAACCTTTTTCCAATAAAAAAAAAATTACCTACTAAAATCTTTGGTGACATTTACTGCTTGTGTTTCTTTTAGCTGACCATGACAGAAATGTGGTGAGTCCTGAAAATGGCGTGATTGTGTAACATTACAAAGCATTGTTGGGTGTTATTTACTAAAGGCAAAGACACTTAGCACTACAAGTGCAAAGTGGATTTTCCCTTAGGAAATAACCCCCATTGTCAGTGAAAACACCAATTAGAGCACAACAAAAGCGTTGGAGCGTTGAAACAATAATCCACACATTCTTTATTAACAATCTTTTTAATACCAGCACAATCACATGTGCATTTAGAAAAGGTTTTTAAAACAAACCAACATGTTTGTTTTATAACATTTTTTGGGGTCACATTAACTCCATTTAAGATAAAACAGGCATGTTTAAAACCAACAAGAAAGACACAAATCTTGAACTTACAAAGTTCACGTTTGGTAGAACTTGAAGGCAATATCAGACATGAGTATTTACAAACTGTGTTTGATATTGCATTCAGATGGGGTGAAGTCACCCCTAGAAAAGCCAAATTTTGAAGATGCACACCAATTGCTGAATGTCACATGTGCTAGCTGCCATCACGGGGGATCAAGGGACGTGTTTTGTGGGTACAACCCCTTCCTCACAGCTACTTTATTATTGAGGAAGGGGTTGCACCCCCAAAACGCGTACATTGATCTCCCGTGATGGTAGATAGCACATGTTGATACACTGTGTGCCTCTTCAAAATTTGGCTTTTCTCAAATATGTCAAAATCATTGATGTTTTTCAGGATGTTTTCCAAGTCCCTATTACACCCCACGATCTCCCCAATCAGGATCTGTGCACTTTCCGAGGTGAAATGCCCTGGATCCACAACATCACGATCACCTAAAAAGATAGAAACAAAAACACACCATGTATTATAAATATGCCGGCATCCATCTCTTACCTGAGCCTGTGGTCGCAGACACTCACCTGTTGTGGTGACAATTTCCACCACGTCTTCCTCCTCCTGCTCTGCTTGGCTTGGGTGGATTTCCCCTTCTTCCAGAGGTGGGGGGTCTGTGGTCTCCTCGGATGAGGGGTGTCCTCCGAGTCTTTTCTCCCCTATGTAAAAAAAAATAGGTATACTTAGCACACAGATATTTCATGGCAGAAATAGGAATATGAAACACTGCTTGGAAGTGGGATACAATTGTCTATTTTGGCAGAGTTCTAAGATGTAGAATTTTTTAAGTGTCCTTTGTCAAGCTTCAATACTTTACCTGTTTTGTACAAGCTTCACAGATGGAGACACCCCTATAGTATACACTGGAGCACCTGTGTGGGACCCCCTAATAAAAAGGGTGTTCTTGTGTCTCACACTAGTGTTCCAGGGTCCAGAACTGAAAACTGCTGCTGAGTGTCCTCTCCTTACACAGAATCTAGTTTGCATTTCATTCTAGTTACAAACCCATCTACCCAACCAAATTATTTGCAGACAAGTAGGCCATAAAAAATGTGGGCAAATGCATATGGCCAAAACAATGGTGTTTTCTAGGCCGAACGAACAATGTTTGATACGAACGAATAATGTGCCCATGAACATGAAAGTTGCCATTTTAAACTGGATAACAGTTAAGAAAAGCACATGGAGCAGCATGAACGTAATAAACATAAAGAATAGGAGCACAGCACAACGACTTACTTTTTTGCAGCACTCTTCGGATCTTTCTGTACTGCTCGTGCTCTCTTAATTTGAGGTCCGACCACCGCTTCCTGAGCTGATCTTTCGATCGTCATACCCCGAAATTCCGGTGCAGACTCTTGACCACTTTCGCCATGATCTTGGCCTTTCGGACATTGGGGTTGGGGTAAGGTCCATACTTCCCATCATAGTCGGCCCTCTTCAAGATGTCGACCATCTCCAACATCTCCCCAAAGGACATATTTGAGGCCTTAAATTGTCTCCTTCTGGATCAGGACATTTCTGCTTCGGGGCTTTCCTCCTCCTCGTTGGTGTAATTATCGGACACCTGCTCTGACTCTGCCATGTGCTCTTTCCCCACTGCGCCGAATGAGAAGGGGCAGGGAATAGACTAGAAAGAATGTCAGGGGCGGGTGGAGTTTCACGCATGCGCAGTGTCCATAAAGCGTAACGCGCGTGCGTAGTACGTACGATCTGTGAGCGGAGGAAGGAGTAACGGAGGCACCGATCGTGATTGCGAAGGTAAGATTTAACATTAGGCCTATACTGCTTCTAGATTGAGGCCTGTATTTGCACAAGTTTAGAAGACTTTAGGCTGACATTAGGAGTTGTCTTGTGTTGTGTCTTGCAGTGAAAATGGATATCTTGAAAGATAAGGACTTTATGCCAATCTTCACTGATATGTTCAGGGAGCTGCCCTGTCTATGGCAGATAAACCACCCTGATTATAAGAACCAAACAAAGAGGAAGGCAGCGCTGGATCATTTTTTGGAATTTGTGAAGACGGTGATCCCCACGGCAGACATCATGTATTTGAAGATCCTAATTGGTGGCCTGAGGAGCACTTATCTAAGGGAGCACAAGAAGGTCCAGGATTCCCAGAGATAAGAAGCTGCAGATGACATTTATGTCCCCAGGCTGTGGTACTACTACAGACTGCATTTTCTGGCAGGTCAGACTGAACCCAGGCCAGCACTCTCCACTCTTCCTTCCACGCTTCCTTCCCCCCCAGCTGAGGCTTCTGACACCCAACCTGGGCCTTCCAGGCAGCAACATGTGGAGGAACCCAGCTTGAGCCAGGTATAGCATTCTTCTAAATATTCCTGGTTGTCCAATCAATGATGTTAAATATATGTTAGTTTGGATTGCTAATTTATGATTTTGATTGATGAAGCAAAAACTAAAACCATGTCCCTTTTTCATACACAGGGAAGTCTCAGCCAGGAGGTGGCCGGGCCAAGCAGGCTGCCCAATACCCAGGTCCCTACCCTCCACCTTCAAAGACAAAGTGGCAGGAAGAGGAGTAACCTGGAGGAGCCTGCCATAGGCCTCTTTTGGAAGGCTACAGAGGCCCTGAGAACCCCCCACACTGTGGAGGAGGACTTTGTTGGCCTAACTGCCTGCAAAATGATGCAGATTGAGGGGGGCCTATGACTCCTGTGTGAGTTCTTAATTTTGGAAGCTCTCAATAAGGGGTTGAGGGGCCAAATAACATGTGCTACCCACATTTGTGACCTCACACATAGTCCTCATCCTCCTCCAGGTCCTACTCCTCCTCCTCCAGGTCCTACTCCTCCTCCTCCTCCTCCAGGTCCTAGTCCTCCTCCTCCAGGTCCTACTCCTCCTCCTGCCACATCTCCATCTCCCACACCAGAGCCACAGCCGGGAAGGAAGCGTGGAAGGAAGACCAGAGAGTGATGACCTGGGTTCAGTCTGGTCTGGCAAAAGATGCAGCCTCTTGTAGTACCACAGCCTGGGGACACAGATGTCATGCTTTCAGGATCTCTGGGACTTCTGGACCAGACTGCACTCCCTTAGATATGGACTCCTCAGGCCACCAATTTTGCTGTAAAATAATTGATGTGTGCCCTGGGTGTCCAAGGCTTCTCCAATTTATGATGTTTATCCAGCGTTGTCTCCCTTTTTGTTTGGTTCTGAGCACTTAATAAATCTGTGTGTTTTCCTTCAAAAGGATAGTTTGTTTGTGAGGATTCAGGTACATTTCAAAAATATTATGTGAAATTAACAAGGGACACCAACACCAAGCAACCTTCTTGAGATTAAATAATACAAGATAATAATGGTGTTGTGGTAACTTGACACACAAAACACACCCAAAAATATTATGGAGTAAAACCAATTTAAAAAAAAACAAACATCAGCCTTGAAAAAAATACAAAACAAAAAAAAAAATACAAAAAACAAATTTGGTCAGATGTGACAAATAATAAAGAAAGAAGTTTGTGAGAACTCTGTGTGAATATGAGCAGCAAAACATTATAAAGAAGAAGAGAGTGCGCTGTATTAAACCATTTTTTACATTGCAGCATGACGAAAGTGCTCTATCCATTCCGAACGCTAATTTTACCAGACCGAGCTGTTCCGTCTCAGAATTTCTTCTGAGCATGCATGGCACTGTGTGCGTCGGAATTGTCCACACACGGTCAGAATTGACGCGACTGGATTTTGTTGTCGGAATATTTTATAGCCTGCTCTCAAACTTTGTGTGTCGGAAAATCCGATGGAAAAAGTCCGATGGAGCCCACACACGGTCGGAATTTCCGACAACACGCTCCGATCGCACATTTTCCGTCGGAAAATCCGACCGTGTGTACGGGGCATAACTCCTAGTGTTGGGTAGCAAGCACCTCCTTGACTGTCTACCTGACTAATACTGAAATATGAAAAATGCTTCTCATATTTTCTCTTGACGCCATTTGAATTGAAATTGAAGGAAGTGATCACTGTCTGACCTCATACCATGAGTCATGAGGGCATTCAGTGTATCACAAAGTCTATCTATCTATCTATCTATCTATCTATCTATCTATCTATCTATCTATCTATCTATCTATCTATCTATCTATCTATCTATCTATCTATCTATCTCTTTTTATGTCTTTTATAATGCATTTGTACTTGGACAACATTTATATTGAAGCACAAACAGGGGATCTGAGGTGACTATGTCAATTACTCTCTCTGTCCTCCATGCTCCAAAGAGATCTTAGTGTCCTTGTTTTGAAGACTAGCATCTAATTTTTCATTGAAGTTAAATATAAAAATAAAAGAGGGCGAGTGACACTGCCATCTGGTAACCCTCCCTTCCCAGCATGATATACTGCCTATTTTGTTCTCTTTTGCTGCCTTCTCAGTGCAGAAGTCTACCGCAGGTAATCTCCAGAACCAAAATTTACTTAGGTGGATGACACCCTTGCAAATGGTGTTGGGTAGCAAACACCTCCTTCAATACTTCCTGCCCCCCACCCTTACGACAGTTCAAATCTGAACACTTATACATGTGAGTGTGCGTGTGCAAATCCATTAATCAACTACCAGGGAACATCACAGATAGACACCCTGGCAGGCAGACTCCTCTGCTAAAGTAAAGAATCCAGTGGGTAATTTAGTCCTACCCTGAAAATTTTAAAATGTTGCATTGCTTTTTGAGCTACAACATTGCTATTAAATTATTTATTGTGTGTTACTGGAAGCTATTTGGGTTTATCATCACAAAATTTGCACTAACACCACGATTCTGTACAATTTCATGGCTTAAGGATTTACATCAACTTGTAAAAAATAGTATCTAGTTCAATTCACTTATGCCTATACAACCTTCTAAAGTACTGAATTTACTATGTCTCTACAGGATGAAGCACTTGCTGTGCCTAATAAGATGACATAAAGCATAAAATCACCAAAAGCTTTGGTTTCACTGACATGAATATTACAGTATATGTGAGCATGTTAGCACATGCTGTGGGAAAATATCTGTCACTTATTCTTACTCATCTGTAAACTCTGCATTGACTAATAATTTCCCAAATGTCTTCATGACATGAATCATAGGAGATTAATTCTTTCCCAGCACAGCATTTTGTATATATGTGAGTAACACACTGGCCAATTATTTTAGCCAGTACCTAGTGCTGAAAGGTTGGCAAGTATTCCTGAATTCTACAGTTTAAATCTTGACATGTTTAAGCACTTCCCTTGATCTACCCAGTAAATTGTTTTTTTTTACCATATACTTTTGGAGTCAGAAAACTGAAACTGTTCAGGCAGTTTGAGGTTGTTGGATTGACAGCAATATATATCAGAATGTTTAGTAAGAACAGGTAAATTTTATTATTTATGTTGGTAACATGTTCCTTACGAGAATATAATCAGTATAATAAAAAGGTTACAAAGAACAAAATCCAAGTGAACACATAAGTCATTTTTAATTGTTTAAATATACCCTTTATTCTCTAAGTCTAGGTTCACATCTGTGTGGTTAGGGCGCTCACATTTGTGCGGGCACAGCAATCCATTCATTTAAATGAGCTGCTGTACCTGCATTTCCTGCAGTAAAAAAGTCCCTGACCCTTTTTTAAAAATGCAACCATGTGGAACGTGACATGTTTGCTGAAGTGTGGGGATGCCAATAAGAATTATTGCCGCCCTGCACATCTCCTAAAGAGGAGCGTTTTGTGTGCAAGTGCCTATGGTTGTGTGAACACATGTAATTTACACAGGCTCCAACACCCACAACAGTGTGAACCTAGACTAAAGGTGCTATCTGTACCATTTATTTTTTATAAAATATATGTTATTTGTTTAGCACGCATATTGCCTGCCTTCCCACTGGATTGTCAATTTAGCCACTTGAGCCCCGGACCATTATGCTGCCTAAGGACCAGAGGTCTTTTTCCAATTTGGCACTGCGTCGCTTTAACTGCTAATTGCGCAGTCATGCAATGCTGTACCCAAACGAAATTTGTGTCCTTTTCTTCCCACAAATAGAGCTTTCTTTTGATGGTATTTTATCACCTCTGCGGTTTTTATTTTTTGTGCTATAAACGGAAAAAGACCGCAAATTTTTTAAAAAAATGATATTTTCTACTTTTTGTTATAAAAAAAATCCAATAAACTCAATTTTAGTCATACATTTAGGCCAAAATGTATTCGGCCACATGTCTTTGGTAAAAAAAATGTCAATAAGCGTATATTTATTGGTTTGCGCAAAAGTTATAGCGTCTACAAACTAGGGTACATTTTCTGGAATTTACACAGCTTTTAGTTTATGACTGCCTATGTCATTTCTTGAGGTGCTAAAATGGCAGGGCAGTACAAAACCCCCCCAAATGACCCCATTTTGGAAAGTAGACACCCCAAGGAAATTGCTGAGAGGCATGTTGAACCCATTGAATATTTATTTTTTTTGTCCCAAGTGATTGAATAATGACAAAAAAAAAAAATATTTACAGAAAGTTGTCACTAAATGATATATTGCTCACACAGGCCATGGGCCTATGTGAAATTGCACCCCAAAATACATTCAGCTGCTTCTCCTGAGTACTGGGATACCACATGTGTGGGACTTTTTGGGAGCCTAGCCGCGTACGGGACCCCGAAAACCAATCACCGCCTTCAGGATTTCTAAGGGTGTAAATTTTTGATTTCACTCTTCATTGCCTATCACAGTTTCGGAGGCCATGGAATGCCCAGGTGGCACAAACCCCCCCAAATGACCCCATTTTGGAAAGTAGACACCCCAAGCTATTTGCTGAGAGGCATATTGAGTCCATAGAATATTTTATATTTTGACACAAGTTGCGGGAAAGTGACACATTTTTTTTTTTTTTTTTGCACAAAGTTGTCACTAAATGATATATTGCTCACACAGGCCATGGGCATATGTGGAATTGCACCCCAAAATACATTTAGCTGCTTCTCCTGAGTATGGTGATACCACATGTGTGGGACTTTTTGGGAGCCTAGCCGCGTACGGGGCCCCGAAAACCAATCACCGCCTTCAGCGTTTTTAAGGGCGTGAATTTTTGATTTTACTCTTCACTGCCTATCACAGTTTCGGAGGCCATGGAATGCCCAGGTGGCACAAAACCCCCCCAAATGACCCCATTTTGGAAAGTAGACACCCCAAGCTATTTGCTGAGAGGCATGGTGAGTATTTTGCAGCTCTCATTTGTTTTTGAAAATGAAGAAAGACAAGAAAAAACTTTTTTTTTTTCTTTTTTCAATTTTCAAAACTTTGTGACAAAAAGTGAGGTCTGCAAAATACTCACTATACCTCTCAGCAAATAGCTTGGGGTGTCTACTTTCCAAAATGGGGTCATTTGGGGGGTTTTATGCCACCTGGGCATTCCATGGCCTCCGAAACTGTGATAGGCAGTGAAGAGTGAAATCAAAAATTCACGCCCTTAGAAAGCATGAAGACGGTGCTTGGTTTTCGGGGTCCCGTGCGCGGCTAGGCTCCCAAAAAGTCTCACACATGTGGTATCCCCGTACTCAGGAGAAGCAGCAGAATGTATTTTGGGGTGTAATTTCACATATTCCCATGGCATGTTTGAGAAATATATCATTTAGGGACAACTTTGTGCAAAAAAAAAAAAAAAAATTTGTCTCTTTCCCGCAACTTGTGTCGCAATATAAAATATTCCATGGACTCGACATGCCTCTCAGCAAATAGCTTGGGGTGTCTACTTTCCAAAATGGGGTCATTTGGGGGGGTTTTGAACTGTCCTGGCATTTTATGCACAACATTTAGAAGCTTATGTCACACATCACCCACTCTTCTAACCACTTGAAGACAAAGCTCTTTCTGACACTTTTTGATTACATGAAAAAGTTATTTTTTTTTGCAAGAAAATTACTTTGAACCCCCAAACATTATATATTTTTTTAAAGCAAATGCCCTACAGATTAAAATGGTGGGTGTTTCATTTTTTTTTTCACACAGTATTTGCGCAGCGATTTTTCAAACGCATTTTTTGGGGAAAAAACACACTTTTTTAAATTTTAATGCACTAAAACACACTATATTGCCCAAATGTTTGATGAAATAAAAAAGATGATCTTAGGCCGAGTACATGGATACCAAACATGACATGCTTTACAATTGCGCACAAACGTGCAGTGGCAACAAAATAAATACATTTTTAAAAGCCTTTAAAAGCCTTTACAGGTTACCACTTTAGATTTACAGAGGAGGTCTACTGCTAAAATTACTGCCCTCGATCTGACCTTCGCGGTGATACCTCACATGCATGGTGCAATTGCTGTTAACGTTTGACGACCGCCGCTTGCGTTCGCCTTAGCGCAAGAGCAGGGGGCGACAGGGGTGCTTTTTTTTTTTTTTTTTTTTTTTTTTACTTTATTATTTTTTTGCTTTTTTATCTTATTTTTAAACTGTTCCTTTCATTTTTTTTTTTTTTTTTTAATCATTTTTATTGTTATCTCGGGGAATGTAAATATCCCCTATAATAGCAATAGGTAGTGACAGGTACTCTTTTTTGAAAAAATTGGGGTCTATTAGACCCTAGATCTCTCCTCTGCCCTCAAAGCATCTGACCACACCAAGATCGGTGTGATAAAATGCTTCCCCAATTTCCCAATGGCGCTATTTACATCCGGCGAAATCTAAGTCATAAAATGCTCATAGCTTCTGGTTTCTTAGGCCATAGAGATGTTTGGAGCCACTCTGGTCTCTGATCAGCTCTATGGTCAGCTGGCTGAATCATCGGCTGCATTCTCAGGTTCCCTGTTGAGACAGGAGAGCCAGAGAAAAACACAGAAGACGGTGGGGGGGGGCATTCCCTCCCACGGCTTGTAAAGGCAGTCTAGAGGCTAATTAGCCGCTAGGATTGCTTTTACATGAAAGCCGACCGCTGGCTGAAAAGAATGATACCAAGATGATACCTAAACCTGCAGGCATCATTCTGGTATAACCACTCAAAGTCGTGAATGGCGTACCTGAAGACAAAAAAATGGTTAACAATAAAGCACAGTAAACGGTAAAGTATAAAAAATTGCATACCTGAAAAACAAACATGATAAAACATAATAACAATAAAACATTGCAGAATAGAATACAGTAAAAAAGAGCAGAACAATAGAGAGAGAGAATAGAGAGAGAGAGAACAATAAAACGACAACAATTTTTTTTTATTTTATATATATTTTTTTTTTTTACACTTTTTTTGTAACTAACTTTTATAACTGTAACCGGTTCCAGGTTTGGGTCTCTCAAAATGCTATGGCATCTTGGGAGACCCTGTAAAAGTGTGCCTAGTCTGTGCAGTGTTGTACCCTACGCTAATACTCAACTAGTGCATGGTAGCGTTCAAAACATTCACCAATGCAAAGACCAGGATTGTCAGGACAGGAGGGACAATAATAGTGGGTGTCACGCCTATATCCGCGCTTGCTGCAGACACGACATCTTTTTTGGGGGGGTTCGTTGGGTAGGGGTACTCGGGAGGACATAAAAATGCCTCTCATGCAGCCGACTGCATTTGGTTGGGGATGTGAATGGGGGAAGTACGGGCGCTGCAGAAGTGGTGGGTTCCCAATTAGGATTGGCGAATGCAGCAGGAAGGGCATTATGGGCACGACGGGCCTGTGTTTGTCTTTTTGGTGGCAGTGGGACACTACTTGTGCTTGCCACCTCACCAGCTTGAACTGCACTTATGGGACTCGCCACGTCACCAAGTGTTACTGCAGTGCTGGTTTGACTACGACCAGGGTGTACTAGGCCGCTGGTGCTTGCCAGTTCAATAAAAAGCTTCCAAAAAAACTGTTAGCGATCGCAGGGATCAGGCCTGACTCTGCGAACGCTGCAGTTATGCGTTAAGTGTTTTGTAAGTGACAGTGATCGATCGATACTGCACTTGGGTGGGCTGGGCTGGGCCGGGCGGAGGGGCAAAACGCAGGTGCTAGCAGGTATCTGGGCTGATCCCGCTAACACTGCGTTTTTGGGAACCCTAAACTGCTGGGGACGCTAGTATAGATCTGATCGGATCAGATATTGATCCGTTCAGATACTATACCACTAAGGGAGGTGTACGGCGCGTGTGTGGGTGTTAGCGGTACTGGCGCTAACCTGACGCTGCCTGGGGCTGGTGCTTGCCAGTTCACCAAAATGCTACCAAAAAAACTGTTAGCGATCGCAGGGATCAGGCCTGACTCGGCGAACGCTGCAGTTATGCATTTAGTGCCTTGTAAGTGACAGTGATCGATCGATACTGCACTTGGGTGGGCTGGGCTGGGCCGGGCGGAGGGGCAAAACGCAGGTGCTAGCAGGTATCTGGGCTGATCCCGCTAACACTGCGTTTTTGGGAACCCTAAACTGCTGGGGACACTAGTATAGATCTGATCGGACCAGATATTGATCCGTTCAGATACTATACCACTAAGGGAGGTGTACGGTACGTGCGTGGGTGTTAGCGGTACTGGCGCTAACCTGACGCTGCCTGGGGCTGGTGCTTGCTAGTTCACCAAAATGCTATAAAAAAACTGTTAGCGATCGCAGGGATCAGGCCTGACTCTGCGAACGCTGCAGTTATGCGTTTAGTGCCTTGTAAGTGACAGTGATCGATCGATACTGCACTTGGGCTGGGCCGGGCGGAGGGACAAAACGCAGGTGCTAGCAGGTATCTGGGCTGATCCCGCTAACACTGCGTTTTTGGGAACCCTAAACTGCTGGGGACGCTAGTATAGATCTGATCGGATCAGATATTGATCCGTTCAGATACTATACCACTAAGGGAGGCGTATGCCGCGTGCGTGGGTGTTAGCGGTACTGGCGCTAATCTGACGCTGCCTGGGGCGACGCATATCACCGCCGGGCGATCGGGGGGCTAAACCTTTATTCGGTAATAAACGGCGGGTTCCCTGACACTATAAAAAATAAACGAACTAACCAGCGTCCCCCGTAACGGTTATATGGTGATCAGTGGTGAAAGGGTTAACTAGGGGGCAATCAAGGGGTTAAAACATTTATTAGGTACTATATGGGGGTCCCTGTTGCTATAAAACGCTGACGGCGAACCTAAATATTTACCTCACTAACTAGCGTCACCAGCGACACTAATACAGCGATCAGAAAAATGATCGCTTAGTGACACTGGCGACAGGGGGTGATCAAGGGGTTAAAACTTTATTAGGGGGGGTTAGGGGGGTATCCTAGACCTAAAGGGGGCTAATCCTAACTGTCCCAACACTGTAACTGTCACAAACTGACACCAATGCTGTAATCAGAAAAAAAAAAAAAAAACTGCTGGTGTCAGTTTGTGACAGGGAGGGGGGGGGGGTGATTGGGGGGGGGATCGGGGGCGATCGGGGGGGTCGGGGTGTTTTGTGTGCCTGGCATGTTCTACTGTGTGTGTAGTGTTGTGCACTCACAGTGAAGTCTTCTCTCCTCGGCGCTGCAACGGAAAATACCGAGCGGAGGAGAGATGACATCATTTCCTTTGCTGCTGTTTAGCATACAGCAGCAAAGGAAGTGATCTGATTGGCCGGCGGCGATCGCGAGGGGGGGGCCACGAACGGATGGCCTCCCCCTCACCTCCGATCGCCGGGGGACATAACAGGACCGCCTCGGGCACCGGGGGGGTCCGATCGGACCCCCCACCCGCGGGAGGCAAATCACGTATATGTACGTGATTTTGCCTGCCCGTGCCGCCTTGCCGACGTACATCGGCGTGAGTCGGTCCTTAAGTGGTTAGGCTTCTCTATTACATGATCCAACCAAACTTGTAGGAGGTCAGCTAAAAGGTGACGTTCACACACAAGCCAACTGTCACTTACCTGGTAGGAGGCTGAATTGATGAGGTTGGCCTCTCTTGTATCTCCAGCCCAGGCCCCACTGAAGATGGAACAGATGGTGCAGAGGGACAGGAGGAACACGAGTTCCGGCAAGTGTTGATAGCAGAACGCGCAGCAGGAGATGCAGGCTTGAGAAGTCAAGCAAGATATCTGGCCAGGAGCAGATGTAATGCACGCTGGACCGCCTGGGGCTAAAGGGGTACTCCGCATGTACTGTCAAAGCTCTCAGCAGGCTTTAGGCAGGAACACACTGTGATAACTGGAGCAGTTATATAGGACAGCCGAAGCAGACACTCAGAAGTAGTAAAAAGCCAAGTCAAGAACAGCAGCGAGGTCACAGAGGTAGCTGAGGTCAATAGCAGATGGGCAACGAGGTACCAAAGCGTGACCCAAAGCGTGGTCAGGAATGAAGCTGAGGTCAAGAACAGGTGGGCAGAGGTACAAGCAGAATCCAGGATCAGGTCTGTAAGAAGCTGGGTCATCAATGGAAATCAGGTACAGGATAAACTCAGGACACAGGAAACCAGTCAGGACTGACAGTGAACAAGAGCATCCCTTAAATAGCCCATGTTGTGCCAGAAACTGTGGACATGCTTCTGCTTGCGTGCACTCACTCTTGCACATGTGTGCATTCCTAGGAGCGATGTGGCTATGCTCATTTATATGAGCGATGCTATGCGCATATTTATGCGCCAGTTGCCGTGCTGGAATTCGCTTACACCAATTTTAAAATTACAATGAAATGGCCTTTATAGAAATTAATGAAAGGAGCAACTATCTAGGTAACACAATTACAGTTGAATTTTAAGATGACAAGGGTCATCTCTGCTTTCCCCTTTCAGCTGGTGGTCCAGTTTTGCTGCATCTAAGCCATCTTCCTTTTGGCTGCCTGTGTTGTTAGGCCTTTGTTCGCATTTCCATACAAGTGTATGCAGGTCAGAAACAGGTCAACTTAAGTTCAAGCTCACCTGCCAATTAATTCTTAATGATTTCAAAAGCATCTCATACTAATTTCATAGCTGATTCCTTTGACACAGGCCCTAAGGCAACTCAGCGTGTCCCTGCATTCTATTCTGCAGGTGGCTTATAAACTGCCTCTATTTTGCCAGTTTGTCTACCTGGATCCCAGTGATGTCATTGACCAAACATGTATCTGGATTGCTAATTAACCAAAAATTAATTTGTCCACTATCAATCCTGATGACCCGCTATCTGATGATGTTTCACCACCACAACAACCCGCCACTTGATGATGTTGCCCTGTTGCTATGATGATCCACCAACTGACAATGTTACCTCACCGCACTACCATCATTCAATAAAAGATCCCTAGAGCTACTGTAATGTAAACAGACCCAATGATCCCTATAATGTCTTTGACCAAATATAATCTTGAACATTTTTGGTCAATGATGTCACTTAGGGTCCCCGGCTCTGTTGTTTACGAACAGCAACTTGGGATCTGTCATGTAGTGGCAGTAGTGCAGGGGCAATTGTAGCTTGTGGTGCAGTGTAGATACTGGCTCATTCTCTGCATGTTGGGGTACCAGAAATCCTGTAACTCATGTGCACATTCTAATTGGCCATCCAAGAGGAGCGATGAAGGAGATAGAGGCAGACTGAGCAACTTGAGGGTCTGGGAACTGGAGAGGGGGCATACTAAGAGTCAAATGTGCCATAATCAGTGAAGATGCTTTGCATAATTACAGTATACATTATGGTGACCACCCTGTCACCCTATACAGAATTTATTCCCGCGTCTCTGCAAAGAAAACATAGATAATTTTGAAAGTATTTATTTCCTGGACCCCTGTTGGCACTATGGCTCTGGATGTGTCAGATTCTGCACAATCTTCTTTGGACATTTTCCTAGTATCACTGCCTTTCCTAAAGGTAGTCTGTCCTATAGCCCTGTAGCTGCAACAAATACATTGACCCACCACTGACTACAATCAGGCTTTAATCTCTTTAGAGTTAAAAGTTTATTTGCTCAATAACTCATGGGGAGAGGGTTACTGGTACAGGATACCCCAAACAACAGCAAAGATAGCATAAACAAAGTTTAGGCTGATAACAGCTTAGCTAAAAAAACACAAAATTTAGTTAGGAACACTCCAGCTTATGGCTGATTTTCTGCAATCCTGCAAAGATCAGCAATGTGAGCAGCAGATGAATGTCACTTAGGGTCCCCGGCGCTGTTATTGTTTACAAACAGCAGCTTGGGATCTGTTATGTAGTGGCAGTAGTGTAGGGGAAATTGTAGCGTGTGGTGCAGTGTAGATCCTGACTCATTCTCTGCATGTTGGGGAACCAGACATGCTGTAACTCATGTGCACATTCTAACTGGCCATCCAAGAGGAGTGGTGAAGGAGAAAGAGACAGACTGAGCAACTTGAGGGTCTAGGAACTGGAGCGGAGGCATACTAAGAATTAAATGTGCCAAACTGAGTGAAGATGCTTTGCATACTTACAGTATACATTATGGTGAACGCCCTGCCACCCTATACAGAATTTAGTTCCTTCTCTGAGCAAAGAAAACATAGATAATTTTGAAAGTATTTATTTCCTGGACCCCTGTTGGGCACTATGGCTCTGTATGTGTCAGATTCTGTACAATCTTCAATTGAACGTTTTCCTAGTATCACTCTAGCTGTTAGAATATAATGGAATCTCCTGCCTTTCCTAAAGGTAGTCTGCCCTATAGCTGCAACAAACAAAACATTGACCCACCACTGACAACAATCAGGCTTTAACCTCTAGTGTGTTAAAGGTTTATTTGCTCAATAACTCGTGGGGAGAGGGTTATGGGTACAGGATGCCCCAAACAACAGCAAAGATTGCAGAAACAAAGTTCAGGCTGATAACAGCTTAGCTAAAAAAAACACTACATTTAGTTAGAACACTCCATCTTATGGCTGATTTTCTGCAATCCTGCAAAGATCAGCAACTTGAGCAGCAGAAAATGTGAATACGTGTGTTCTCTGCTGGTCAGAATGTTAAATTAGGTGTATGTATAGTCAAAACTTTTAAGTGGGGAATCATTAAGACTTCGGGAGTATTATTTTCTAGAAAGTAGTTCTGTAAGGTTGTCTCTAGTTCCAATCTAGACGGGGCATGTTGGAGGAGAAAGTTGTTTAGTTGCCAATTACTAGGTTTGCGGGTAGGGGTGCCTATTTCTAGTGATATAATAACTGGGGCATGATTGGACCAGGATATGGGTAGGATCTGAGCTGTTTTGGTAGCACGTAGAGTGGCATTGTTAACGAAAAAATAGTCTAATCGGGAATGCGAGTCACGAACAGCTTGGGTTGGAGGGGCTGTAGGATTAATCACGTGTCGGTCTAGACCTACCGAATGAACTAAGTTAAAATCTCCGCCAATGATCAAATGTTCCCCCTTTCTCATCTGCCCCACCACTGTACCTCCCTGTACATCTGCCCCACCTCTGTACCACTCTGCTCATCTGTCCCACCTCTGTACCCCCCTGCTCATTTGTCCCACCACTGTAACCCCCTGCTCATCTGCCCCACCAATGTTCCCCCTTTCTTATCTGCCCCACCACTGTACCTCTCTGCACATCTGCTCCACCAACATACTCCCATGTTTTTCTGTCTCACCGCTGCACATCTGCTCCACCACCATACTCCCATGCTTTTCTGCCCCACCACTGTAACCCCCTACTCATGTGTTCCACCGATGTACCTCCTTTCTCCTCTGCACCCCTCTGCACATCTGTCCCACCTCTGTACCTCCCTGCTCCTCTGCCCCACCGCTGTAAACCCCTGCTCATCTGTCCCACTAATGAACCTCCTTTCTTCTCTGCCCTGCCACTGTACACCCCTGTACATCTGCCCCATCTCTGTACTCCCTACTCTTCTGCCCAACCACTGTAACCCCCTGCTCATCTGTCCCACCAATGAACCTCCTTTCACATCTGCCCCAACACTGAACCCCCTTCTCATCTGGTCCAACACTGAACCCCCCCCACTCATTTGTCCCACCACAGTAACCCCCTGCTCATCTGCCCCATCACTGTACACCCCTGCTTTTCTGTTCCACCGCTGAACCCCCTTCTCACACCTCCTACCTTTGTACCTCCTGCACATCTGCCCCACCACTGTAACCCTCCTGATATATCTGCCCCATAAATGTACCCCTTTTCTCATCTGCCCCACCACTGCACCTCGCTGCACATCTGCTCCCCCGCTGTAGCCCTATGCT
This sequence comes from Aquarana catesbeiana, assembly GCF_042186555.1. Taxonomy (NCBI): domain Eukaryota; kingdom Metazoa; phylum Chordata; class Amphibia; order Anura; family Ranidae; genus Aquarana; species Aquarana catesbeiana. The sequence goes on along the minus strand of NC_133325.1, from coordinate 353,022,406 downwards.
CTTCTGTCTCACTACTGAATCGCATTCTCATCTGTCCTAACACTGAACCCATCTGCTCATCTGCCCTACCACTGTAACCCTCTTTCTCATCTGCCACACCAATGTACCTCCTGCACATCTGTCTCACCTCTGTACCCCCCTCCTCTCCTGCCCCACCACTGTAGCCCCCTGCTCATCTGTCCCACCAATACACCTTCTTACACATCTGTCCCACTGCTCTACCCCCTGTTTTTCTGTCCCATTGCTGAACCCCCTTCTCATCTGCCCCAACACTGAACCCCCTGCTCATTTGCTCCATCACTGTACCCACCTGCTCTTCTGTCCTACTGCTGAACCCCCTTCTCATCTCTCCCACCACTGTACCTCCCTGCATATCTGCCCCACCGCTGTACCCTCCTGCTCTTCTAACCCACCTTTGAACCCTACCTGTTCATTTTCCCCACCGATGTACCCTCCCCTACATCTGCCCCACAGCAGAGATGAGACACGTCTACCTGTCCTGGCACACTCATCCTGCTGATCCAACTCTTGCATCCAGCCCGCGTGCTTGTATATGATGTCACATACAAGCATCTAGAATTGATTCGCAATGATGAGCTCAGGTCAGGGGCATTTTTGGAAAGCAGTGGGCCTGTATACAGTATCATAAGTTGGGCCCCTGCAGCTGAGAAAGTGCAGAGCTCCGCAGCAAAAGTTGGGTGTGATTTTCATTACACTGAATACTGGCTGTGGCTTAAAGGGACACAGAGTGCAGGGGTAAGTAGTAAGTGATGCAAAGGTTCAGGAATAATTTCATCAAAGTTCCCAGAAGCTCAACAATAATTCCACAAACTGTCACCTGAATGTGGTTTTCTCAATCACAGTGAAATCCCTTCTTTCTGAGATTGGTTGTGGAAACCAAGCGAGTCATCTTCCTCCAGATGGTGGACGGGGCTAGCAGGACTGTGATTGGCTTTAGCAGTGGCCAATGACAGTCCTTCTCCTCCTGAAAATAGGGACCGCTCCCCTAGCAGAACTGCACCCAATCTCTTGCCCATCACAAAAGCTGACTATTGCAGATACAGAAAAGTTAGAGAACCAAACTATGTTTCCCATCTCTCACAATGTGTGGGGGCACAGTGCCTCCCCCTAAGTGCAGGTGCAGCGTGGGGAACTCTGAAACTGGAATGCATTAGTGTTTCACTGACACTTCCCTGCACTGCTCTGCTGATAGGGAGGGAGTCAAGTGCCGGTAAAAGAGGTTTCGCGTGCTGGGGGTTGCCTACCCCTGTCCTACTCTATTCAAAACCAAAAATTACACTTTCAAGAAAACATGGTGTTAAGACACTAAATTTAGCTGGTCAATAGTCAGTGTAGAAATATCATTTAACAAATAGTTCCTTTCTGAATGAGGATGATTTAAAGTGGTCAAAATTTTCTTTACAGTGTTGTCAGTGTTCATCGGTACAGGAAGTAAGGAAAAATCTTTCCATCAGGGAAAGTAGAATAGGGTTAGCAACACTATCAATATTTTTCCCTTTTTCTTTCGTACTGTGTCCCGTTTGCAAAGAATTCCCCTCTTTTCTTGTCTTGATCACAGTGGTATTCTGTTGGCATTGTGCTAAATCCTAAAGAAGTTGTCACATTGGGTGTATGAAAGGCTAACATTTATGGTTTGTGTAAGTAAAAGACGTGAACTTTCAATGTCAATGAGTAATGAACTCTATTCTACTGCATAAACAATAGTATAAACGTGAATGTTGTTATATAAAAAAAAAACAATAATTAATTTTTAAAAATCATTTTTACAATAGCATTAATATAACTTATTATTGAACTGCTGCTAAACGCATCCTGTAGTCCTTCAACTCACCATTAAAGACTGGTAACTGCTAGTACACAAATAATGGATGCCATGTAAGATTAACTGGCAGTTTTCATGTGCTATGGCCAATGAAAACTATTGACAAGCTGAGTTGGTCCACATCCATTATTACTGCTATAATTTTTCTCAAGGGAGATGAAAACAAGAGACAAATGCAACAGATTAAACCTGAGCTTTTTCAAGGCTTTCTGACAAATTTCAACTTCCTATCTTCCCTTCTGTAGTGATAAAACTGACATGACAGCATGAAGTTGCTATCATTATAGACAATTATTATACTAGTAGCAATAATTGATGTGTTTTTTACTTGCCGACAGTTATTTTTTGGAACAGGTTTAGTAATAAACTATATGTGAGCAGTGCAGAACTCAGTTTAATCTCTATTTACACTACAGGAGGTTGCTCTTAAAACTCCACCATTACAGTGAATGTCTACAATTGAATCCATGCGCAACTTGACAGCAAAAGATACAATAAAGTTAAAACAGGTCATCTGACTTATTGTATTCAAAATAAAAAAACACATTTAAGTGACAAAAAAACAGTTGGTTTTCCATAAAAGTATTTTATCCTGACTTGTCCATGATAAAATACTTCATCATACTCATCATAAAATCTGCAAATTGTAAACTTTAATCCTAACCTCACTGAATTCAGGGGGCAAATGTTTTAAATTCTGGCCTTTTTCAAAGATAATACATTGCACCAATGCAAAAAAGAATTTTAGATAGTTCTAAAGTAGCAGTAAAAGGCCAGAATTGAAGAACTGGTTGAGGTAGCAGACACAATAAATCTAAAAGCTATTGAAAGCTTTAGCCTGCCAAAATATAAAGCTAAAGCCCTCCACTTCATAACAGTTGCCAAACAGTGCCAAGAACATGTTTCATAGCATAGCTTGTGATCTTATTTTAATGTAGCAGCTCATTGTGTTGTCTACAAAGTTTACTAAAATGTCAACACAGAATGCAAAAAAACACTTCAAAACCACAACTCCACATTCAAAAGACAAGGTAATTTTGCTGTAATAAAAATTGTAATCCTTTATTTCAGAGACAGTAGTCAGACACCAAGACACATAGCAAAATTATGCAGGTAGAAGAGGGAAAGACGAGGCAATTTTTATCATGAAAGAGAAATGTAATCATATTAGGTTAGATACAACAGCCATACATATTGCACAGACATGCTTCACATCATGTGAGTAGTTTTACTAGGCTGTATTTAAAAAGGGTATAGACAAAGCCCTTTTTATCAAGAAATAAAAATGACTGTGTAGTATGTCAGAGACACCGGTCAGAAATATAGCACAGACACACTGCACATCTTGTAATCATTTTTACTGGGTCTCATTTAACCAGTTCCCGACTGGCTCATGGCTTTTTACAGGGACAGAATGGCACCCGTGCATGAAACCCCATAAATATACAGGGTTCCCTTTATGAGCCGCCAGGGGGCATTGCCAGGAGTCGCGATCGCCGCCGGCCACGCGTGGTCACGTGCACAAAAGCCAGCACGCGGATTTGTGTGTGTAAACACGCAAATCCCTATCCTGTCAGGGGAGAGGAGACACATAGTTTGTCCTAGTAAGGAACAACGATATGTCTCCTCCCCTAGTCAGTCCTATCCCCATACGATCTGTCCATCGCAATGTCGCAGTACCATTAAAAATTGCAGATCACCACCATTACTAGTAAAAAAAAATAAAATAATAAAAATGCCATAAATCTTTCCCATAGTTTGTAGACGCTATAACTTTTGTGCAAAACCAATCAAAATATGCTTATTGCGATTTTTTTTTAACAAAACTATGTAGAAGAATATATATTGGCCTAAACTGATGAAGAAATTTGTTTTTTAAAAACATTTTTGAGATATTGATTAAAGCAAAAAGTAAAAAAATATAGTTTTTTTGTTCAAAATTGTCGCTCTTGTTTTGTTTATAGCGCAAAAAATGAAAACCGCAGAGGTGATTAAGTACCAACAAAAGAAAGCTCTATTTGTGGGGAAATAAAGGATGCAAATTTTGTTTGGGTACAGCATTGCATGACCGTGCAATTAAAATAAAATAAATTAAATTAAAAATGTATATTTTTCATATTCATATTGAAGTAATATGCCACACAGAGCATACATGTATTTCTACAATTTCTTTTAGGGTCCTCATCACCTTTCATTCACAAACTGAAGGCTAGAAAACACCATTTACTAGGCTTCAGTGATGAATAAACACAGGAGTGATTGGTACCGATCCCTTACTGTGTTCATTCAGGAAGAAGCTAATATACATGACATGTTTACCAGCCCCTAGCCTGACACAGCAGCTACAACCTGCAGGAGGGGGGAGAGGAAGCTGGCCAGCAGCGTTGCAGGGAGGGGGTGCTGGGAGATTGGTAAGGACCTGCCAGTATGTAGTGGGGTAGGAGCAGTGGGGGGATCCATTTGGATAGTTAAATCCCACTGAAGCCAACAGCTGCAGGGGAGCCTCAGGAGGTCATTGGTGCTGCGGGGAGGGGGGGATTGGTGGTGCTGCAAGGGATTAGTGCTGGAGGGGGCATATTGGAGGGGAGCCATTAGGGCATTGCAGAGTGGCTGGGGGATGTGGAGCATAAGAAAGCAGGGGAAACACACCTTTCTTCTCACTCCCTCACTATCAATGAAGTTTCAGTGTTGTCTAAGGGGCTTACTTTTTGCCCCAATCACAAACTAGACAAGTTTGAAATGATAAAAGCCCTACACCTATACACACGTAAATGTCTGTTAAGAAGCATGTATGACAAGGAAATTTTTGGACCTGATGGCTGTCACTCCATCAGTGAACGGAAGGTGCTGGCCAATTTAAACGCTCTCTTGGAGGAAAGTGACTCTAGAGACCTAATTGACACCATTGACCTTGAGGCTATACTCAAACAAATAGACGACTCATCCACGATACAACTACTAAGCCTAATACTCAATCAAAACTTAAGAAAAAAATTATATATATATCCATCTACCAGCTCTAATCATGGAATCGCCACATTTCTGAGGCTAACTTGCCAAGAAATAAGATCCCTTGATACCTCAACTCACCCAAATAGTAATTCTTACACCCGGCGAAAGAACAGCCTTAAACAACTTATCCAGAAACCTTACTATAACAATAAAGCCCTCAGACAAGGGAGGCAACATTGTCCTGATGGACAATGACAAATATGTATCAATGTGTAATACGATTCTGACCAATTCTGTTTGGTATCGACCAATCAGATCTGAAACCATCAAGGTCTTTAATGAGGATTTTTATTTACTGGTGGACAGTGCCTTCCACAATAATGTTATCTTCAAACAATTGTGGAATTTTGTGCATACACCCTTTCCTAAAACAGATACTTTTTATTCACTCCCCAAGATCCATAAAAAGGAAGTGGATCCTCCAGGAAAAAAATTGTCTAGAGTGGTGGATGAACACCTAAGACCCTTTGTAACGTACCTACCTTCTTACATCAGTGCTACCATCCATCTGTTACAACTTATTGATGGAACCCAAATATCCGACAAAACCATGCTAGTCACCATAGACGTGGAATCTCTTTACAGTTCCATACCCCACAATCAAGGGCTATCATGCATTAGGAAGATATTGTCCCAAACCACAAAGAATCCATTAATGAGTTTATTTTACACTTGTACATTTTGAAGCATAATGTTTTTTGCTTTGATGGCCGACACTTCCTCCAGGTGCAGGGGGAGGCCATGGGCACGTGCTGTGCCCCTGGCTACGCCAACCTGTACCTGGGGGAATGGGAGCGAATGATTTTTGAGGGTGATGGTCTCTCTATGTACCTGTGCCATGTTCTTATGTGGCACAGGTACATAGATGACATCTTCATCCTCTGGGACGGACCGCCTGCTATGCTGCCTGCTTTATTGGCTGCTCTGAATACAAATAGATTTAATTTACATATATAGGCAATAGTGAGTCAGTTAAGTCAATAGCATTCCTTCAGTATTGCAGCAGCGCTGTGTGATCCCAATAAATAGGGTCCTTTTTTCCAATCAAGTTCATAAAGTGCGAAGACGGGAAACATATGATAAAAATCCCCCTAGTCAATAATCTCGTGTTCTGTGAGGGTAGTTAATCCATTCACCAAGCGATACACCACGTGCTGGGATCCCCAATGAAAAACTCACTCACCAGAAATTTAATCAATATGAGCCTTGATTAGTATTAGTTGGTCTGCACCAATTTCCAAATGACCACCAGATGTCAGTCTAATTCTCGGTAGTTCCAATGCAATATGTGGGAGAAATAAATGTCCACATAGTGTGATACCGCTAAACACTTTTATTAAAACATCTAAACATTTCCCTTTAAAAACATGTGTACCAGATAATCATTAGATAAGAGCAAAGAAAATTAAGTGCACTGTGCCTGTTGTGTCCTTCAATCCGACAGGGATGACAGGAGCGCTCACTGTGTGTGGTTACAGCTGTGCGCTTCCTGATTCCTCGGCCGATGGAGCGCATGCGTCACTTCCGGTGCGTCACGTCCCTAACGTTTCGTCCTATCCCAGACTTCTTCTGAGGGCGTGCCACACCAGACAGGAAGCCGGTATTTATGTGTGTGATGGGTGCAGCTACCAATCAGCAGAGCCTTAGGTCCGGGGAAGGTTATAGGTTCCTGCCCCCATGCTCAATACTGTCAGCAGTGGGACAATCAGCCAACTCCGGTTCGTCCCTCCCCTAGCTTGCACTGAACACATCTATACTGGTTTTTTATGTATAAGGTGACCCATTCATAAAAAACAAGTGCCTACAATGCTCAGAGTCACCCAGTATGTGCTCTGCGATTATTGCTCCGCAGCGCAACCACCGGAACACCCACGGGAGCACTATAGACATTCCTTAAATTGCCATAAACATATTCTCTCCTATATAGTGCAATTGTCCACAACAGCATTACATAGCATTAATTCATCATGCCGAACCCTCTTTCAGCATAATGACATAATGTCTAAATGAATAAAATGCATAGCGATTTTTTGGATATACAAAATCCTATCTGGCCAAAAAGGTGAATTACATCTAAACCAGACAAAAAGTATACTACATACTAAATGAAGATTATACAAAAATGGTATATCTTAATACAATAGATTGCACTTAGTAAATACATTTAAAATGCCCGTACTGAAAACATGGCCAAAAAAGATTAAAAACGATCCTTAATAAAATGATCAGTGCTAATAGCAAACAATAACATTTATAATCAATAAGAGTACATCAAATGAAATTGGAAAGCGTTAGAGAGTGTTAAAGTGTATATATTGAATATCAAATAACACAGAAATTATATACCCCAAGTGTACCTAAGTGTCGCTGATGAAGCAATTAATGTTGAGTTCTATATTGAGACCCTTGGGCGAAATCACATCCACAGAGTAAATCCACCGAGTTTCGCGTTTGGATAACTCCCGGATGCGATTCATGCCTCTCCAATAGGGTTCGAGGTGTTCTACCCCCCAAAATTCTAATCCTGTCAGATCCCTATTATGTTTTAATTTAAAATGCAGTGAGACCTTGTGATCCTTATAGCCTATTTTTATGTTGTGTATGTGTTCAGCTATTCTCACCCGCAATAGTCTTTTGGTGCGGCCAATATAAATTAGACCGCATGGACATTTTAATGCGTAAACTCCAAAGGTACTATTGCATGTAATAAACTGTTTAATTTCAAAGCTGCGATTATTCACTGGAGAATGGAAATTATCAACACCTCTAAGGGGTCTCGAGACCTCTCTGCAGGCTTTGCATTTCCTGCATGCAAAGAAGCCATTACGGTCCCAAAATGTCGGAGGACGCTTAGGGGGATCAATCACTTTTTTTACTATTCTGTCCCCAAAACTCGTGGTTTTCCTATAGATTAATTGGGGTACAGGAGGTAGTACTGTGGTGAGTTTCTTATCCATCAAAAGTATGTGCCAGTGTCTTTTAATGATTTCCTCCACTTCCTTGTATTGAACATGGAATTGGGAAATAAAACCCCATTCTTTATTCTGATTTGTTTGAATTTGTGATATCTCAGATCCTACTGGACGTATTTCTTGTAAACATGTGGATCTTGGTATTGTTGCCACTTCTTCAACCACTTTCTTCAATATTAACGGGTCATAACCTCTGGCTTCAAACCTATCTGTGAGGACTTTAGATTGGGCCAAGAACTGTGCATCTTCAGAGCAATTTCTTCTTACTCTCATAATCTGACCCTTCGGAAAATTTACGGAGCCATAACGGATGATGACCACTTGAGATGGGCAAATAACTGTTCCTATCAGTTTTTTTGAAATAAACTTTTGTTTCTAATTTATCGTTCACTCTATAAATGGTGACATCCAAAAAGTTAATTTCCTCTTTATGCCAGTCTGAAGTAAGCTTGATGTTGTTATTATTATTATTCAAGGACTGTATGAATGTTTCCAATGAATCGGATGTGCCATCCCAAATAAAGAACAGGTCATCAACAGGTCATTAATTTACAGTTTACTATGCTATCTAATGCATTGAAGATTACTTTCTTGGATGTGGAAATTTACAAAGATATCAATAATTTACTCTCCTGTAAATTATTCAGAAAACCAACTGCAAGCAACACCATTTTACACTCCATCCCCGACTTTTGGTCAACTTCATTCCCTACAGTCAGTACCTCCGCACCAAACGCAATTGTTCAAACGATATAGACTTTAGACACGAAGCAAAAAACCTTAAGAGACGCCTATTAGAAAGAGGTTACAGTCATAAATATTTGAAAAAAGTATTTAATCGAGTCGACAACATGAACAGACATGACTTGCTCTTTGCCCACAAGAAAGATAACCCCACGTCCCATGAATACACTCGTATCATTACAACTTATTCCAATGAACACCTCAAAGTCAAACAAATTTTTCATAAATATATTGGCATGTTCTGGCTTCTGATCCCACGATAGGACCTTATGTTCCTCCAGCCCCCCTAGTCACATACAGGTGGGCCTGCTTTGTTGGGGACCTACTAGTTAAAAGTGAATTCAAGGGTTCCATACGTGGTGATCCTTGCAAACGTCTGGGGACTTTCCCATGTGGTTCTTGCAATTACTGCCGCTACATGGATACTCAAAAAACATACGTCTGCCTAATGGCTGGACGTTTATCCCCTGACATTTCACTAACTGTCACACTACATTAGTGGTGTACTTCTTACTATGTGATTGTGGTTGTTATTATATAGGAAAGACCATTCAAAATCTGTAGAAAATAATTTATCGTCATGTCCTAGCTATAAAAAAACAGTAACCAGGACCTACCCCTGGGAAGACATGTGGCCCAGGTCAACCAGGGATCAAAGTCCTGGTGCTGGACCGAATACACCCGAGCCCCTGAGGAGGCGATCTAAACAAGATCCTCCTCCAAAGGGAGTTTAGATGGATTTCGGATTTGAATGCCACTGTACCTCCAGGCCTGAACGAGGCCTTCAATTTCAAGCCCTTTTTGTAAGGCTTCTGTTCTGGAGTTTTTGAAAAAGACATGTAAATTCGATATATGCTTACATACTCTGTAATGATTACTGGTCCTCGGATTATTTGTGATGCCACTCTATGGCTCCCCCTCCAGTTTTTCCTTTGTCCCCCTTCTTTTCTTTTTCTCCTTTCTTTTCCTTTTATATACAAACTTTACCTTATGCAATCTTGTAAATGTAAATATATATATATATATATATATATATATATAAATATAGGTATGTGCCTTGATGTGCAATTTCATTTCTCTAATATGTTTTTTGATTTATTTTGTTATAATTTCTCTCTATATATTCACAATGTTTAAACATGCTATATTAATTGGTATTACTTATAGTTTTCTACTACAATGACCAATAATCTTTCTAAACAATGCTAATTTCAGCATTTATTATCTGTTGCAGGTTCTGCGTCTCATATCTCAGGCCTTATTCCACGCATGTGGTTTAGTATATAACTGTTCAACTGTCCAATGCCCATTGTTCCACTTTATTTATTTCCAATTCTGGTATCCTATGCGCCCTACAGCTGTTTCCCCCGACGCGGGGAGGCCCCTATTTCTTGGGCGTATGTTCCCCCCTCTCCCACTGCTGTGACGTTGTCCACATGGGTCAGCCTATGTGCAACTCGTCCCATCATGGATCTGTGTTCCAGCGGATCTGCGCATGCGTGAGTCGCATCCTCCAACATTCTTGGGGAGCTTCCACCTAGCATTTTTGGGCTAGCATTTTTAGCTTCCCACATTGCCATTTTTATCTTCAAGTGATCACTTTTTATCCTTGTATGGTGATTTACCTCAATAAAATCCCATTTGTTTGATCTACACCATGTGGAGCCCCCCTTTTTTTTTTTCATGCTGAACTACCACTCCCGGATCATCCCTCCTTGGAAACTGGGAATTCGAGGGATAGTCGTTCCACTCCTGCTCGTGTCGACCATCTTTAATTGGGGCTTGCGGCCTACAAGACACCATCTGGTCTGGATACTATGGGAGATCCTCCCTATGCCTTTCTGATGTACTGCCATATGGTATGTGCGTCCTGCGGATCCTCTCATCCCTTATTGAATATCTATACGTCTTTTGATGTCCATCGGCATCTTCTAACTTGAAGAGATATCCCTCCAACACTCTTGATATGAACACTTTTTTTCATTTTTTTCATTTTGCTGTTCCATATTTATCACAGGATATTATTTGATGCTCACATTTTTCACATTTGCATCCTCCTTCATATGGACTTTTTCATTCCGACGTCTGACATCACCGCGCCAGATGACGCGTGGCACCGGATGCCGCCGGAGCCAGGGAACCGCCCAGCTGATGGATTCACAGCTGATTTCAGCATCACAGCTGATCCAGGGCACATCGTCTGACACCTGGACGTGCCCCTTGGTCAGCTGACGCCTCTTACCTCCATGATTGGGCTGTCTCCCAATCAGGCGTATACCATTACACCCTAGTACCTTTATATACCCTGTCAGCCACACTATTTGTTGCTACACAGCCAGGATCTTTCCACTATCTAGAGGACTAGGATGTCATTTGCTACGCCGTCTGCTAAAAGTAAGTTTGATTTGAATTCTCTCTGTATCTCAGAAAAGAAACAATGTGAGTGTGCTTACCAGCACACCCCTTCTTAGGCTTCACATAGACTGTACATGCCAACTGTTAGCCTAATCACTGGGCCAGTATTTTTTGGTCCAAAACAGCATAGCACTCTACACATACCTATTCAGTTGAATTTAATCTACATACATTAGTCTTTGTACGTTTTAGACTTTTGATTGGTAAAAATTAAATTCCTTTGACGCATACACTATACTTACATTTCATACTTTTCCATGCTTAGGGGTCCCGCTGTAACGATCCTCGCGAACACACCTGTCAGACAAGCTCATGCCCCATCTCCCGTGGCAGAGAGGCATTTCTATATATAATTTCTATACTCTCTCTCTCTCTATGTATATTTATTTATTTTATTTATTTCAGGTACTTATATAGCGCTGTCAATTTACGCAGCGCTTTACATATACATTGTACATTCACATCAGTCCCTACCCTCAAGGAGCTTACAATCTAAGGTCCCTAACTCACATTCATACATACTAGGGACAATTTAGACAGGATCCAATTAACCTACCAGCATGTCTTTGGAGTGTGGGAGGAAACCGGAGTACCCGGAGGAAACCCACGCAGGCACAGGGAGAACATGCGAACTCCAGGCAGGTAGTGTCGTGGTTGGGATACGAACTTGTGGATTGAGAGCCTTTTTTGCTCTCCTCAATTCCTAATACAGTGTATTGTTCCATGTGGCTAAACTCACAAGTGGAACCTGATGTGTAATATATGTTGTCTATGATGGTCATTTTGTAAGTATTTTCGGATCTATGATTGCCTGTCCTCTTATGTCCCCCATGTTGTCTGTTAGATTGCTGCCCTAAACATTTTATGTATCTTTTGATTCTTATCTTGTACTACATATATGCCAATATATATTTATATATCAATATATATTTATTTATGCATTATGAACTTTGGTTCTAATATATTTCTATTTTTGCTGTTAGATAATACAGTCTGCACTAAGTGAACCCCTGAAGAAGGAATTATTTCTGAACCATGTCGTGATTTCTGAATCTCCATGTGTTTGTTTGGTCTCCCATTATGAGACCAGCCATCTGATTCAGTATTTAGCCGTATATTGTGACTGCATGACCATTAGTTTTTTGGCTTTAATAATATTGTATGTACATTTGTATTCTGTCTATTAATAGCATTTTGTAATTTTGTATCTACGCTCAATACTCTTATATCTGATTACACCCCCAGCCCATAAAATCCCTGGGGCACCCCTTTGTTGCTTTTTCCTTTTGATTATTGGGATGTGGCTAGGGTTCAGTTTCCCAAACTTTTAGCTAGTCTCCAACCAAACATATTGCTAGCCTGACAAAGGAGCTATAACCTGCAGGAGTTGGGGAGGGGAAGCTAGCCAGCAGTGTTGCAGGGAGGGGGTGCTGGGAGATTGGTAAGGACCTGCCATTATGTGGGGGGGGTAGGAGCAGTGGGGGGATCCATTTGGATAGTTAAATCCCACTGTGGCTCCTAAAGATGGCAGAAAGGAAAAGGAGGAGAAGCCAGCAGCTGCAGGGGAGCCTCAGAAGGTCATTGGTGCTGCGGGGAGGGGGGGGATTGGTGGGGCTACAAGGGATCAGTGCTGGAAGGGGCACAAAAGATTGGAGGAGGGCCATTAGGGCATTGCAGAGTGGCTGGGGGAAGTGGAGCATAAGAACGCAGGAGAAACACAGGGAAGCGCATCGCCAGCGGGGGGGGGGGGGGGGTCACATTTTAGATGAACAGCTCTGATCAGTGACTTGTCAGTTGCTGATGACAGCTATTGATTTGTTCAGCAGAGTCTGCTGAACAGTCTCTAAATAATTTTATGGTCACTGATGTGACCATATGTTTATAGCAGGAGGACGAATGCCGGAGATGTAAAACTTACTGAGCTGGCCAGGAGGAAGTCCTGTGCCACCATAAGTTATACAGTATGTTGCTGCCACTAAAAGAGTTAATACTCATTACTGGTTTATTTTTTTATAAAAGTGAACTAGCCAACTGTGTCTAGGGACAAGCATTTTTTTTCTAATACAAAATGAATAAACAAGAAATTAAAGTTTAGGGTCTTGCCATTACAAAACTAATACAAAAAGAAAAAAAAAACTATTATAATCACAAAATGGAAATTCTTTATTTTACTAAAGCAGAAACATAGACTCAAAGACTGCTGCTAAAATATATTAAATACTAAATTTAAGCAGACAAATATCTCCACAGCCACATAAGGTTGCCTTCAACATATAACACAGATATGGTAATAATGGATACCACTCCGAAAAACAGTAATAAGGGGGGAAATCAATAAAATAAACTCGTAATCATCCAGAAAATGGTGCGTATACATAACTCAGTTGATTGACTGTAAAAATAAGAATAGGAATTTTCTCGTGGATGAAACATAACTTGTAATTGTTGGTCTCCACATAGAGAAATGATAAGTGCATAAATCAGCGTTTATGAAACAAGCAGACAAGGCTCAGCTGCTACAAAACTTGAGGTAAAGCTTGGTCAGGAGATAATCCCTGAATCTTTGAAAAAGTCAAGCATGTGCAGATGAAATCATGATACTATAGACTACCTTGAATCTGAAAAGTACATATAGCACAATCAAAAAACAATCAAACTTCCTCCTTGCACATAACACAAATCTGTGAATCCTCAAAAAATCCCTAATCATTTAATTTTGAAGCCTAGGTATTGCTTCATTATTTTTGTGTTGTGGGTGATGAGGCGTGGTAAGCCATATAGCTCTCTTCATTTTTTTCTGTCGCAAAACTATCTGCTAGACTAATTGCCCACTCTGAAAGCACACTGTCCAGAGGCCAACCAAGCAGATCAATTGTATACTTGGCAAGCTTGAGCCAGTGGTTCATCCAGTGGCGTAGCGTGGGTTGTCAGCGCCCGGGACGAGGCAAGTAATTTGCGCCCCCTTGACCCACAGACTTTCAGCTAGCTCCAGTCTGGTCACATGATCTCCTGTGTGAGACAGTGATGGCTGTAGGGGAGAGGAGAGTGTGCTTGACAATGACTGGTAAAGCCTGGAGTGGTGACATCATGCATAGGTTCCTATGTCCCATCTGATGTTGGTGCTCCGTCCTCTCTCCTGCATACACCACTGGCTCACACAGGGGATAACATGACTGGACAGCCTGAAAATAGGTGTTTACATCTTTTCTACACAGGTTAGCCATCATAGGCATTAGGAGGGGGGATTTTATAATATTTCAGTTAATGGGAGCTACATATGTCATATTCACACTATAATACTTGTTGCAGCACTGTGCCGGGATCAACGGTACGGTGCTGCAACAAGTATTATAGTGTGAATATTACATACTGTATGTAGCTCCCATTAACGGAAATATTGGAAAAAAAACCCTACTGGGTAGTGAGTCCTAAATCACCAGTGCTGTAAGAAACCTCAACCTCATTGTGCAAATAAAGCACAGTAAATGTCATATAACAATTCATCAAATACAATAATTCTAAGATAGCCCTACTGGGTAGTGAATCCAAATCACCAGTGCTGCAAGAACACACAATTGTGCAAATATATAAATAAACTAATTTCATATAATAATCAATAAAAAGCATCCAAAAAACATGGCTATGAATGGACTTTATGGCTATGGATAAACTTTTTATTGATTATTATATAAAATGAGTTTGTTTATTTATTTATATATTTGCAAAATTGTGTGTTTTTGCAGCACTGGTGATTTGGATTCACTGAGAGAGAGGCAGAGAGAGACATTGGGATCAGAGAGACGGAGGAGCTGAGGGAAGGGGGGGGCTGAGAGAGGGGCCTGAGGGGGAGATGAGAGAGACTGCTAGCCCTACCTTCCATGCCAGTCTGTCTCCTTGATCCGGGTGTGCTTTGATCCTTCCAGCGGCTCCCTGGCAACGTCCGCCTCCTTGCATGTCGTCTGGGTCCTCAGTCAGCCTGTTCTCCGGGCCTCATGTTAGTGCGGAGAGGAAGTTCGAGCAATCCATGCTCTGGAGGCACGGGAGATGCTGCGTCCGCCGCTTCACATTTCTTGGGGGGCTAGGTCAAGGAGGAGGCGGCTGTGATACTATTCTCCCCAGTCCTGGGCTCTCAGGCAGCCAGCCTATCTGTCCTCGGCTCGGCCCCCTCGCTGATCACCACCGTGAGACTGATCCCCCAGCCGCCCGCCCGCACTCCAAGAACAGCCGCTGTTGCTGAGCAACGTGTATTCTCCTGCATCATAAGTTTAACAAGGCTAGACGGTCCACACTCATGACAGCGCCCCTCTGAACTTTGCGCCCGGGGCGGCGGCCCCCCTCGCACCCCCCACGCTACGCCACTGGGTTCATCCTCAACGTCCAAAGGTCAAAGGGCCATGTGTTTTACGGACATGTTGGCCATTAAAGGGGATCCTGTCACTCTCTGGAAAAGACAATTAAGAGGTTCCTCCACAGTACCTCTTTCAGATGTTGTATTTTTTTTGCTCTCTTTTGTGATGGCAGGATAAGCTCTGGCATTTTCCCATGGTAATGTAGATCCAAAATGGTGGCAAAGCAGTAATGGTCCCCCTTCTTGTTAGCCCAAATCCTTGGGTTCTTGCCCAAGCATTGCAGCATGAATGGGCCCATTTACCACAAATTTCTGGAAGCAGAGGAACCTGAGTCCTTGGGATGCTGAGGAAAATGATGACTTCAACAAAATCACCCAACCCATGTACAACTTTCAGGGATTGGATTGGGTGAAATGTACCCTTGGATGCCTGCCCTATGTTCTTATCCTCCTCACTGCTGTCATCCCAACCTTCCTCCTTTTCCTCATGTTCCTCCTCTTCCTGGTGCTGCCTCACAAGGACAGAATCAGCTGGTAAATAACAAAGCAGGCCCTGAGACACCAGGGTGTCCTCCTCTTCCTCCTGCTGCTGTACTCTCATGGCCCAGTCCATTACATCACATGATGTTTCCTCCAGTATGAATGCTGGAGATTTTGTGTTACGGATCTCCACCTTGTTGTCGCTCACAATTCTCGTCACATCTTTGAATGGTGAGAGTACATGCATCCTGAGAGAGTAGCCACTAATGCGAGAGGTCCACAAAGCCCATCCTTGTTTCCTACTTGAACAAATAATCTACCTGATGTGTAAGCAGGTGAAGTGCAGCCTCCTGGTTGTAGGTGGTGCTGTTTTGCAGTACTGCAACAAGAGTGGAATAGAGGAAAAGAGATAAATTGTTCCTATAAAGCCTCCCTACTTGTCATCAGGGGAGCAGCTGACTGATTGGACACTGCAACCCTGGATGACCCCAGCGGCCATCTTCAGTGAGAGCAGTGATTATAAAAAATACTAGCTCACTGCTTTTGCCATGAATTCTGCATAGTGGGTAGGTCAGAGACAGATCTCCCGCTGGTTAGGGACAGTCAGATTAACATGTCAGGTTCCCGTGGAGGAGGTACATGGTAGGGACTGTTGCTGTGCCTACAGCAGTAGCCTTCTTCATTTAGGGGCCCCCGTTGCCAGTCTGCCTTAGAGCCGCTATCTCTCTCGGATGCTGTCAGATGTTTACTGTGTGCATCATTACTCCTTGCCTGGATTATTGTAAGTGTATGGTCTGGTGTGGACATGTCCACAGAGTTTGCTGTTCTCTCTCAACATTACCACATTAATGTACATTTCTTCATCAACCAGTCTCTGTGTGAGTTATTGTTCCCTGCAAGCAGCGAGTAGGGATGGGCTGAACGGACCCCTGTTCGGTTTGCACCAGAACTTTCGAATACCACGAAAGTTCGGACCTGAATATCGAACTCCATTAAGTCAATGGAGTCCGGGTCTTGCCCTGGGGGACATATATCAATAAAAAAAAAGTTTGTGAAAAAACTTAATTTTTCAATGAGCAGTGATTTTTTGATTTTTAAAATGAAAGCATAAACATGAAAAATTCCTTCCAATATAGTGCCTGGGGGGTCCCCCTAGTCTACCTGTAAAGTAGCAGATCTGTACCATGTCTAGAATCTGCTGCAACAATAATTGCATTTATAAAGCCAAAAAAAAATGACTTTTCCCTGCAAGCTGCATTTCTTTTGCTCAGCAACAGCTGGGGAGCCAGTGTGTATAAGGCCACAATGTCGTGCACTGGGAACAAGATTAGAGATTTTTTGGATACATTCTGGTGTCACTTTGACTTTGGATAGAAGTAACGGGTGTGTAAAAATTGGTTTATGGGTGTCGGTGGCACCTTCCCACCGTAACTCTAGAGGTAATCTTGATGAAAATAAGAATTGGCCTTGCTGTAAAAAATTGCAATGATATGCACATGTCAAACAGGTGTAGAAAAATTGGTCTTTGGGTGTCAGGGGTGCCTTCCCACTGTAACCCTAAAGAGGTACTCTTGATAAAAGCAAGAATTGGCCTTACTGTAAAAAATTGCAATGATATGCACCTGTTAAACAGGTGCAGAAAAATTGGTCTTTGGGTGTCGTGGCACCTTCCCACCATAACTCTATAGAAGTACTCTTGATGAAGGCAAAAAGAAATTGCAATGATATTCACCTGTCAAACAGTTGCTGAAAAATTGGGTTTTGAGTGTTAAATGTGCCCATTAAACCTATACCAAAAACATTCTTCCAGATGAAATGATTGAACACCCTCAAAGCTAGGCAGCCTCGAAGTCCTGCAGAGATTCCACATCCCAAAAAGACTTAATCAGTGACATCGGCATCAGGGGCTTCATAGCTGGTAATCCAGGACTGATTCATTTTTCTAAAAGTCAAATGGTTCACGGAGTCCGTGGACAGACACGATCTATGATCAGTAACGAAACTGCCTGCAGCACTGAATGCCCATTCTGAAAGCACGCTGGATGCAGGGCCACCCAACAACTCAATAGCATACTGGTCATGTTCTGGCCAGTGGTCTATTCTCATGACCCAGTAAGTCAGTGGATCGTCAACTGGAAAGCTCTCCGTCTCTGTTTTGGCCCCCGGGTAATCATCCACCATGTGATGCAGATGCTGCCGATGGGATGTGGAAGCTGACAGCCCTGGGCAGCGAGGACTAAAAAAATTCTGAAATGCCTCACTTAGGCAGACGCCTTCTCCAACGCTCCTCTCTTGACCAACAGAAGCCTCAAAACTATGTTTTCCACTACACTGTAACCTACTGGAGTCAGGAAAAACGTTCAATAAAATCTTCTTTAACATGTCCTCAAGAGATTTTATCTTCTGCACTCTCTGTGGGGACGGGATGAGTTCTGAGACCTTCCCCTTTTAACGGGGGTTAAGGAGGGTTGCCAACCAGTAATCATCCTTCTCCTTTATGCCACGTATTCTTAGGTCCTTTTGCAGGCTTTGAAGCGTGAGGTTGCCCATGCACCTCAAATTTGCCGAGGCTTGAGAAGCAGACTCATAGTTACATAGTAGGAGAGGTTGAAAAAAGACACAAGTCCATCAAGTCCGACCTATGTGTGTGATTATATGTCAGTATTACATTGTATATCCCTGCATGTTGCGGTCGTTTAGGTGCTTATCTAATAGTTTTTTGAAACTATCGATGCTCCCCTTTGAGACCACCGCCTGTGGAAGGGAATTCCACTTCCTTGCCGCTCTTACAGTAGAGAACCCTCTACATAGTTTAAGGGTAAACCTCTTTTCTTCTAATTTTAATGAGTGGTCACGTGTCTTGTTAAACTCCCTTTGCGAAAAAGTTTTATCCCTATTGTGGGGTCACCAGTATGGTATTTATAAATTGAAATCATATCCCCTCTCAAGCGTCTCTTCTCCAGAGAGAAAAAGTTCAGTGCTCGCAACCTTTCCTCATAACTAATATCCTCCAGACCCTTTATTAGCTTAGTTGCCCTTCTTTGTACTCACTCCATTTTCAGTACATTATTCCTGAGGACTGGTGCCCAGAACTGGACAGCATACTCTAGGTGTGGCGGGACCAGAGTCTTGTAGAGCGGGAGAATTATCGTTTTATCTCTGGAGTTGATCCCCTTTTTAATGCATGCCAATATTCTGTTTGTTTTGTTAGCAGCAGCTTGGCATTGCATGCCATTGCTGAGCCTATCATCTACTAGGACCCCCAGGTCTTTTTCCATCCTAGATTCCCCCAGAGGTTCTCCCCCCAGTGTATAGATTGCATTCATATTTTTGCTACAACTGGCAGTAATGCACAAAACTATATGGTGTTAAACTGGCAGTAATGCACAGAGAAGTAAATAGCGTTATACTGGCAGTAACACACACAGAACTATATGGCATTAAACTGGCAGTAACGCACAGAGAACTATATGGCGTTAAACTGGCATTAACGCACACAGAAGTAAATGACGTTAAAATAAAAGTAACACACAAAACTATATGGCGTTAAACTGGCAGTAACGCACACAGAACTATATGGTGTTAAACTGACAGGAACACACACAAAACTATATGGCGTTAAATTGGCAGTAACGCACACAAAACTATATTGTGTTAAACTGGAAGTAAGGTATGTCAAAATTGGTGCTGCGCTGTTCTTTTAAAAAAAAAAAAAACCTATGCTGCTAGAGGTAGTAGTACAAAGGTAAATGAACACGTAAAATGATATAAACATATAAAAAAAACAGAAACAATATAAGAATAAGTACAATCAATATAGAGCACTTCTATACCCAATAGGTACAGTGTGATATTCCACAATAATCGGTGGTAATAGCAAAGTGCAAGAAAATCATTCAATAAAGACTTAAGGCCAGATGTGATAAGTATCTTACTGGAAACACTAAAATCAATATACAGTCACTAAAAACCTCAATGGATCGTGCAAGTAGGCAAAAAACATTGTGCAAAAAACAGCAATTAATAAATTAAATGTGCAACGTGCAATCAATATGTGCAAAGATCGCAAAAATCGCAAATGCAGTATATAGTAAACATATAACCGAAATAAGTCCACTGTAGAACATTCAAACAAAGGCAAACGTGTGTAAAATATATAATGGGACTAAGAATGTAGTCCAATGCGATTAAATCCTCTTAATGTGGCTAATCAGAAAATGTGCAAAAAAGTGCAATAAGGTGCTGAGAGCATGGGGGTGATCTCCTCTTCGTGCACAGGACACACAGTGGTGTGAAGTGGCCTCTTACCTTGCAGTAAAGAGGTAATTGCATAAAGTTGCTGGTAATAGCTGCTTCTCCCTTGTACTCCTAACTACCTCTCACTTAGATTCCTGGGCTGGATGGAGCTGTTAGTGGGTCTTTGTCTCTCAGTGGAGCAGGAGGGGGATTAAAAGAAAGAAGGGGCCAAATAGTGTAGTATTTCAATCAGAGGTTGTTTTTTAATAAAACAATGGTGAGGGTACTCACTTCACTTACAAGAAAAAAACACACAGAAAACTTATCTCCTACGAGCGGCGAGCTCGTTTGCATATATCAGTCTCGGATGCCTATCCCGTCCCAGCGTGTGATGTCACGGTCACGTGACTTCAGCAGGGGATCCCCTGATATCGTGGGGAGGTTCTCTCAATGTTATTCAAAACCTAGAGGAGGGCACCCCATTGGTTTTGATTTTTAACAAGTGTATTTAATCACACTGGGGAGGCAGCTTTTAATTTAAATATACTGTGGCGTGGGTTTTTTGTTAAAATAGATCTTTCAATATATATATATATATATATATATATATATATATATATATATATATATATATGTGTTTGCCAGGAAAGTGCCAGACAAGTGAGGCTGCGCCAATATCAGCAACCAGCCGCTGGAAGAATCGTAGAAGTGACTTCAGCCAGTGACAGCTGAGCAGTGCTGGGGAGAACGGCAGGGACCACAGATGTTGGCCACACCCCACTGAGGGCCGTCCCACATTCAAGCCAACTCAAACATAACGAAGAAAGAGACAAGGACATGCAGACCAGAAAAAAATAGGGAAAAGAAAAAAAGGAAAGTAGTGAGTATACAGCTTATATAACAGTGTAAATTTGCTGTCCCCTTAGAATAACTCAACACACAGTCATTAATGTCTAAACCGCTGGCAACAAAAGTGAGTACACCCCTAAGTGAAAATGTCCAAATTGGGCCCAAAGTGTTAATATTTTGTGCGGCCACCATTATTTTCCAGCACTGCCTAAACCCTCTTGTGCATGGAGTTCACCAGAGCTTCACAGCTTGCCACTGGAGTCCTCTTCCACTCCTCCATGATGACATCACAGAACTAGTGGATGTTAGAGACCTCGCGCTCCTCCGCCTTCCGTTTGAGGATGCCCCACAAATGCTCAATAGGGTTTAGGTCTGGAGACATGCTTGGCCAGTCCATCTCCTTTACCCTCAGCTTCTTTTGCAAGGCAGTGGTCATCTTGGAGGTGTTTGGGGTCGTTATCATATTGGAATACTGCCCTGCAACCCAGTCTCCAGAGGGAGGGGATCATGCTCTGCTTCAGTATGTCACAGTACATGTTGGCATTCATGGTTTCCTCAGTGAACTGTAGCTCCCCAGTGACTCATGCAGCCCCAGACCATGACACTCCCACCACCATGCTTGACTGTAGGCAAGACACACTTGTCTTTGAACTCCTCACCTGGTTGCCATGACACACGCTTGACACCATCTGAGCCAAATAAGTTTATCTTGGTCTTATCAGAACACAGGACATGGTTACAGTAATCCATGTCCTTTTGTCTGCTTGTCTTCAGCAAACTGTTTGTGGTCTTTCTTGTGCATCATCTTTAGAAGAGGCTTCCTTCTGGGATGACAACCTTGCAGATCAATTTGATGCAGCATGAGGCGTATGGTCTGAGAACAGATAGGCTGACCCCCCACCCCTTCAACCTCTGCAGCAATGCTGGCAGCACCCATACTTCTATTTCCCAAAGACAACCTCTGGATATGATGCTGAGCATGTGCACTCAACTTCTTTGGTTGACCATGGTGAGGCCTGTTCTGAGTGGAACCTGTCCTGTTAAACTACTGTATGGTCATAACCACCATGCCGCAGCTCAGATTCAGGATCTTGGCAATCTTCTTATAGCCTAGACC
The DNA here is from genome assembly GCF_042186555.1 of Aquarana catesbeiana. Taxonomy (NCBI): domain Eukaryota; kingdom Metazoa; phylum Chordata; class Amphibia; order Anura; family Ranidae; genus Aquarana; species Aquarana catesbeiana. The sequence goes on along the minus strand of NC_133325.1, from coordinate 353,000,390 downwards.
ATCCTTAATGTAGAGCAACAATTCTTTTTTTCAGATCCTCAGAGAGTTCTTTGCCATGAGGTGCTATGTTGAACTTCCAGTGACCAGTATGAGAGAGTGGGAGCAATAACACCAAATTTAACACACCTGCTCCCCATTCACACCGGAGACCTTGTAACACTAACGAGTCACATGACACCTGGGAGGGAAAATTGCTAATTGGGCCCAATTTGGACATTTTCACTTAGGGGTGTACTCACTTTTGTTGTCAGCGGTTTAGACATTAATGGTTGTGTGTTGAGTTATTTTGAGGGGACAGCAAATTTACACTGTTATACAAGCTGTACACTCACTACTTTACATTATAGTAAAGTGTCATTTCTCCAGTGTTGTCACATGACACGATATAATAAAATATTTACAAAAATGTGAGGGGCCTACTTTTGTGAGATACTGTAATTGCAAAGTTCACATTTCCACTAATTATTATGCCCAAATCTGTTCAATAAGACTGTATTCAGGGTTACTGGCAAGGTCAATGCCATTGCGTTTGTATACACTTTAGTGCATGGAGGTAGACAGATGAAAAGGTGAGAGCAGCAACTCTAGACCTCTATCAGGCAGAAATATGATTTTGATTTGGTTGTCAAGCTTTCAACACCCTGATAAAAATCCATAGCTATCCTATTTTGTTTCTTTTCACTCATGATTTCCTACTAGCCTATAAAGATATTGCCTTATGTTTCTTTGTTTTCTAAGGTAAAGGGTTAACAGCTTCATAGCCCGGTTCAGATCCATGCTCACAATCTAAGTAAGCCTGCTCAAATAGATTGTCAATAAAACTGTGGAAAAAAGTAATCTCTCTGGAATTTTCCCTGTTATATATATTGATCAGAAATACTGGTTTAGAATTTTGTTGCTGCATTATATGATTAAGGACATATCTGTATAGAGAGGACAAAAGAAATCACCATCACATTGCACAGATAGGGAAGTGTGACATGGAACAAAGTTTCCTTAGGGATTTGCTGTACAATGGAGCTATTCACAAAGAGCTATCTAAAAGTTATCGCTTGTATCATCCCAAGTTGCCATTATCTGAAAGCATTTCCCTAGCGAAACAGGGCAGAAAATGCAAGCAGGAGTTTAGATAGATCAAACTTTTTAGTGCTTTCAAAGTTACCAATAAACTTGCCACTTAAAAAAAGAAATTACAAGGACTATGTATGTTTAGAGTCATTTATGCCTCAAAAGAAGGGTGTAGATTGAATGGTAAAATATACATTTTATTTAAACATTTCGTTTATCATCCCTACAGCAGAGTAATATGACATGCACACACAGAAACTGCTGCTGTTGATTGCATCTGCTTGTCCACTCTTATGCCACGTACACACGGTCGGACTTTTCGTCTACAAAAGTCCAACGGACGCTGACGGACTAAAGCTGGCTGGTAATCCGATCGTGTGTGGGCTTCTCCGGACTTTCAACGGACTTTTTTAGCCTCAAATCCGACGGACTTTAGATTTGAAGCATGCTTCAAATCTTTACGTCGTAACTACGACGGACCCCGAAGTCCGCTCGTCTGTATGCTAGTCCGACGGACAAAAAAACGACGCATGCTCATAAGCAAAAACTAAACGGAAGCACTCGGTCTAGTAAAACTAGTGTTCGTATTGTAGGTAGCACATTCATCACGCTGCAAAATCTGTGATCGTTGAATGCAGCGCATTTTATTTCTTCTTTACGAAGGCTCTATAAAGAACGAAGGTGTTTTGCTGTTCATAATCAGAGTTCTCCCAAACTGATTTCTGGATTCTTTTTCTCTTTGATCTCATGAATGATATAGTATGCATTTTAAAAACAATGTTTCCATACTAATAATACTTTTTCCCCTTTTTTTTTTTTTAGGTTTGTAAAGTTACCACAAAGAACCCATTATTCTATTTTTTTTTTTATAGTGATTATTTTTTAGTTTTTAGATAAAGTTAACCCAAAGCACCGTTTTTGGTTACGTAAATTTTTTGATTTTCAAGACTTACCACTTGAACATTATTAACATTAGTAATGTATTTTTGGTGTGTTTTTTTTCAAACTCAATGAGATTGTTGTCCCTTGTTAATTTAACATTGTGTGTAAAATCAATGATTTCAAAGAAAAAACATAAAGTCTTTTGCTAAACTCAAAAAATGATCCATTTATTCATGGTCAAAATAAAATAAAGAGGAAGTCAACGCTGGAAAAAGTCGGTGTACCAGAAAATTGGGATCTTGCGGAGTCCATATAAGAGGGAGCACAATCTGGTCCAAGAATCCCAGAGATCAACAGCACCAGCAGATGATCTAGATGTCCCCAGACTGTGGTCCTACAACAGCCTGCGTCTTCTGTCAGACCAGACTGAACCCAGGTCATCATTTTCTTCTCTTCCCTGCAGCCTTTCCTCCACGCTGCCCTGCAGCCTTCCCTGTAGCCTTCTTTTGAGGCTGTGGCTCTGGTGTTTCAGTTGTGGCAGGAGGAGGAGGAGGAGGAGGAGGAGGAGGAGGAGGAGGAGGGGGGGCTGCCTCATGTAGTTGGGTGTTTTGTGTTAGCGTGCCCTGCAGCCCCTTATGGATTGTTTCCCCAAATAGGCGCTCACAAATGAGGCGCTGCTCCCTATTCATCTGAAGAAGCCTGCTGGCTAAGTAGCAGCCATAGGATTCTTCCGCTTCGGGGGGGCTCGTTAAAAAACGGGTGGCCTCTTGCATGAGGCGCAGGGATGCGTCCTGTGTGACCATCCCCTTCCTGGCTCTTTTTTTGGGAAGGTGGAGGGGAGGCACTTGGGATTCGGTCAGGCTCCTACTGGGCCCAGCCACCTCACTTGGCCCAGCCACCTCACTTGGCCCAGCCACCTCACTGGGAGCAGCCACCTCACTGGGAGCAGCCACCTCCTGCCTGACACTGGGCCCAGCCTCCTCCAGGATGATGGTGAATCCGGCCTCCTCCAGGCTGTCCATGGGCCTGGTCTCCTCCTGCCTGCCACTTTCCCCACATTCCTCCTGGATGGACTCATCCTGTGTATAAAAAAAGGACAATAGTTTGAGTATATTTTTTTGGGTTCATCAATGACACACAGTTTGCTTCTCATGAATAGCAAATTCAATGTGAATACTTCTCTTTAATAAAAGAGTCTAATCAGACACCCTAATTATTTCAAGCAGGTGCCAAACATATTTAGCCACTACTGTCAATTGATATGTATACACAATTTTGAGTGCCAAATTATTTTAGACAATTATAACATCCAGTTAACATCATTAATATTAGTACAGTAAATATTTGTTAAAATAATTTACCTGACTCCAGATGGTCATATCTGGTTCATCCAGGATGGAAGACCCAGCTTGCTCCTCATCAGCCTCTGCTGGGGTGGAGGGAAGGGTGGAGGGAAGGGTTGAAAGTGATGGCCTGGCTTCATTCTGGTCATCCAGAAAACGGAGTTGATTATAGTACCACAGCCTGGGTACATAAACATCATCTGCTGATGCTCCTGATCTCCTTGATTCCTGGATCTTCTTATGCTCCCTCTTATACATGTTCCTCAAGACCCCAATTTTCTTGAGCAATGTCTCCATTGTTGCTTCCGGGATGGTCGCCTGGACAAAGGCCAGAAGTCTCTCCAGCGTTGACTTCCTCACATGCTTAGCATAATACTGAGGGTGTTTCACCTCCCACAAATTCCTCATCTCTCGATATTTGGAAATAAAAGATGTAAGGAACTCTGGATCCTTAAATAGGGGATTCATTATATCTGGAAAAGATGAAGTCACAAGACAAAAAACACTTTTATTATAGGTTTCGGCTAACCCCTCATCATCTTCTCCCTATGTAGGCCTCATCAATCTATCAAGCCATATAGGCCGCTTGCTACAAAGTCATGACCATATAAAAAAAAAAAAAAAAAATATCTAAAATTACCTTCGTTTTGTAACGTCCAGGTCCACTATCACCCACCACAGAACGTACGTACGACACGTGCGGAAGGGCCCTCTTTATACACTACGCATGTGTGAAACTCCGCCTGCGTCGCCCGCCCCTGACGTTCGAAATTAACTCATATTCTCCGCCCCCTAATTCGACGCACAGAACGTACGTACGACACGTGCGCAAGGCCCCTCTTTATACACTACGCATGTGTGAAACTCCGCCTGCGTCGCCCGCCCCTGACGTTCGATTTTAACTCATGTTCTCCGCCCATTTTTTGTTACGGCGCGTAGTGGAGTTAAAGAATGGCGGAGACACCTGAAATGTTGACGACCTCGGGTAGTGGAGACAGCCCGGAGGCTGGAACGTCAGCGAAATCTATGAGGCCTAGATTTAAGGCCTCTAATATGTGTTTTAAAGAGATGGTGGAGATGGTGGCCATTCTTCACAAAGACGACTATGATGGCAATTATGGGCCGTACGCATGGCCAAATTTGCGCAAGGCCAAAATAATGGCGAAGGTCGTGGAGACTTTGCAGGCATCTTTTGGGGTCCAGCGCTCCAAAGATCAACTGCGAAAAAGATGGTCTGACCTGAAACTCAGGGAGCCGGATCAATACCGACGTATCCGGAAAGTTCTTAAAAAAAGTAAGTACTTGTCGTGTTTTTCTCTTGTGTTTATTACCTTGTATACTGCTCCATGTGCTTTTCCTTCCTATCCGATTTTTTGTTCATCGTTTTAAACGATCTTTTAATAAACCTCGTTACATATCTATAGATATATATATATATATATATATATATATATATATATATATATATATATATATATATATATATATATATATATATATATATATATATACATATACATATACATATACATATACATATACATATACATACATACATATATATACATATATATACATATATACATATACACATATATATATATATATATATATATATATATATATACACATATATATACATACATATATATATATACATATATATACATATATATATATACATATATATATATATATATATATATATATATACATATATATACATATATATACACATATATATACATATATATATATATATATATATATATATATATATATAACTATATATATATATAACTATATATATATAACTATATATATATATAACTATAGAGAGAGAGATATATATATATATATATATATTGAGAGATATATATAGATATAGATATAGATATAGAGATATAGAGAGAGAGAGAGAGAGAGAGAAATATATAGAGAGAAATATAGAGATAGGTAGATAGATAGATATAGAAATGTAAAACATTCTTTTTGAAGATTTGAAGTTATCTTAATTTTTTGGCTTTACATTTAGTTAGATATTTAGAGATTTTGTTCCAGATATAGAGAGAGATCAAAAGATTATTAACTATATTTTGAGATATTGATATCTATCTATCCGATATGTCTTTCTAATTTTAAATATTGAGGTAAAATAGGAACTCTACACAAACCACTTCATTACAAATGTTGGAAAATTACTATGTACTAAAATATCTGTGTGCTAATTAGATTAATAATTTTTTGTTTCACATAGGGGAAAAATCACTCAGCCAACAACCAGAAGACAGTCCACCCCAAGCAAAACATGATTGGGAAATAAGCCCAAGTCCCATTGAGGATGTGGAGGAAGGAGAGGTGGGCGACATGGGCACCCCACCAGGTGAGTGTCTGACACACCAGCTTACGTTAATCTATGCATGGCTGCCTTTTGTTTAATGTAATTTGTCTACTCTATTTTAGGGGATCTGGTTGTGCTTCATTCAAGCAATAGTGCCACCCCCGAGGATGTGGAGGAATTAGGCTACATGGGCACCCCACCAGGTCAGTGTCTGAGACAACAGCTTTATTATGGTAAGGTAAAAACTATGTATGTGTGCATATTTCTAAAGACATTTTTTGGTTTCATTCCACTTTAGGTACAACAACAAGAAGTGACTATTTCACCTCTGAAAGTGCCCAACGGCTAATTGGTCAAATAATGGCCTGGAATAAGGACATGGATGAAATGCGGAATCGGCTGGATCGTATGCAGCAGGAAATGAAGGACATGATTGATGTTTTGGGTCGAATCTAAATGCCCTTTTTTAAACCCCAAAACATCAATCATGTCCTTCATTTCCTGTTTTGCTGACCCCATTCTGGGCCTTCTCTTTTTTTTTTTTGGCAGAACATAAATGGCTGTTTAACCTAATGTAAAAAAGGAGGGCTGTTTCTCGTAAATACCTCAAAAATCCACAAAAAAATAAAACTTGATTTTCAAAAAAACACAAAAAAAAAAAAAAAAAAATTGATTTTAAAAAACCAAAAAAATTAAAAAACTTGATTTTAAAAAACCAAAAAAATTAAAAAACTTGATTTTAAAAAACCAAAAAAATTAAAAAACTTGATTTTAAAAAACCAAAAAAATTAAAAAACTTGATTTTAAAAAACCAAAAAAATTAAAAAACTTGATTTTAAAAAACAAAAAAATTAAAAAACTTGATTTTAAAAAAACAAAAAAATTAAAAAACTTGATTTTAAAAAACAAAAAAAATTAAAAAACTTGATTTTAAAAAAACAAAAAAATTAAAAAACTTGATTTTAAAAAACAAAAAAAATTAAAAAACTTGATTTTAAAAAAACAAAAAAATTAAAAAACTTGATTTTAAAAAACAAAAAAAATTAAAAAACTTGATTTTAAAAAAACAAAAAAATTAAAAAACTTGATTTTAAAAAACCAAAAAAAATAATATACAAACTTTATTAAAAAAAAATAATAAAAACAAAAATAACTTGATAAAAAAAAAAACATAAACAAAAAAATTGCTTTAAAAAAAAAAAAAACAAAACAAAACTTGATTTTCCCAAAACAAAAAAATAAGCCTGTTTGTGAAAATCAAAAAGCCAAAAATATTTTTTTGTGGATTAGGTATAAATATTTAGATATAATTATATTTTGCTACATTATTAAGATATCATTCTATTTTTGTCTATGAACATTTTATACTAAATGCAGAACTGAATGCATAACAACCATTAATAAAAACATCTCCTTATAGGAATTAAATAAATGTGTGGTTTGTTATTTCAAGGCTCAGTATCATTTTAGTTATAATTGTAAAAAAGTTGTTTACAGTGGCAATGGAGCTTATTTAGACATTTAAAATTACAATACAGTTGGCACTACAACTGCTCGACCATAACCTAGGAGACAGCCCAAAAGAAAGGCAAGCAATAAATATAATGCAAGATTTCATCAATAATTTTTTTATTGTCAAAAATTATATATCCTGGCCCATTGCAATGGCCCCCCTACCCATAAAATAATTAACATATTGCTGTCTAACTTGACGGGCACTTTGGGGGGCCAAGCCAGTACGGACAGTATCCAGGCCTGTAAGGTTGGCTTCTATTTGTCCGGCCTCAGGCCCAACTGTGCCTATATAATTTGGAGAATGCTTATTTAAAAAGTTGTGCAGAATGCAGCACGATAAAATGATAAAATTAAGTTTGTATTCCGCCAAATTAATGGCTGTTTGAAACAGGCGGAACCGGCTGGCCAGAATTCCAAACGCATTCTCAACCACTCTTCTAGCTCTGGCCAGCCGGTAATTAAAAACCCTCCTCTCCGGGGTGAGGGTTCTTTGGGGGAATGGCCTCATGAGGTGCTTGCTGAGAGCAAAGGCTTCATCGGCAATGAAGACAAAGGGGAGTCCTTCCACGTTATCCTCATCAGGTGGCAATCCCAGGCCACCACTCTGGAGACGCTGGCAGAACTCCGTCTGGGCAAATACTCCTCCATCCGACATCCGGCCATTCTTCCCCACGTCCACATATAAAAAATCATAGTGTGCCGACACCACCGCCATTAAAACAATACTGTGGAACCCCTTATAATTAAAATAATATGACCCCGAATGGGGTGGTGGCACAATGTGGACATGTTTCCCATCTATAGCCCCTCCACAATTGGGAAAGTCCCAACGGCTGGCAAAATGGGATGCCACAGTCTGCCATTCCTGTGGCGTTGAAGGAAACTGGGAAATCAAACAAGAAAACCAAAATCAATTAATTTTGAAGCTAACATTGCAAGAAAATTAGACAATTAAAAACATTATTCCCCAGCATCAGTATAACATTCAATAATTTAATTGTTCTGGAATAACTAATATGGAAAGGCACACTTATCAGATTGCTCACCCCCTCTGATGGAACATTGATTACATTTTAGGGGGTTGTGAAATCCCTAAAAAAAATTACTTTTAGGACACGCAGGAATTTAGGGACTAAAAAGGCTACAAGACTGCAGTTGTCGCACTCTGCAGGTGCAGTTGCTAACCAGCTTACAGTAAATGAGGTAATGTAAAAAGGCATTCATGTTGCAAGGAGTACACAATCACATGCAAGGGCAATTAATGAAAACACTTTGAGGCTTGCATATGATTTGATGATGGAAATCAGCAGAGCTTCTGCTCATTTACTAAAGCACTGGAACAAATGCACTTGTAGAGTGCACATGCATTTTGCAAAGTGCAACATATATTTGCTTTAGACAAATCAACACCACAGAACATTCCAGCAAATTTTAACGAGGGTGGGGGTGGGGGGGTTGTGAAATCTAGATAATTGCTCATTAGCAGCACACTATTTGGAGTGAGTTTGGGGGGGGGGGGGGGTGGGGGGGTTGTGAAATCTAGATAATTGCTCATTAGCAGCACACTATTTGGAGTGAGTTTAGGTGGGGGGGGGGTGGGGGGGTTGTGAAATCTAGATAATTGCTCATTAGCAGCACACTATTTGGAGTGAGTTTAGGTGGGGGGGGTGGGGGGGTTGTGAAATCTAGATAATTGCTCATTAGCAGCACACTAAATACACTCAAACAAAATACATTCCAAATGAGTAGACTAGGTGGATATGTTCCCATCACTACATGCTGGGAAGGTTATTGAAGGAAAATATACATGCATGACAAAAAATAACAGGAAAAAATTCCAGCATGTGTGAGGATAAAAAGGGGACATTCACACTATATTGCAATGATGGTAAGTAGTGTTTGAAGCAAGAAATACATCACATTATCAAAGATTACATAAAAGAACATGTGATGCTAATAAAAGAAAAATATCTTACCTTAATATAGTCCTTCTGCAGGACCTGTATGATGGCAGAACAGGTCTCTGGGATAATGATCCCCAGAGCCTGGGGGGAGATGCCTGTCGAGAACTTAAGGTCCTGCAGGCTTCTCCCTGTGGCCAAATACCGCAAGGTAGCGACCAGCCTCTGCTCCGGAGTGATGGCTTGCCTCATGCAGGTATCCTGCCTGCTGATATAGGGGGTCAGCAAAGCCAACAAACGGTCAAAAACGGGGTCCGTCATCCGGAGAAAGTTCCTGAAATCCTCAGGATTATTCTCACGGATCTCACGGAGCAAAGGCATGTGACAGAACTGGTCACGCTGAAGCAACCAATTCTTGGTCCATGAACTCCTCCTCGCCCTGTTCATGGACTGGTCTTGGGCTGAAGAATAAACTACAGCACCAAGCACATACAATGCACGAGCTCTACGACGAGTACGTACAGGTAACATGGCTTCAAAACGGTCGGCTGGTCAGAACGCACTAAACAGAACGCACTGAAGAACAGCAAGGCCTGTGAAGAACGACCTGAAAATCAGGAACGAGCGGCCAATAAAACAAAGATTTCTCAATGCCAACTGACCAAACGCACTGAAAAGCAGATACAAACCTCACAAGCACAGACTGAACAACAGTTAAAACGAACTGAAAAATACGAGTCTCACAAGCGCGAATCGTCTCTCACCAAACTTCTACTAACACGAGATAAACACGAGATTAGCAGAAGGAGCCCAAAGGGTGTCGTACGGGCTATTGAACTTCCGTTTTATAGTCTCGTCGGACTTGGTGTACGTCACCGCGTACTAGGCTGTCGTACTTTTGTGTGGTCGTGTGTGTGCAAGTCCGTTCGTAAGAAAGTCTGCCGCAAGTCCGCCGAAGGTACGTCGGAAGTATGTCGGACAGGCTGTCGGACTTTTGTAGACGAAAAGTCCGACCGTGTGTACGCGGCATAAGTAATATCAAGGAAACCTACCAATCTTATTTGCTATAAAGACATAGGCGTTGATTTACGAAGAGCAAATAGGCTGTTTGCTTTAAATGAGTAAGTTAAATTAAAGTTCCACTGTGCTAGGAAATTTTCCAAAGAGTTAGTAAATGTGATGTGATTTTACTTTGCAAAATCTACCCAATCCTGTGCAGGAAAACGAAAAAAAAAAACAAAAAAAAAAAACAGCATTTTTTTCTTGCACATGATTGGATGATGGTGGTCATCAATAGCCTCAATAGCTAAACTTTGGGATAATTCCCTTGCAAAGTGCAACTTTGCTTATAAAGTCAACAGTGTATTTGCCTTTAATAGATGAACACCATAGATTTAAAGCCCCCTTCCAGCTTAACATTCAACCTGTTATTCAACATGAATGTTTTTCTTTTTTGTCTGTGGCTGCTTTGAGGAAATGTTCCCTCACTACCTTTATCAGTGGCAGAAGTTTTACCTTGCTCATTTTACTAAAAATGTATTTTTGTCTGAGACCCCATTGAAGAAATTTCCATTCACTTTTTTCCTGTTTTGTTTATATATTGAAGACATTTCCATTCACTTTTTTCCTGTTTTGTTTATATATGCATATTGGACCACCATTGAAAATAAATGGTAATGCATGTTACGTACACAATGCACACCCAAATGTATGTGAATGCAGAAGTTTGAGAGCTGCCTTAACTTTGGAAATTAAAAAGTTACTATACAAGGAAGCCCAAATCAAACAGGGATTTCCTTTTTTTTCGGAATACCCCTTTAATTTGTGACCCCATGAATCATACCTTAGTTGCAAAAAACAAAAAAAAAAAAAAGAAGCTATAAAGATTATCTCTGGAGCAGCATTCATTTATTTAATTTTTTTAAAATATTGGCTTCAAAGATTATTTTCTTTTGTACGGCTTGGAGAAAGTCTGTTCTTTTTGAAATTTGCAGTCTTGATTGATTTTGATCATACTGTTAAAACTGTGCCTGAGGTTCTTGTTTTGGTAAATTTCAAATTAGAGGTTTCTAATCCTCTTTAATGCTCAGAAACTAGCCACTTCAATGGCAAAGCTTATTTTGTTGATCAGCTTTTTTGTGGTAACTGACTCCAATAATAGTATAAAGCTATAAATAGTAGTTACCTGGCATCTGCTGTTTGTGTGACGTTGTTCAGCCATCTGCAGTTTGAGATAACTGATATATTCCACTTCTAAAATTGGTATTTTCCTCAAATGAACCTTACAAGTATATTTTTTGGTGAGTAGCACACTTATCAAACTGCACCTTGTATATCTAATAATTAATGCTTAGATTTCACATCTAGATGTCTTAGAGACAAAGCATGTACCAATATATGTTCAGGAGGAGTAACTGAGAGCTGTCTAAAAATATAGCTGTAATTAAATGTTTTTCTTTTCTATTTTCTATTCTGATTTTTAAAGAAAGAGCTTATATATACATGTGCCCTTGAATAGTTTGAGGTGTGGAAACATTTAAGTAAATATGAATTTATGATAATGAAAAAATTAACCAAAAGTATTTCCTCCAAAATCATGTTTTATTTTTTTGTTTGCTTTTTTAAATGTTTGTTACTTGGAGGTAGCTCAGGTCCAAATCTATTGGGGTTGGTTGTTTCAACAGAAATACCTTATGGAAACTGCCACATAAAGGATAAAAGCATTGAGGATGCAGACGACAAGGAATTACATTGGATTTTGTAAGTGAGTTGTTCTGTTTTCAATTAATGAAAGATACTGTGTTGATTTGCATAATTTTTATAGAATAGCAATTTACATATTGCACACCAATCAAGGTTAAATCCCAAAATAGGCAACACAGGTTATAGCCAAATGTGGTGCTGACAGGAAGACATGCTTGTGTGGACACTGTAAACTCTATTCCAAGCACTACCCAATCGTGGCTGCCAGTCCAAGCTCTTCACTTGCGTTCAGTCCCGAGCTTTTAGGTCATCATGCCAACCTGTGCTGCTGTGCATAAGCAATCATTAGTACTGAGGCCACACCTGTGCTGGGAGAGAGATGGAATCACACCAGTCCATGTATGCATGCGAGTGATTCTTTTGGCACAGATGTTCAGGAACACCCCTTTGCAATGGGCATCTCTCTTTGGAGTACTTAAATCGGGCCTAAACCCTCCTATACTTTACAACCAAGGAAGCTGCCATCTTCTGTTTGTTCTGTAGTTGCCATTATGCTGCACATGAGATTGGTTATGACACCAGCCATTTGATGGCTTGACATTCTGTTGAAAGCAAAAGCAAATATGACAGTTGTCATTCACAGTATGTCTTGAATGTAACTGTTTTGGGAAACCGTTAAATCAATTGGTTTAGTTTCTCTTTAAAGAGCAAATCTAGCGGAATTGGGTCAGATCCTGCTTCCCAGCCTGTTGAGGTCACATCCTGTGCCCTTTGTCTGAGCCTCCAGCATTTACCAGGTAAGATATTTTGATAAGCCCCCCCTCATGGACCCCCACAACCACTGGGGCAGTGTTGTGGGAAAGAGGCCCATTTCCTTTTTAATATGGGAACAAGGTGCTTTGCCAGAGGTCCCTCCGGGCATCAACATGCTGTTAAGAAAAAATAAATAAAAAAATAGTAAACATGTACAAAACTTTATTTAGGCATTTTCCAGTGTTTGTTTTCTTTATGTTGGTAATGAAGGTTTTATAGACAATAGGGGAGCTGCCCTGGGTGTAGCATGAATGGGAGGAGGTAAACCCACATCAGTGTGGGGTGGATGAGTTTAATACCTCTTATATCACTGGTTTGTTGGAGCATATAGGGGTCTTTACTAAGCTTTAATGAACAGGGATTCATATGGTTACTAAGGATTGATGCAACAAATGTAATGGGATTTGGTTTTACATATCAGTAACTGTTGGGGGATTTCTGCCACCTTTTCCCATTGCCATTATTGCAGCTTTATGTCGAGAATGGATCATTTGTTGTAAATGCAATAGGCATGGATTCTGAAGAAGTGAGTAATTCATGAAGTTGTCGATCTAAAATTCCATGTAGGAGATTACAGCATATACTAAATGAATTCATTCTATATATGATAATATCTTGGTATTTGTAACCTACTTTTTTATTGTATAATAAAGATTGAAATATATAAATAAATAAATATATATATATATATATATATATATATATATATATATATATATATATATATATATATATAGCATTTGCAGGGGGTACACATTTGCAACTTGGCTCTTTCTCAAAGTGGCGATTTCTATAACTGGAATGCACTTCTGACTCTGCACTTATCACTCATCATCTGACTGTCTGATCTGAAAATATCATCTTTGTCCTCCCACTGGTATGCTCCTACTGCTGCAACTCCAGCTAGAATCGTATTAGTGAAAACTGTCTCCTATGTCTCTTAACTCTGGTATGCTCCTACTGCTGCAACTCCAGCTAGAATCGCATTAGTGAAAACTGTCTCCTATGTCTCTTAACTCTGGTATGCTCCTACTGCTGCAACTCCAGCTAGAATCGCATTAGTGAAAACTGTCTCCTATGTCTCTTAACTCTGATATGCTCCTACTGCTGCATCTCCAGCCAATAACTGAAACACTGCTATCTTTTTTCTTATGTGTCTCTAATAATGCTGGTATGTTATTTTTACTTAACTGTCTGTAGACCTGTCCACATTACAATGCTTTATTATCTCCCTTGTCTTACCCAAAATTACGGCCCGTTTAACTTTAGTGCCCTCTTGCTAGTCTGTTTGTGACTTAAGAATTTTGCCCTGTTAACCAGCCAAGCTTTATAACCTCTTGATTGCTAATTGAAATCCACCCACACCCTACCCCTATCAATATATATATAAGCTTCTCTTGGGGGAAACATTTGCAGGAGGTACACATTTGCAACTTGGCTCTTTCTCAAAGTGGCGATTTCTATAAGTGGAATGCACTTCTGACTCTGCACTTATCACTCATCATCTGACTGTCTGATCTGAAAATATCATCTTTGTCCTCCCACAGGTATGCTCCTACTGCTGCAACTCCAGCTAGAATCGCATTCATGAAAACTGTGTCCTATGTCTCTTAACTCTGGTATGCTCCTACTGCTGCAACTCCAGCTAGAATCGCATTAGTGAAAACTGTCTCCTATGTCTCTTAACTTTGGCATGCTCCTACTGCTGCAACTCCAGCCAATAACTGAAACACTGCTATCTTTTTTCTTATGTGTCTCTAATAATGCTGGTATGTTATTTTTACTTAACTGTCTGTAGACCTGTCCACATTACAATGCTTTATTATCTCCCTTGTCTTACCCAAAATTACGGCCCGTTTAACTTTAGTGCCCTCTTGCTAGTCTGTTTGTGACTTAAGAATTTTGCCCTGTTAACCAGCCAAGCTTTATAACCTCTTGATTGCTAATTGAAATCCACCCACACCCTACCCCTATCAGTATATATATAAGCTTCTCTTGGGGCAAGCATTTGCAGGGGGTACACATTTGCAACTTGGCTCTTTCTCAAAGTGGTGATTTCTATAAGTGGAATGCACTTCTCACTCTGCACTTCAGCAAATGCACAAAGCGAAGGGACACAAGATAAACACTTTGAAAAACAACACACAGACATCAGGTGAACTTGTTTACTCCTTTAGCTCTTTTTCCTTGTAAAATGCTTTCCCTACCACTGCTTTTGACAACTCTGTCCTCCATCCTAAAACTATCTCTCCTTCACCCTCTTCTCCCCCCCACAGCATATATATATCACCCTCACTTCTGTCCTGTCCTTATTACTGCACCCACCAACTCCTGCTAATTCTAAATCATCCACACACACTAAAAATCTCCAAGACCCTGGGGCATGTCCCTTCATATAAATCCCACTCCCATATTACCTCCCTCACCCTCTTGCTCCTCCTAACCTCTGGAGATATATCCCCAAACCCTGGGCCTCCATCAATTAACTCTACCCCATGCACCCATCACCCTGCACCCTCTGGCAGCAGCCACAATCAACACAATTTAGTTCCTATTTCTATTCTTCCCAAGACCAGACTCCCTTTCTCTTGTGCCCTTTGGAACTCCCACTCTGTCTGCAACAAACTCACCTCTCTCCATGACCTCTTTATTGCCAACTCATTTAACCTACTCGCCATTACCGAAACCTGGCTCCACGAATCCGACACTGCATCTTCTGCTGCCCTATCCCGTGGTGGTCTTCTCTGGACTCACTCCCCCAGATCCAGCGGATGTAAGGGAGGAGGTGTCGGAATCCTTCTAGCCCCACATAGCACCTTTCAGGTACTTCAGCCACCTCCCTCTCTGTCACTCTCCTCTTTCGAAGCACACTGTATTCGTCTTTTCACTCCAATTTCTCTAAGGATAGCTGTGATCTACAGGCCCCCTGGACCAGTATCAACCTTTCTTGAAGACCTCTCTGCCTGGCTACCCTACTTTCTTTCTTCTGAAATCCCCACTATCATTCTCGGGGACTTCAACATCCCTATTAATACTAACACTCCTTCCACTTCCAAACTTCTTAGCCTAACATCCTCCTTTGACCTGAAGCAGTGGATACATGCTCCAACTCACTCAGAAGGCAATATCCTTGACCTCGTGTTCTCTCACCTTTTCACTCCATGCAACCTCTCTAACTATCCATTGCCTCTCTCTGATCAGCACCTTATTAGTTTCACTCTCTCCCTCTCCTCCACCTCCTCTCCCTCCAACCGCCTAAAAGTTACCCGCAGAAACCTACACCATCTCAACCCTTCTCTTCTCTACTCTGCTATCAACAACCTCTACAACAAAATCTCACCTCTATCCTGCACCAACCTAGCCACTTCTGTGTACAACGCTTCACTTCTAGCCTCACTGAACTCCCTGGCCCCCCTCGCTACACACAGAATCAAGCCCAGACCCCTTCAACCTTGGCAAACAGATGATACTAGAAGTCTGAAAAAACGTAGTCGTGCTCTTGAGCGCGTGTGGCGTAAGACTAAGTCCCAGCGAGATTTCAACCAAAATAAATCTGCCCTCCAAAAATAAAATTCCAGCCTCCTCTCTGCCAAGCAGACCTATTTTACCACTCTCATTAGCAACTTATCATCCTGTCCCCGTCAACTCTTCTCCACCTTCAACTCTCTACTTCGTCCTCCACCGCCTCCACCTGCCAACTCACTCACTGCCCAGGAGATCGCCAATCACTTCAAACAGAAGATTGATACTATTCGCGCTGAGATCTCTACTGTGTCGACACCCTCCACGCTTTACACTTCATGTCCACAGGCACAATCATTATTTCCCTCTTTCAACCCCACCACTACAGACGAAGTTGCTAAACTACTTGCTAATGTTCACATTACCTCCTGTTCCCTCACATGCTACATTCACCCTCTGGCCCTATGCTACACTCTCTAACCCACATCTTCAATCTCTCCCTCTCTTCTGGCATCTTCCCTAACTCTCTAAAACATGCACTTGTCAGACCCATACTTAAAAAGCCCTCACTGGACCCATCCAATCTTAACAACCTACGCCCCATCTCCTTGCTCCCTTTCTTATCCAAACTCCTCGAAAGTCTGGTCTACAACCGACTGAGCGTCCACCTCGCTGATAATGGCCTTCTTGATCCCCTTCAGTCTGGATTTCGTCCTCAACACTCCACAGAAACTGCTCTCCTAAAACTAACAAACGATCTACTAACGGCCAAAACCAATCAACACTATTCTGTACTCCTACTCCTGGACCTCTCTGCTGCCTTTGATACGGTTGACCACCCCCTCCTCCTCAAAAAACTACACGCCTTTGGTCTCCGTGACTGTACACTTCGCTGGTTCTCTTCCTACTTATCCAACCGCACCTTTAGCGTTTCTTATAACTCTACTTCCTCCTCTCCTCTTCCTTTCTCTGTTGGGGTCCCCCAGGGTTCTGTTCTTGGACCTCTACTATTTTCAATCTACACCGCCTCCCTGGGTCAACTGATATCCTCCCATGGCTTCCAATACCACCTCTACGCTGACGACACCCAAATCTATTTCTCTACCCCTCAGCTCACTCCCTCTGTCTCCTCACGTATCACTAATTTACTCTCAGATATATCAGTCTGGATGTCACACCACTTCCTCAAACTCAACCTAGCCAAAACCGAACTTATGATTTGTTCCTCCCCCATATGCCTCTTCCCCTGATCTCTCTGTCAAAATCGATGGCACACTTATAAGCCCATCCCCACATGCCAAGGTTCTGGGTGTAGTCCTAGACTCTGAACTCTCCTTCAAGCAACACATCCAATCACTGTCCAAATCCTGCCGCCTCAACCTCCGCAACATCTCCAAAATACGCCCCTTTCTAACCAATGACACAACAAAGCTCTTAATTCACTCACTGGTCATCTCTCGCCTCGACTACTGCAACTCCCTTCTCATTGGCTTACCTCTACATAGTCTATCACCTCTTCAATTCATTATGAATGCCGCTGCCAGACTCATCCACCTTACCAATCGCTCTGTGTCTGCCACTCCTCTCTGTCAATCCCTCCACTGGCTTCCGCTCGGCCAAAGAATTAAATTCAAAATTCTAACAACTACGTACAAAGCCATCCACAATTTCGCCGCCAGCTACATCATTGCTTACTCTCTAAATACCAACCTACTCGCTCTCTTCGTTCCTCTCAAGACCTCCTGCTCTCTAGCTCCCTTGTCACCTCCTCCCATGCTCGCCTCCAGGCCTTTTCCAAAGCCTCTCCAATCCTATGGAATGCCCTACCCCAATCTGTCCACTTATCTCCTACTTTATTAACTTTCAGACGATCCCTGAAAACCCTTTTCTTCAGAGAAACCTATCCTACCCACACCTAACAACTGTATTTTCATTTCTTTCATCAGCTCATCCCCCACAGTTATTACCTTTTGTTTCCACTTGACCCTCCCTTCTAGATTGTAAGCTCTAATGAGCAGGGCCCTCTGATCCCTCCTGTATTGATTTGTATTGTAAGTGTACTGTCTGCCCCATGTTGTAAAGCGCTGCGCAAACTGTTGGCGCTATATAAATCCTGTATAATAAATCCTGTATAATATATATAATTAATATAAATATATATATATATATATATATATATATATATATATATATATATAAATATATATGTGTATATATATATATATATATATATATATATATATATATATATATATGTGTATATATATATATATATATATATATATATATATATATATATGTGTATATATATGTATATATATATATATATATATATATATATATATATATATATATATATATATATATATATATATAGTGTATCCCTTTCACACCTAAGCCTATTTCTGACATTTGTTCCTTACAAGTTAAAATTTGTATTTTTTGCTACAAAATTACTTAGAACCCCCACACATTACATATATATATATTTTAGCAGAGACCCTAGAGAATACAATGGTGCTCATTGCAATATTTTATGTCACACAGTATTTGCACAGCGGTCTTTCAAACGCACTTTTTTGGGAAGAAAGACACTTTCAAGAATAAAAAAAACCTAAAAAGTAAAGTTAGCTCAATTTTTTTGTATAATGTGAAAGATGATGTTACGCCGAGTAAATAGATACCTAATGTCATGCTTTGAAATTGCGTCCGCTCGTGGAATGGCGACAAACTATGGTACCTAGAAATCTCCATAGTCGACACTTTAAAACATTTTAATGGTTACCAGGTTAGAGTTACAGAGGAGGTCTTTTTCTAGAATTATTGCTCTCACTCTAACGATTGCGGCAATACCTCACATGTGTGATTTCAAAACCGTTTACATAGGCGTGACTTACGTATGCATTTTCTGTGCTGTGTGGGCAAGCAGGAACGGGGGCACATTAAAACATTTTTTTTTTCTTATTTATTTATTTTTTTAAATTGTCACTTGTGACAGTAATAGGTGGTGACAGGTA
This sequence comes from Aquarana catesbeiana, assembly GCF_042186555.1. Taxonomy (NCBI): domain Eukaryota; kingdom Metazoa; phylum Chordata; class Amphibia; order Anura; family Ranidae; genus Aquarana; species Aquarana catesbeiana. Next base: position 352,981,345 of record NC_133325.1, on the reverse strand, counting down.
CTCCTTGTGGAGGGATCGGGGGTCTAAAAGACCCCAAATCCCTCCTTTGCACTTCAAAGTATTCAGATCGCCAAAAAACGACGATTCTGAATACTGTCATTTCTTGGAAGTGACGTCGCTTCCATGTGCTATCATAGAAGACTGTAACAAAGTCATTTCCGGCTTTGTTTCAGTCTTAGGCCTCGTACATAGGATCGGATTTTCTGACGGGAAATGTTCGATGTGATCTTGTTGTCGGAATTTCCCGACTGTGTGTATGCTCCATCGGACATTTGCTATCAGAATTTCCAATAACAACTGTTTGAGAGCAGGTTCTCAAATTTTCTGACAAAAAATGTTGTTGTCGTAAATTCCGAACTACACAAGTCCGAGGCACAAAATTCCAAGCATTATCAGAATCAAGTACGAGACGGTAGCGCTCGGTCTGGTAAAACTAGCGTTCGTAATGGAGATAGCACATTCGTCACGCTGCAAATTTTTAAATATTTCAATGCAGCACATTCTCTTCTTCTTTATAATGCTAGAATAATGAAGTTTCTTTGCTGCTGATATTCACACACAGTTCTGACAAACTGATTTCTTTATTATTTCTCAGGATCTCCTGAATAATCTTTTTTATTTTTTTTTCGCCAGATCTCAGAGAATAATGTTTCTTATTTTTTTTAGAGTGATCTACTTTTTTTTTTTTTATCAAGAACCCCTGAATTAATTATTTTTTATAGTGATCTCCATAATATTTTTTGTCGTTTTGTGTGTCAAGTTACCACAACATCATTATTATCTTTTTTTTAACCTCAAAGAGGTTGGTTGGTGTTGGTGTCCCTTGTTAATTTTTGAAACGTACCTGCCTACTCACAAACAAATTGTCCTTTTTGAACTAAAAAACACATAGCCAAGTATTTGAAAAAAAAAAAAGTAATTTATTAGGGGTCATAACAAACTAAAGAGGAAGGTAACGCTGGATAAACTGCTGAAATTGGCAAAGCCTTTGTACCCCAGGGCAGACATCAATTAATTGACAGGCAAAATTGGTAGCACACTTTAGGGAGCACAATACGGTCCATGACTCCGAGAGATCAGGAGCAGCAGCAGATGACATATATGTCCCCAGACTGTGGTCTTACAACAGCCTGTTTTTTTGCCAGACCAGACCGAACCCAGGCCATCACTCTTTTGACTTCCTTCCACACTTCCTTCCAGGCTGTGGCTGTGGTGTTGGAGTTGTAGCAGGAGGTGGAGAAGGAGTATGGTCCAACTCACATACATGACTTTTGTTGGTGAGTTGGTCTGAAATATGACCTCCTCACAGATGAGGCATTGGCCCTCCTCCATTTCTTGCATCCTACTGGCCGTCATACACGCAAAGGCCTCCTGGACATTAGGAGTGTTTGTGAGGACCACAGTAGTCCGCTGAATCAAACCAAGCGCTGACTCCTTTCACGTTCCTCCCCTTCCTTGGCCTTTTTTGTTTTGAAGGTGGAGTGGAGGAACCTGGTCAGGCTACCGGGCACGGCCACCTCCTGGCTACCACTTTCCCCTGCCACCTCCTGGCTACCACTTTCCCCCGCAACCTCCTGGCTAAGACTTTCCTATGTATGAAAATGGGACATAGTTTTAGTTTTTTGGTCATTACATACAATTTAGAGCTCAAGACTGTTGCAAATTGAATGCTAACAAATAGAAAAGACTATCATTCTTGTCCCACTCAAATTTGGCTACTACTGTCTATTGATATGTAATCCGAAATTAGTGATCAATAAAAACATCTAGTTAACATCTTTAATATTTTGACCAGAAATATGTTGAACAATGCTATACCTGGCTCAAGCTGGGCTCCTCCACATCTTCCTGGGTGGAAGGCCCAGGTTGTACGTCGGAAGCCTCAGCTGAGGTGGAAGGAAGTGTGGAAGGAAGGGTTGATGGCCTGGGTTCACTCTGGTCTGACAAAAATCACAGTCTGTCATAGTACCAGAGCCTGGGGACATAAATGTCATCTGCTGCTGCTCCTGATCTCATGGACCTCCTGGACCTTTTGGCGCTCCCTATTATATGTGCTCCTTAGGCCACCAATTTTGCCCTTCAAATAGGTGATGTCTGCCGTAGGAATCACCGGCTTCACCAATTCCAACAGTTGATCCAGCGCTGCCTTCCTCTTTAGTTTGTTGTTATAAAATTGTTGTTTCACTTGCCACAGACAGCGCAGCTCTCTGTACTTATCAATGAAGTTGTGGAGGAAGTCATGGTCAATAAATGTATCCATTTTATCTGCAAGACACAACACAAGACAAACCCTAATGTCAGGCTAAACTCTCCTAATCTTGTCCCAATACAGGCCTCAATCTCTAAAAGCATTATAACCCACTAACCACTGATGCCCCAAGGTAAAATGGTACCTTTGTTTGCACGATCTGTGCTTATGCTACTCCATCCTCCACTCACAGATCGTACGTATGACGCACGCGTGTTATGCTTTATCTACACTGCGCTTATGTGAAACTCTGCCCCTAACCTTCTTTCTAGTATATTCCCCTCGCCTTCCCTTTCGGCACAGTGGGAGAGCACATGGCGGTGAGACAACAGATGCATGATAATCTCAGCAATAAGGAGGACGACGAAAGCCCGGAGCCACAAACGTCCCGATCCAAGAGGAGATTTAAGGTGTCAAATATGTCCTTTGTAGAGATGGTGGAGATGGTGGACATCTTGAAGAGGGGCGACTATGATGGGAAGTATGGACCTTACAGCAACCCAAATGTGAGAAAGGCCAAGATCATGACTAAAGCTGTGAGAAGTCTGCAGAAGAATTTTTGGGTACGATGATTCAAGGAGCAATTGAGGAAATGCTGGTCAGACCTTAAATTGAGGGAGCAGGATCAGTACAGAAGGATCAAGAGAGTGCTGCAAAAAAGTAAGTATTTTGTTGTGTGTTCCAATTATTATTACTTGCATGCTGCTCCATGTGCTTTTCTTTACTGTTGTAAATTTTAAAATGGCATGGGGACAGTAATCGTCTGTAGTAAACATTGTTCCTTAGATCGTCGTAGTAAACATTGTTCGTCCGTAGTAAACATTGTTCGTTCGACTCCTAATACAATGTTTTTGGCAGATGCAGCTTAACTACATTTGTTCATGCCTATTTGTATGAAAAGAAGTTTAGTACATTGTTGTCTAGATGTGTTATTAACTAGAATGAAATGCAAACTTGATTCAGTGTAAGGAGAGGACACTTAGCAGCTGTTTACAAATCTGGACGCAAGAGCACTAGTGTGAGACACCAGAACACCCTTTTTAGGGTGTCCCACGCAGGTGCTCCAGTGGATACTAGGGGTCTCTCCATCTGTGAAACTTTAATAACAAAAAAGGTAAGTATTCCAGCTTTAGAAAAGGAAAAAACATGTTTTTAGCTTGGAACTCTGCCAGAACAGACAATTGTACAACACTTCCAAGCAATGTTACATATTCCTATTTCTTGCCTCAAATATCTGTACGCTAAGTATACCTTATTTTTAATTCACATAGGGGATAAAAGACATCTGAGGACACCAAGAACACCACACCTCATAAAGAAGGGGACATCACCACACACCATGAAGAAGATGTGGAGGGAGAGGTTCCGGAATTGGGTGAAATATAGGGATGAGCCGAACACCCCCCTGTTCGGTTCGCACCAGAACATGCGAACAGGAAAAAAGTTCGTTCGAACACGCGAACACGTTAAAGTCTATGGGACACGAACATGAATAAACAAAAGTGCTAATTTTAAAGGCTTATATGCAAGTTATTGTCATAAAAAGTGTTTGGGGACCTGGGTCCTGCCCCAGGGGACATGGATCAATGCAAAAAAAAGTTTTAAAAACGGCCGTTTTTTCAGGAGCAGTGATTTTAATAATGCTTAAAGTCAAACAATAAAAGTGTAATATCCCTTTAAATTTCATACCTGGGGGGTGTCTATAGTATGCCTGTAAAGGGGCGCATGTTTCCTGTGTTTAGAACAGTCTGACAGCAAAATGACATTTCAAAGGAAAAAACTCATTTAAAACTACCCGCGGCTATTGCATTGCCGACAATACACATAGAAGTTCATTGATAAAAACGGCATGGGAATTCCCCAAAGGGGAACCCCGAACCAAAATTTAAAAAAAAAAATGACGTGGGAGTCCTCCTAAATTCCATACCAGGCCCTTCAGGTCTGGTATGGATATTAAGGGGAACCCCGGCCAAAATTTAAAAAAAAAAATGACGTGGGGTTCCCCCTAAATTCCATACCAGACCCTTCAGGTCTGGTATGGATTTTAAGGGGAACCCCGCGCCAAAAAAAAAAAACGGCGTGGGGTCCCCCCAAAAATCCATACCAGACCCTTATCCGAGCACGCAACCTGGCAGGCCGCAGGAAAAGAGAGGGGGACGAGAGTGCGGCCCCCCCTCCCTCCTGAACCGTACCAGGCCACATGCCCTCAACATTGGGAGGGTGCTTTGGGGTAGCCCCCCAAAACACCTTGTCCCCATGTTGATGAGGACAAGGGCCTCATCCCCACAACCCTGGCCGGTGGTTGTGGGGGTCTGTGGGCGGGGGGCTTATCGGAATCTGGAAGCCCCCTTTAACAAGGTGACCCCCAGATCCCGCCCCCCCCGTGTGAAATGGTAAGGGGGTACATAAGTACCCCTACCATTTCACGAAAAAAGTGTCAAAAATGTTAAAAATGACAAGAGACAGTTTTTGACAATTCCTTTATTTAAATGCTTCTTCTTTCTTCTATCTTCCTTCATCTTCTGGTTCTTCTGGTTCTTCTGGCTCTTCTGGTTCTTACTCCGGCGTTCTCGTCCAGCATCTCCTCCGCGGCGTCTTCTATCTTCTTCTCCTCTGGCCGCTCTGCACCCATGGCATGGGGGGAGGCTCCCGCTCTTCTCTTCTTCTTTTCTTCTCTTCTTCTCTTCTTCATTTTCTTCTCCGGGCCGCTCCGCAATCCATGCTGGCATGGAGGGAGGCTCCCGCTGTGTGACGGCGCTCCTCATCTGACAGTTCTTAAATAACGGGGGGCGGGGCCACCCGGTGACCCCGCCCCACTCTGACGCACGGTGACTTGACGGGACTTCCCTGTGACGTCACGGGGAATGCCACAGGGAAGTCCCGTCATGTCCCGTGCGTCAGAGGGGGGCGGGGTCACCGGGTGGCCCCGCACCCCGTTATTTAAGAACTGTGAGACGAGGAGCGCCGTCACACAGCGGGAGCCTCCCTCCATGCCAGCATGGATTGCGGAGCGGCCCGGAGAAGAAAATGAAGAAGAGAAGAAGAGAAGAAAAGAAGAAGAGAAGAGCGGGAGCCTCCCCCCCATGCCATGGGTGCGGAGCGGCCCGAGGAGAAGAAGATAGAAGATGCCGTGGAGGAGATGCTGGACGAGAACGCCGGAGGAAGAACCAGAAGAGCCAGAAGAACCAGAAGAACCAGAAGATGAAGGAAGATAGAAGAAAGAAGAAGCATTTAAATAAAGGAATTGTCAAAAACTGTCTCTTGTCATTTTTAACATTTTTGACACTTTTTTCGTGAAATGGTAGGGGTACTTATGTACCCCCTTACCATTTCACACGGGGGGGGGCGGGATCTGGGGGTCACCTTGTTAAAGGGGACTTCCAGATTCCGATAAGCCCCCCGCCCGCAGACCCCCACAACCACCGGCCAGGGTTGTGGGGATGAGGCCCTTGTCCTCATCAACATGGGGACAAGGTGTTTTGGGGGGCTACCCCAAAGCACCCTCCCAATGTTGAGGGCATGTGGCCTGGTACGGTTCAGGAGGGAGGGGGGGCCGCACTCTCGTCCCCCCCTCTTTTCCTGCGGCCTGCCAGGTTGCGTGCTCGGATAAGGGTCTGGTATGGAATTTAGGGGGAACCCCACGTCATTTTTTTTTTTTAATTTTGGCCGGGGTTCCCCTTAATATCCATATCAGACCTGAAGGGCCTGGTATGGAATTTAGGGGGACTCCCACGTCATTTTTTTTTTTTAATTTTGGTTCGGGGTTCCCCTTTGGGGAATTCCCATGCCGTTTTTATCAATGAACTTCTATGTGTATTGTCGGCAATGCAATAGCCACGGGTAGTTTTAAATGAGTTTTTTCCTTCAAAATGTAATTTTGCTGTCAGACTGTTCTAAACACAGGAAACATGCGCCCCTTTACAGGCATACTATAGACACCCCCCAGGTACGAAATTTAAAGGGATATTACACTTTTATTGATTGACTTTAAGCATTATTAAAATCACTGCTCCTGAAAAAACGGCCGTTTTTAAAACTTTTTTTTGCATTGATCCATGTCCCCTGGGGCAGGACCCAGGTCCCCAAACACTTTTTATGACAATAACTTGCATATTAGCCTTTAAAATTAGCACTTTTGATTTCTCCCATAGACTTTTAAAGGGTGTTCCGCGGCATTCCAATTTGCCGCGAACACCCCAAATTGTTCGCTGTTCGGCGAACTTGCGAACAGCCAATGTTCGAGTCGAACATGAGTTCGACTCGAACTCGAAGCTCATCCCTAGTGAAATAGTGACCACAATAGGTCAGTGTCTGAGACCACAGCTTCAGGTAATAGATGTATGCCTGCATATTTATAATACTTGGTGTGTTTTTTTTTTTTTTTAGGTGATGTGGTGGATGTTCTGGAAGAAGAAACTCATTTCACCAGTGCAAGTGCACACATTCTCATCGGGGAGATAATGGTGTGCAATGGGGAATTAGAGAAGATAAAGGAAAACATCAATGATGTTGAAAAAAGACTCAATATCATCACTGATGTTTTAGGCAGAATATAAAACACCCACAAATTTTTACATTTTGTCATTATATTTATTAATTTTAAAAGAGTTATTTGAAAGCCAAATTTTGAAGATGCACACAGTGTGTCAACATGTGCTATCTGCCATCATGGGATATCAATGTACGCGTTTTGTGGGTGCAACCCCTTCCTCACAACTAAAGTAGATCTGAGGAAGGGGTTGCACCCCCGAAACATGTCCATCGATCCCCCATGATGGGAGCTAGCACATGTTGACATTAGGCATGGGATCAGGAGGGAAATCCACTTTTTCACTCCCAATTTGTGTGCCGCTTCAAAATTTAGCTTTTACAGGGGTGACATCACCCTATCTGATGAAGGCAAGATCAACACAGTTATGACATACTAATGTCACATATTGCCTTCAATTTATCCAAGTTGATCTTTGTAAGTTCCTGAGTTGTGTATGTTATGGTTTTAAACATGCCTGTTTAACCCAAAAAAGGATATTTCTACTGTCAAACATAAAAATGTTATACACCAAAGATGTTGGTTTGTTAAAAAAACCTTTTCTAACGCACATGTGAATGTGCTTTGAGTAAAATGTTTTATACTCAACAGTGTGTGGCTTCTTCTTTCAATGCTCAATACCAGTTTTTGTAGTAAGTTGGTGTAGTTTACAGTGACAATGTGGGTATTTACTAAAGGCAAATCCACTTTGCACTAGAAGTACACTTTCAGTATAGTTTCAGTGCACTTGTAGTGCAAAATGTATTTTCCTTTAGTAAATAACCCCCACAGTGCTCTAAAATTTGCCCCAATCACGCCACTTTAGGGGCTCAAAACAATTAAGTCATGGAGCTGAAAAGGATGATTATTTTTATCATTAACGCATTACATACATTAACAACAAAAACAACGTGTGTGTGTGTAGCAGACCCACAACATAATAGTTAGCTGAAGAAGAGAGTGTCACCTCATGTATCAAATGAATTACGTTTGCACTATTGAAGAAAATGGACAAAAAAAAGGCCATTGGAGAACCTAGGAGACAGCTAAAAGAAACACAAGCAGTAAATCAAGTGAAATATGAGTTCAGTTTATACCAAAAAAAGTCTTTAAAAAATGTTTCACACATTGGTTGGCATATCAATGGCCCCCCCTACCCACAAAGTACTCGACATACTTCTGTCTAACTTTGCATGCGCTTTGGAGGGGCAAGCCAGGACGACCAGGTTCAAGTGTCGTCAGAGTTGTATTTTGAAATCCGGCCTCAGCCCCAACTGAGGCCACATAGTTCATTGCATTTTTTCTGAGGTAATTGTGGAGAATGCAGCAGGCAAGTACAATATGGTTCAGTTTATATTCCGCCATGTGGATTGGTGTCAGAAATAGGTGGAACCGGCTGGCCATTATTCCGAACGCATTCTCCACAACTCTTCTGACTCTGGCCAGCCGGTAGTTAAAAACCCTCTGCCCCGGGGTGAGGGTCCTCATAGGGAATGGCCACATCAGGTGATCACCCAGACCTCATCAGTGACGAACACAAACGGAACACCACCCACATTGTCTTCCGCAGGTGGCAAGCCCAAGCTTCCATTCTGGAGCCCTCTGTAGAACTCCATCTAGGCGATGACTCCACCATTTGACATCCGGCCATTCTTCCCCACGTCCACATCCAAAAACTCGTATGTTGCCAACATATCAATACTATTAAACCCCTAATAGTATGACCCCGAGTTGGGGGGGTGGGATGATGTGGATGTGCTTCCCATCGATTGCCCCTCCGCAGTTAGGAAAGTCCCACTGCTGAGCAAACTGGGATGCCACAGTCTGCCATTCCTGTGGGTTTGAAGGAACCTGTGGAGTCAAACAAGAAAAAAAAAGAATACTTTTGCACATAACATTGCAAGTAGATTAGACACAAACATTCTTGGCCAACATAAGTATAACATTTATTGAAATGAGTATTTTAAGACAAAAGTATAAGGTCCACTTATCAGATTCCTCAACCCCTCTGATGGCCCATTGTAAAAATGTTATGGTGGGGGAAGATGTTTTGGACAGGTAACCCTCTCCACTTCATTGAGAGCTGAATGCATAAATAATTTATGTTACTTTGGCCAGCCCCTCCTTATTACACTATTGTCAGCCCACTGGACAGGTAAGAAGTGCCATAATACAAAAATCTGAATACACACTGTACAAATTGAAGCACGTTTTTACATTCTGCAATTACCTATCAAGATAATAGGAGAACAAAACTTGAAACAGTACCATTTGAAAGTATTCAGGCAGGCCCTTGCACTACATGCTTTGGTGAATTAATCTATAAATATGACCACAAAAGAGGTAGGTATAGTGTGTATGGGTTTGGCAAAGTCAGCAGATAGAATATTAGTATCGGTTGACTTATCGTTTGGGGGGGAGGGAGGGTTCCAAATGAGTTTGGCCCCACCCCCCAAAAAAAGCCTCTTGCACTTTTCATGAATTTAAGGACACAAATAACATTTGGACACATTTTAGGGGGTATTTAGGGTAAGCACTACAATGGAGCTGACAAAATACATTGTTAAGTGACTAGGCTAGGTGTGTATGGGCCCAGGATAGCATGCTGGGGAGATTAGTGAAGGCAAATATGCATGAAGGACAAAAAAGGAGCATTAAAAGCTTCCAGCATGCATGAGAACAAAGAGGACATTCACAGCATATTACAATCATGGTAATTAGGGAATAATGTAATAAATACAATACATTAGCAAACATTAAATACATAGAATGTGATGTTAAAGGAGAAAACTTACCTTTAATATAGTCCTTCTGCAGGACCTGTATGATGGCAGAACAGGTCTCTGGAATAATGATGCGCAGAGCCGGGGGGGAGATGACTGTCGAGAACTTGATGTCCTGCAGACTTTTCCCCCGTCACCAAGTACCACAAGGTGGCGATGAGCCTTTGCTCGGGAGTGATGGCTTGTCGCATGCAGGTGTCCTGCTTCGTAATATAAGGGGACGGCAAAGCCAACAGATGGTGAAAAATGGGGTTCGTCATCTGGAGATAATTCCTGAAATCATCAGGATTATTCTCCTGGAACTCCCGCAACAAAGGCATGTGCGAGAATTGGTCATCGATTCTTCATCCATGAACTCCTCCTCGCCCTGTTCATGGACTGGACTTGGGTCAAAGGAAGAACTCCAACACCAAGCCCTTGCACAGCACGAACTCTACGACGAGTACGTATTTGCAACATGGCTTGAAAACGGTCGGCTGGTCAGAATGAACTAACAGAACGCACTAAAAATCAGAAAAAACCTGAGAAGAACGATCTAAAAATCAGAAGCGAGTGGACAAGAACGCACTGAAAAACAGATACGAACTGACAACACGCACTGAAGAACAAATACAAACCCACAAGCACAAACTGAAGAGCAGTAACGAACTGAAAGGCTGAAAAGCGCGAATCATCTCTCATCAAACTTCTACTAAAACGATATTAGCAGAATGAGCCCAAAGGGTGGCGCACTTGGTATTGAACTTCCTTTTTCTAGTCCCGTTGTAAGTGTTGTACATCAGCGCGTTCTAGTTGATCAGAATTTCCCACAACATTTGTGTGACCATGTGTATGCAAGACAAATTTGAGCCAACATCCATCGGAAAAAAAATACACGGTTTTGTTGTCATAATGTCCGATCGTGTGTACAGGGCTTGACTCTAGCCAACAGATAGGAGGCCTAGAGAGATCGGGGGAAGGCGGCGGGAGGGGGGACGTCCCCTCCCGTTCATTTGGGATAACAACCGAGCAGCTTTTATCTGCATCGTTTGTTATTCCTAAAGATCCAACCGCCCGCTCTAAACAAAGGTACCGGGGTGATGCCTGCATCTGTAGGCATCACCCCGGTATAACCCCTGAAAGCTGAGGAAGCAAATTTGTGTACAGTCGGCGCTAAGGGGATATATATATATATGTGTAGCAAGATCCTGGGCCTCCAGAAGCCTAATGGTGATGTTCAGAGTCAGGAAGAGCTGACATCCTTCTTTGTAGAGTGGGTTACTAGGCATAGTGGGTGTAATGCAAGATAGAATGATTGGGCACCAGTCACTTTTTGAATGCAAAGCTTTCCCAACTTGTTCACCGTCCCCGGCTAGTGAAAAAGGCTGCTCTGGTACTTCTTCAGACTTCACAAACCTGGCCTCTGATAACAGGAGTATTTGTCCCTTACTGGCGACGGTGTACCCTTTATCTCAGATCTCGAGTTCTCACTTGCCTCTGGTAACAGGAGCGATCGTCCCATGCAGCAACTGCTTCTCCTTCACCTCTGGCAACACTCAGTTCAATGTCCAGCTGAACCTCTGAAACGATCATGCTCCCCTCAGGCTGAGCCTCTACACATGTGGCTAGGCCTCAGGCTTAGGTCTAACCTTCAGCTGCTGCTCCACATACAGTCCCCAGGTCTCAACCTGGGGCTAAAAGAACACTGATCACCTGACTCATTCCTCTTCAATAGACTCTCCCAGCATGCTTAGCCACAAATATGATTGGCTGAGAAATTATGTCTATTCACAACCTGAACTAACTGTGGTCTTGTCATTCTAATGCCAAAGACAGAATTGCCACCTATTAACAGAAGAGAGAAATGCACCAGATCCAGGCTTAAGGCAAAAAAACTACCAATTAGCCAGGCTAATTACCGCCTAGCATAATTAAATTTGTTAGCAACCCTGCCTAATACCAGGGTGCTACATTCTCCCCCTGCCAAGGGAAACTACGTCTCGGAGTTTGCAGGAAAAAAAATACTCTCAAGCCTGAGAGTGGCTGTCCAGGCAAAAACTGGTATAGGTGGGGTAACAGGGAAGGACAAACAAAGTAACAATACATGTGGTGTACCACATGAAGTAGATATACATAACATATGTACATAGGCAAGTGGCAGGTCACACAAGGGCAGATAAATAGAAGACAGTATTTACAGTTTTACGTGTGGCGTACCACCCGATCAAGTGAGGGAAAATACAATAACAGTAGCCTGATATCCTAACTATCTATCTACTATATACACCCGTAAAGAACAGAAAGTTTAGCATTGTTATACAAGCTGCAGTCAATGACTCTACTTAGCCAAGGAAGACGTGATGGGGGCTGGTACACCTGAAAGAGAAGAAAACAGAGCATAGAAACACATCTTATTTTTATAGCAATACAGTGCAATATGTACATGAGTGAAGTTTGCTCACTCTCAGCCGAGAGAAACAAAGTGGTGCAAAAATTAACAGACTAATATATCTCAATATACATTTATATACTTTAGCAATGACTATACCTAAACGTATGTACAGTTGAAAATGGGCCCCACTCCCTCGAGGGTGCCACCCCTTTTCCATAGCAATACTGGAAAATAACTTTCACTTATTAATCTACATTGAAATATTAGCAAAGCTACAATCAAGACTCACTCAGGTGGGCACTCTCATGCCACCTAGTGGTCAGTATCAGAAAACAGTCTTTATGTGAATTTAATTCAGTAATCCGAGTTTCAAGGTGAGAACTTGACCTTTTTGCCACATCATATCCTATCTAACTAACTAAACACCTCCAGTGTCCTTGGAGTCCCAAGTCCATCAATCTTCCCACTGGAGGTGCAGCAACACAGCAACAACTTTGCCCAGCAGTTTCCCTTCTTCATAGGGACAACCCTGTGAACAGAGTGCATGGCTGTATACAAACAGCACTTTAGCCATGCCAATATGCAAGGTACTGTAATTCTTGAAAAATGTGTCCATCTTCCTGGTCAACGGGGTCTTCTTGCAATTTTAAGATATCTCAGCTTAGCTCACCTTAGCACAGCCGGGGACTGAGAATAATTTTCCTCATTATTGAAGAACAAGACATGCTGAAGTCTCTCAACTTCAAATCAGCATGTCGCTTTTCAAAGGGTGGCACTCTGGCAATTTCCATGTACAGGCCAGCATGACTCTTGCACTTCCTGCAACTGCTGGGATTTAGAAACACAGTGCAGAAGAACAGCATGGGCAGGAATGTCCTCGCATCAACATTTTCCAAGTGTGAAGCAACTTCAGGCAAAGTCAAAACAACTCCACTAGTACACTTTTTAATCTACTTTGGTCAAGATGAACTTGTCACAGGCTTTCAATAGCTTTATGGCGTTACTAATAGCATCAAGTAGTTGAACAGACTTTCCAGATGCTCCAATAGTGGTGAGGCAAGGTTGCATATCAACTTGATTAGGCTTCCGAGCAATGACAGTCTGGGTAACTCAGCAACCATAATCCCAAGTTAGTGACAATAAGATTCTTGGCCCTTGCCACAAGCTGTAAACACAGAGCGAACATAATATGGACGATACAGTCCTTAGCCCCTGCCACAGGCTACACATAGCTTTTCCTTCTTTTCTGAAACTTGCACGACAGATAACATAAGATGTAGATGCAGACAACCTCAGGCCTAATGCTGGAGGCTTGGATAGTAGAAAGAACTTTCTCCTCTGTAGGCTCACACTGTTGGTCAGCATCACTTTCAGACCACCTCTCAGGCCACAACATACTACTGAAAATAGTTCCGATCAGCAGGGCCAGATTAAGAGCAACATGGGCCTGGTGCTAAGGATTTTGGTGGGCCTTTTTATGGAAATAAATAAAATGAAAACGCAAACAATTTTTGTTAAATTTAAATTAAAGAGAGAGATTGGGGTGTGAGAGAGTGGTTAAGAGAGAGAGAGAGAGGGGGGGGGGGTGATAGCGAGATGGGGGGTTGAAAGAGAGGGGATGAGAGGGAGGGGGAAAGAGAGAGAAAGGGGGTGAATGAGAGAGAGGGGGTGAGAGAGAGAGGGGACAAGAGAGAGGGGGTGAGAGAGAGAGAGGGGAATAGAGAAGGGTGAAAGAGAGAGAGGGTGGTAAGGGGTGAAGGGGGTGAGAGAGAGAACAGGGTGAAAGAGAGGGGATGAGAGAGAGAGGGGGTGAGGGGGGTGAAAGAGAGAGGGGGGTGAGAGTGAGGGGGTGAGTCTGTGGAAGGCACAGCATAGTACATAACACGGGGGGGGGGGGGGGAATAGCACAGTACATTACATGGTTGGCACAACACATTACATGGTGGATACATGGATACAGCACATTTAATGGTAAGCAAAGCACAGTACATTACATGGTGGGCACAGCACATTACACAGTTGGCACTGCCTAATACAGCACATTACAAGGTAGGCACAGTTCATTATATGGTGGGCACAGCACATGACATGGTTGGTACTGCACAACACAGAACATTGCATGGTGGGCACAACACAGCACATGCACACGGTGGGCACAGGACCTTATATGATGGGCACAGCACATGACATCACGGGCACAGCTGAGCACATTACATGGTGGGCACTGCACATTACAAGTGGGCACTGAACAGCACATTATATGGTGGGCACACAGCATATTATATGGTGGGCACTGCACATGGCATGGTGGGCACTGCACAGCAAATGACAAGGTGGGTACTGCATGACACCACATGACATGGTGGGCACTGCACGATACAGCACAGCACATTACATTGGGAGCACAGCACATTAAATGGTGGACACCACACATGACATGGTGAGCCCTGCACACCACATTCCATTGGGCACATTGGTGGGCACTGCACGACACAGCACATTACATTGTGAGCACAGCCCATTAAATGGTGGACACAGCACATGACATGGAGAGCCCCACACAACCCATTCCATTGTGGGTACTGCACGGCACATGCCATGGTGGACAATGTACAGCACATTACATGGTGAGTACAGCACATTAGATGGTAGGCACTGCATGGTGTAGCACATGACATGGTGGGCATAACACAGCACATGACATAGTGGGCACAACACAGCACATGACATGGTGGACACTGCACAGCAATTTACATGGTGGGCACTGCATGGCACAGCACATTACATGGTGGGTGCAGCGCATTACATGGTGGGCACTGCATGGCACAGTACATTACATGGTGGGTACAGCGCATTACATGGTGGGCACTGCATGGCACAGCACATGACGTGGTGGGCACAGCGCATTACATGGTGGGCACAGCACATTACATGGTGGGCACTGCATGGCATAGCAGATTTCATGGTGGGCAATGCAACTGCACATTACATGTTAGGAACTGCACATGACATAGTGGGCACTGCTGAACAGCACAGTACATTACACAGTGGACACAACACACTACATGCTGGGCACAACACATGGCAGGGTGGGCACAGCACATGACATGGTGGGAACTGCACATGACATGGTGGGCACTGCATGGCACAGCGCATTACATGGTGGGCACTGCACATTACATGGTGGGATCACTGCATGGCACAGCACATGACATGGTGGACACTGCAAATTACATAGCGGGCATTGCAAGGCACAGCACATGACATGGTGGGCACTGCACATTACATGGGGGGCACTGAATGGCACAGCCCATGACATGGTGGGCATTGCACATGACATGGTGGGCACTGGATGGCACATCACATGACATGGTGGGCACTGCACATTACATGGCGGGCACAGTGCATGACATGGTGGGCACTGCATGGCACATCACATGACATGGTGGGCACTTCAAATTACATGGTGGGCACTGCAAGGCACAGCACGACATAGGGGACACTGCACATCACATGAAGGGCAATGCAATGCACAGCACATGACATGGTGGGCACTGCACATTACATAGTGAGCACTGCAATGTACAGCACATGACATGGTGGGCACTGCACATTACATGGAGGGCACTGCAATGTACAGCATATGACATACTGGACACAGCACATTACATGAGGGGCACTGCATGGGACAGCACATTACATGGTGGGCACAACACATTACATGGTGGGCACTGCATGGCATAGCAGATTTCATGGTGGGCAATGCAACTGCACATTACATGTTAGGAACTGCACATGACATGGTGGGGACTGCTGAACAGCACAGTACATTACACAGTGGGCACAACACACTGCATGCTGGGCACAACACATGGCAGGGTGGGCACAGCACATGGCATGGTGGGAACTGCACATGACATGTTGGGCACTGCATGGCACAGCGCATTACATGGTGGGCACTGCACATTACATGGTGGGATCACTGCATGGCACAGCACATGACAATGAGGACACTGCAAATTACATAGCGGGCATTGCAAGGCACAGCCCATGACATGGTGGGCATTGCACATGACATGGTGGGCACTGGATGGCACATCATATGACATGGTGGGCACTGCACATTACATGGCGGGCACAGTGCATGACATGGTGGGCACTGCATGGCACATCACATGACATGGTGGGCACTTCAAATTAAATGGAGGGCACTGCAATGTACAGAATATGACATACTGGACACAGCACATTACATGGGGGGCACTGCATGGGACAGCACATTACATGGTGGGCACAACACATTACATGGTGGGCACTGCATGACATAGCAGATTTCATGGTGGGCAATGCAACTGCACATTACATGTTAGGAACTGCACATGACATGGTGGGCACTGCTGAACAGCACAGTACATTACACAGTGGGCACAACACACTGCATGCTGGGCACAACACATGGCAGGGTGGGCAGAGCACATGACATGGTGGGCACTGCATGGCACAGCGCATTACATGGTGGGCACTGCACATTACTTGGTGGGATCACTGCATGGCACAGCACATGACATGGTGGGCACTGCACATTACATGGGGGGGCACTGAATGGCACAGCCCATGACATGGTGGGCATTGCACATGACATGGTGGGCATTGCACATTACATGGCGGGCACAGTGCATGACATGGTGGGCACTGCATGGCACATCACATGACATGGTGGGCACTGCACATTACATGGTGGGCATTGCAAGGCACAGTACGACATAGGGGGCACTGCACATCACATGAAGGGCAATGCAATGCACATGGTGGGCACTGCACATTACATAGGGGGCACTGCATGGGACAGCACATTACATGGTGGGCACAAGAGAGCACATTACATGGGGGAAGCTGGCAGTCTGTCCCCTAGCACAATAATTACACAACATCTCCCTAACAAATGTACTGACCTTATCATAAC
Source organism: Aquarana catesbeiana (assembly GCF_042186555.1). NCBI lineage: Eukaryota > Metazoa > Chordata > Amphibia > Anura > Ranidae > Aquarana > Aquarana catesbeiana. The sequence goes on along the minus strand of NC_133325.1, from coordinate 352,964,452 downwards.
AGCATGAGAGATGTCCTTCCTCCCGGGTTTCTGCTGGTTAGGAGAACATCAGCGCCCCTCCCCCAGACAGCTCCCAGACACTGAGTGTGAGTGAACAGATCCTGTGATAGGAGTCAGGAGGCAGAGACAGAGACAGGACTGGGCTGCACTGACACTTGTCTCCTCCATGTGTGCACAGAGGGCTCCTCTTCCTTCAGGCACACAGATATTCATAAGCCACTGCCATGGGCCTATATTGAGGGAGGCGCCTGGAGCTGCAGCTCCATCAGCCCCTATGTTAATCCGGCCCTGCCGATCAGACAGAATATCGGAATCTAATTCAGTGAAATACTCTTTGGCCAGGAGCAAGTTGCATTTTGAACTAACAGCAGCAGACTTTTCAAACTCTGTTCCCTTAGTGACCACAGGTTTTACAGTCTCCACAGGCACTCTGCCCTCACTTGCATCAGGCTTACCAGGTTCAGTTGTCCTCTCCCCAGGAGGTTCCACCATCAGAAAACACAGGTGGGCCCGACCGCAGCCCCAGGAGATAACTGGAATACCTGACTTTGGAGCAGCTACAATGGTTGAAGGAGCAGCCACTCCAGCAAGCCGATCGACAGCAGCAGGGTTCTCAGGAGCTTCCTGGGCTGGAATGGAGACACACTTATCCCAGTTCATCTGTAGTTCCCATGGGGATAGATCGATGCCAGTCTGACATCGAGTCTCCGAACTGCGCCATACTCTCCGCTTGATAACAGTATAGCAACACGTGTACTGGTAATGGCGGTGTACACAGCAGCGTCTCCTTCTCCTCCCCTGCAGAGTGATGGCTCCTCCCCCTGCCAATGGATTGGCCCACATGCTCCCCAGGAACTTCAGCTCCCACCTCCTTCCTCACATTGCGCTCCAAAACTTTAATGGAGTCTGCCTTAACCCCTGCAGTGCTGGCGTAAAGTGACAAAAGACCAGGCTGACACTCTCCCATGAACAATGAGACATCTTGATTCTTCCCCACATGGTAGAAATGGATAATAACACAGTCTATGCAGAATAAAGATGTTACTTGCCACCTTCCCATGGAGCCAAACAAAGTCCCGATGTAGCTGTAGCCGGTTGCTGGGGATGACCACTGCAGGTATAACGCCTTTGCCCCACATTGGGCGCCAAATGTAGCAAGATCCCGGGCCTCCAGAAGCCTAATTGTGACCTCCAAAGTCAGGGAGAGCTGACATCCTTCTTTGTAGAGTGGGTTACTAGGCATAGTGGGTGTAATGCACAATAGAATGATTGGGCTCCAGTCACTTTTTGAATGTGAATAAAATAGGCTTATTGTCTCTTAACAAGAACTGGGGGAGAGAGGGTTAGGGCCTGAATACCCTTAGGCAGATGCAATAGCAATTGGCAGACTCCAAGACAAAATAGGAAGACAGCTATACAGGTTGAGGACCTTTAAGCTGGATGCAGCACTGTATTTGTAGAACTGCTGTCTCCTACGGCAACTGAACTTGTAGGTTGACTTCAACACAGATCTGTACACATACCAGACTTGGTATCCCCGTTGTATAAGACCTGACCTCCATTTTACAGCCTCCCGCTGTAGCTTTTCTCACTGAGCTCCCAGTCTTCTCACCAGACCTTCAGATCCAAGCTGCCCACTGGATCCCCTCAGCTCTTCCACAGCTAACCTGCTGAACACTCCAAGCGTCACCCACGCTATCTGCTGGGTCCCTGGCTTGGCTCTCAGCTAACCCACTGAATTCTCTTCAAGTGTCACCCACACTCACCCACTGGGTCCCTGACTCAAACGCTGAAGCTTTCCCAACTTGTTTCCCATCCCTGCCTAGGGAAAAAGGCTACTCTGGTACTTCTTCAGACTTCACAAACCTGGCCTCTGATAACAGGAGTAGCTGTCCCTTACTGGCGATGGTGTCCCCTTTATCTCTGACCTCTGGTTCTCACTTGCCTCTGGTAACAGGAGTGGTCATCTCATGTGGCAACTGCTTCTCCCTCATCTCTGGCAACTCTCAGTTCACCGTCCGGCTGAACCTCTGCAATGATCAGACTCCCCTCAGGCTGAGCATCTACAAACGTGGTTATGCCTCAGGCTTAGGCCTAACCTTCAGCTGCTGCTTCACATAGAGTCCCCAGGCTGCTAAAAGAACACTGATCACCCGAATCATTCCCCTTAAATAGACTCTCCCAGCATGATTAGCCACAAATATGATTGTCTGAGAAATTATGTATTTTCAAATCCTGAACTCACTGTGGTCTTGTCATTCTAATGCCAAATGCAGCAGTGCCACCCATTGACAGAAGAGAAATGCACCAGATTCAGGCTTAAGGCAAAACAGTCAGAGAATACAACTACCAATTAGCCAGGCTAATTACTGCCTAGCATAACTAAATTTGTTAGCAAACCTGCCTAATACCAAGGTGCTATATATATATATAAATATATATATATATATATATATATATATATATATATATATATATATATATACAGTATCTCACAAAAGTGAGTACACCCTTCACATTTTTGTAAATATTTTATTATATGTTTTCATGTGACAAGAAATTACACTTTGCTACAATGTAAAGTAGTGAGTGTACGGGGCATGGCTTGGATGACAGCGGGAACGGACACACGGCACTGAAGCTCCTCATCAAGCCTGCCTGCTCAGCTACTAGAAAGCACCCATCGCCTGCACTAACATGGGCAAACCTAAAAAGAATAAGGATCCCAAGCCCCAGGGACTCAGCACCAGGTCCTCCTCCACTCTGCTGCCACTCATTACGGAGTACTTCAGCCAGGACAGGAGGCTCCAACGGGATGTCACGCGGCCAAGATGGCGCTGGCAGCCTCCTCTTCAATCCCGTCTCCTGCACACACATCCCCGGGAGTCTGGGGTCAAAGGTATGGCTCAGAGGGGGACCTGATAATGGCGACCAACGCGGCCCCCCTCCCGCTCTCAGATCTTGGTCTCAGCACCTGCTGGCGGCCATTGCTTGAGTAGCCTCTCCCAGCCGCTTCCCCGCCGGTCTGGTGGCGCCGGCCCCATCCTCCGCAGGTGCTTCTCCCCCATGCACTCCCCCAGGAGCTGGGGAACAAAGATACAATACAGAAGATGGCATTACAACAGTAAGCTCTGCGGGTCCCTCCTTCCGCCCTAATGTTGAAACCCCCACTTCCAACAGGGATCATCCCCTGGAAAGTCTCTCCCAGCCATTTCCCCCCTGTCTTGTGGAGCCCACACTCTCCATGTCATCCAAGAACATCCATCCATCCACATCCTGGGATTCCCTCACCCCTGAATGGGATCAATGCTCCCTACCACAGCGGTCCCAGGTACGCTGTCAAGTCACCTGGAACCAGGTGACAGATGCACTCTGTAGGAGTCGGAAGTGCACTGCTAAGGTAGTGGACCCTAGGACTGACTGCTGCGGATTGAACCCTGGAAGGTTCAGGAAGCAGGTCTACAGGATAACTAACATGGATCCCAGTGGGAGCTAGAGCATAAATTCCCCAGGGGGTGGAGTCTAAGAGCCAGCGGGTGTTCACCAGAGCCTCTAGTGGTGAGGATGGACTGTGCTGCAGTCTGGCTCCAGGTCGCGGCCCCCAGGGTCTCACAGCTTACACTCACCGTAGAAAACAGGAGAAGAGGAAGGAGGCAGCAGGCTGGAACGACAGGGAAGAAAGGGGTAAGCCAAAGGTCACGGCGACTAGTAGACAAGGATAAACATAACACGCCAAAGGTCAGGGCAACAAGCAGACAAGGAGAGTCGAGAACAGGCCATAATCGGTAACAGGAATCAGACAAAGGAAACACAGCAAATACACACGGAGGCTAACACACAATGGTTGATCAGCACTGCTGACTTGCAGGGCACAGGTTATATAGGGTTCCCTGGTAGTACCTGGGGTGGGGCCATGCTAGAGGAGAGGTTATAAAACCAGTCAGATGAGGGTCAGCTGGTCTCTAGAGATGAACACATGGAGACAGGTAAGCTGACAGAAACTCTATTGCATAACCATGACATACGCAAAGACAGATCAGCCTCGTCTCTCCCCCACCAGAGGGAATTACCCCACACCACAGCCCACCCTCATCCCCCACAAGTATTGGGGCAGCCAGGGACTCATCCTCATCAGGGGCAAGTACAGGGCCCCTCCGCAAAGGCAAAACGTCATGTGCCAGAACCCTACCAACTACCCCATGGAGACAACTCTGAGCATGCAGTGGGAGCAGCCCCTGCATGGGGCACCCAGGCAAAGGCTGCCACGAACTCTGACGGTGACCCTGGGACATACACCTCCTGGCGAGATTATGTCTGCTGCATGCCTACAAAGCAGGACTTCCGTATGCTCATTCAAGAGGTGCGGGAGACCTGCAGATCGGGATCAATATGTTACGGACAGATCTGCACCATCTCTCTACTAGAGTTTCATCACTGGAAGAAGATGGCGGAGACATCAAGCTCGAAATCTCTCAAATACATTCCCAACTCGCCTCGCAAGCATCCACTCTCCGGGACTTTCACTGCCACCTTGAGGACCTGGACAATAGGGGCAGGCACAATAATATCAGGGTCTGAGGCCTCCCCGAGGCAACCCAAGATGAAGATCTGCCTGTCACCCTTCAAGCCATCTTCAGCAATGTCCTGGGCCGCCCAGAACACCAAAAAGTTAAGCTAGACTGGGCCCATCACGCCCTTCGGCCTCGGGGGCCAGGGACCAGACCCTGAGATGTGATATGCAGTGTCCACAACTACATCCTCAAAGAAGAAATTATGAGAAAAGCTCGCAACATGAGCACTATCGACTTCCATGGTGCCCCCATCCAGCTCTACCCGGATTTGTCATGGATTACACTCCAGCAAAGACGCTCTCTACAACCACTCCTTTCACTGCTGAGGGAATATGATTTCCGATACCATTGGGGTTTCCCCTTTAGTCTCACGGCAAAGAAAGACAGGAGATCCACCTCACTAAGATTTCCGGAAGAACTCCCATCCTTCTGCAGAGACCTGAACATTCCTGCACCACCTACTCCCGGCTGGGACCCACTACCAGTCTACCCACCATGCCCGGCTCCCTGGATCCAGGTCACCGGAAGAAAACGCCAGGGGTCCTGTCCATCCAGCTCTTCCCCACCCTCCCGTATGCATTGACTTTCTGCATCTAGAGTGAACACTCTATCTCCGATGGTCTGGGGACTGGTTTGCTTCATGGTCCCCAATTCGGGGTCTCTAGATAAGACTTGATTGTATACTCTCTTACATTTACATTTATTGATCCTTATTCACCAGGGGTCGACCCACAATGGAGGATTCCCCCCCCCCTCTGTTTGTTGCGAGCCCCCCTTCCCCGGTACCCCTCTAGGGGGGCATCAGCCCAGGGGACTCGCCTGTGTTAACTCATGAGATCTTCTGACCCCACCCCCCCTCCCCCCCATCTACTCATGAGCGGTTGGCTCGCTAAATTGTTCTTAAGTTATGACTATAGTTACAATTATAGCTAAAATTATAGTTATGCACATTGGCTGGGTGCAGGTTTATTTCCAACTACATAAGCAGGCAGGCCTGGGAGCACACCGTATCTCCCTTGGTCATGCAACCTCTTCCCCTAGGGGCTTTCCGAATGGCTTTCTGCTTGACAGTAATGTTTGTTTAACAACTCCTGATGGGTTTCTTTTCCTCCTCCGGAGGCTCCCAACATACCACCTTTCCTAGGCTGATAGAAAATCCACCCTTTTCCGTCAATTAAATAGGAAACACGTCCTATTTGATGCCTGGCGGACTATATACCGATCAGCTAAGCAATTTACCTTCTACTCACATCCTCACAAATCCCATTTGTGTCTGGATTATTTTTTTGTTAATGCCCCAACTCTACGAGCCTGTACAGGCTCAGATATCCAAGCAATTTCATGGTCGGATCATGCCCCGATCAAAATCTCCCTAGCACTCTCCTTCCGAGTTTGTCAGTGGCGTCTTAACGAATTCCTGCTTAAACATGACCCCTCTAAAATAGAACTTGAGCAAACTTTGAAGTTCTACTTCGCAGAGAACAGCTCTCCCGAAGTATCTCCCACTTCCATATGGGAAGGACACAAAGCGGTCTTTCAGGCCAGTGCATCTCACTCCCACTGCCCTAAAGCGTAATGCCAATAAGACTAGACGGTTTCTGTTAGATCAACTCCGGCATTTAGAGACACGCTTGCTGTCATCCCCTTCTCTGCGTACGCTCAGGGCACTGGTGAGCACTAGGGCTAGTTTACGAGATCCGGAACTGGGGAAGACGGAGAAATCCCTCCTCCACCTGCGCCAAACCTTCTATGATAAAGCTAATAAACCACACACCCTATTAGCGAGACAACTCCACGAACGGACAGCTGCCACATCACCCACCTATATTAAAGATGCGAACGACACCCTCCAATCCCACCCCTCTAAAATCGCCCAACTCTTTCATGACTACTATTCCACTTTATATAATGATCCAAGTGTTCCACATAAACCCCACTCTTCTACTCTAGCCCAAGCCATCCACTCCCATTTAGCAGATTGTGACCTCCCCGCCTCTCCCCTTCTGCCCTGGCCAGCCTTAACTCCCCTATTTCGGAGGAGGAAGTGACTGACACGATTAAATCCCTCTCGAATAACAAAGCCCCGGGGCCTGATGGTCTACCATACCTCTACTAGAAAACCTTCCTCCCGCTTCTCCTCCCCTATATCACCCTTTTGTTCAACTCCTTTATGGCCAACACACCCATTCCGAGAAATATGCAGACCTCTTTCCTTACGATGATCTCCAAACCAGGAAAGTATCATACTCTGTGCTCTAACTACAGGCAGATTGCTCTCCTGAATACAGTCCTAAAAATTTTTACTAAACTATTGGCAAACAGGTTAAATAACTACATGCCTTTACTGATACACAAAGACCAAGTGGGGTTTATCCCCCTTCGTCAGGCTGGGGACAATACCAGGAGAGATATTGACCTTGTGGAGGTAGCAAACAGGAACAGGTCAGAGGCACTGCTTCTAAGCCTAGACGCAGAAAAGGCCTTTGATAGGCTGAGCTGGCCCTTCCTCTTTGCTACCCTTCGATGAGCCGGTATAAAGGGCCCCTTCCTTCAAGCCAACACCCATCTATACTCATCTCCCTTGACTCTAGTGAAGATTCAAGTTTGCCACCTCCTCTACTCTACCTATCACTAATGGTACCCGACAGGGCTGCCCGCTCTCCTCTCCTTTACGCCCTGTGTATTGAACCCCTTGCAACCCATATTAGACAGAATCCAAATATTCATGGCATCCCAGTCCGTATTAGGGACTTTAAGATCTCCTTATTTGCAGACGATGTCCTGCTCACCCTAACCCAACCTCATATTTCCCTCCCAAATTTACATACAGAGTTGAATAAATACAGCGCCCTTTCAGGCTACAAAATTAACAACTCCAAGACTGAAGCTCTCCCTCTCAATATGTCCTCGCAGACACTGTCGGCCCTTTCCCAATCATTTAACTATTCATGGAAGACGTCCACCCTAAAATATCTCGGTGTCCACCTTACACCCTCCTTTGGAGCTCTATATAAGGCCTCTCTAGCTAAATGGAAAACCCTAAAGTTATCCCTCTTTGGCCGCCTGGCGACCATTAAGATGGCGATCCTCCCCAAACTTCTTTACCTCTTTGAGACACTCTCTATCCCTATCCCAGCTGCACGCTTCAGAACTCTTCAAAAGGACCTGCTAAAATTTTTCTGGAACTACAAGAGGCACCGGATTGCTAGATCCATATTATATAGCCAAGTACTACTTAGTGGCCCAACTACGCCCAATTGCTTCCTGGTGTACCCTTCATGAATATAATTGGTGGACTCAAATTGAAAAGCTGTGGTTAGCCCCCACCCAAACTCCATGTTATGGAGTACAGATGTAACTCTAGGGAAGTCTCAACTGCTAGGTACAATGGCGCTTGTACGAACGATGTGGCGACACGCTAAATCGATATACCCACTCACCTCCACAGCTTCCCTGGTCACTTCCTTTCTGTTCACTCCCAATGTCCCGGACAGTTTGACCTCACAGATGTCTCAGTTCTGGATAGATAGGACCTTGTTTCGGTACGGTCAGTTGGTGGATACCAGAACCAGAACATTAAGATCATTCCAGGATCTGAAAGATGCATTTGATCTACCCAGGCAGGCTCTCTTTAGTTACCTACAAATCCACCATTTTGCACAGTCTCTTACATCAAATCTACAATTCTCCCCCTTGACCAAGTTTGAAAGAGTATGTTTAGAGGGCTTGTCCCCCAAAGGTATGATATTGCGCACCTACCAACTCCTGGTGACGGATATATCACCAACAGGATTCCAGCATACCTACATGCGTGAATGGGAGGCCCTGGGTGAGGTCATACCCTTGAAGACATGGCAGCACATTTGGCCACAGGCCTCTAAGAGCTCTATATGTACTTTATACAAGGAGGATCAATACAAGATCCTGCTTCACTGGTACCAAACCCCTGACCTGCTCCATTCTATATATCCCTCTGCTGATCGCCGATGTTGGCTTTGTCGCATAGAGGTGGGGACGCTGTATCATATCTACTGGACCTGCTCACTGATCACCCCTTACTGGCAGATAGTACAATCTCTTCTCCAATCTATCTTTGACACAAGGGTACCACTCGACCCTAAACTGTACCTTTTAGGCCTCCCCCCTCCTTCCTTTTCTAAAACCTCCAAAAAACTCCTGACTCAAGTGCTAACGGCCGGGTGATGCCTGATAGCCCTGAAATGGAAAAAGAGGGAACCCCCCTCTCTGTTTGAATTGCACACCAGGATAAGGGAGGTCAAACGGATGGAATATTTGACAGCCTCCCTAAAAAATACTCTTGACAAACACAACCGGGTATGGAAACTATGGGATATGCTGGAAGCCCCCAAACCCAGCTGAATTTAAGGCTGATTCCCCCAGCCAGCGCGGAGGCTCAGGGCCGGCTGGGTGTTCTCTTCTCTCTTACCTCTTATCTACCTCTAACCCCCTCTTTTCTCCTTACCCCCACCCATCCTAGCCCTCTAGGCTCTACATAACCTCTTTACTCTTCTTTCTCCCACTCCTTTGCTCCACAGATCTACATCTGAACAAGTTTGAAATAAGTGGTAGCATAGAGTCACTGACTTATACCTCATTGAGTATCTGTGGATATGCATTGTTTTCCTCTTTCTTTTTTTTATTTTGTTCCTCACCAGTTATATATGCTTCTACCTTGTCTAGATACAGGTGACAATGTGTATGGGTAGCCCGTTTGATGTATACCACTTATCACATAGCAAGATCTTTCTTTTTTCTGTTTGTTTTTTTTGTATGTTGTAAAAAATGGAAACTTAATAAAAATTGACAGTTTTCAAAAAGTAGTGAGTGTACAGCTTGTATAACAGTGTAAATTTGCTGTCTGCTCAAAATAACTCAGCACACAGCCATTAATGTCGAAAACCGCTGGAAACAAAAGTGAGTACACCCCTAAGTGATAATGTCCAAATTAGGCCCAATTCGCCATTTTTCCTCCCCCCCAGTGTTATGTGACTTGTTAGTATTACAAGGTCTCAGGTGTGAATGGGGAGCAGGTGTGTTAAATTTGGTGTTACTGCTCTCACTCTCTCATACTGGTCACTGGAAGTTCAACATGGCACCTCATGGCAAAGAACTCTCCGAGGATCTGAAAAAAAGAATTGTTGCTCTACATAAAGATGGCCTAGGCTATAAGAAGATTGCCAAGATCCTGAAACTGAGCTGCAGCACGGTGGCCAAGACCATACAGCGGTTTAAAAAGGACAGGTTCCACTCAGAACAGGCCTCGCCATGGTCGACCAAAGAAGTTGCTAAAAAAATGAATAAAAACCAAGCGCTGATGTGGATAGATATGTGTGATATAAATAAATTGTGCTTAAAAAAATATATATATCAATATAGTTAGTGCTATGAAAAAATCAGTAAATTAAAGCTGCTATCAATATAGGGTGATCAGATAACCAAACAAATAGTACTAAGTATAAAATTGATGCGCTTTAAATAAATAGTGCACAATATGCTGCTGCGACTAAGCTTAAATCCAGGAATAAAAAATGCATACATGTGAATAAAATAAATAAATAACTATGTATCTCTTGTCCCTGTTTTGCTTATGTACTATCTAGTAAGTTCACTGCACAATGATCTATTTTTTCTTTGCTTGCTTTGCATAAAACCTTTATCTTGAGAGCCGAATCACCAGCAGTATTATGGCTGAAGTGGGATGCAAGAAAAACTAAATATCCTGATACAAACGATCTAACCCAGTGAGTCAATCAATCTGGACTAAGGGAAGGAACTGTTTAATTATTTTTACTTTCTCCCACTATTTATCTCTGCCTGGACATTGCACTCAGAGTGTCATTATTATTTTATTTATATTCACCGTCACATCACCAATTTGAAGATTTATTTTGGCAATTTTAACACATGTATTAGCACCATAGTTATTTATTTATTTTATTCACATGTATGCATTTTTTATTCCTGGATTTAAGCTTAGTCGCAGCAGCATATTGTGCACTATTTATTTAAAGTGCATCAATTTTATACTTAGGACCAAAGAAGTTGAATGCACGTGCTCAGCGTCATATCTAGAGGTTGTCTTTGGGACATAAACGTATGAGTACTGCCAGCATTGCTGCAGAGGTTGAAGGGGTGGGGGGTCAGCCTTTCAGTGCTCATACCATACGTCGCGCACTGCATTAAATGGCAGTCATGGCAGTCATGGCAAATGCATGGCTGTCATCCCAGAAGGAAGCCTCTTCTAAAGATGATGCACAAGAGAGCCCACAAACAGTTTGCTGAAGACAAGCAGACTAAGGACATGGATTACTGTAACCATGTCCTGTGGTCTGATGAAACCAATAAAAGCTTATTTGGTTCAGATGGTGTCAAGCATGTGTGGCAGCAACCAGGTGAGGGATGCAAAGACAAGTGTTTCTTGCCTACAGTCAAGCATGGTGGTGGAGTGTCATGGTCTGGGGCTGCATGAGTGCTGCTGGCACTGGGGAGCTACAGTTCATTGAGGGAACCATAAATGCCAACATGTACTGTGACATACTGAAGCAGAGCATGATCCCCTCCCTTAGGAGACTGGGCCGCAGGGCAATATTCCAACATGATAACGACCCCAAACATAACTCCAAGACGATCACTGCCTTGCTAAAGAAGCTGAGGGTAAAGGTGATGGACTGGCCAAGCATGCCTCCAGACCTAAACCCTATTGAGCATCTGTGGGACATCCTCAAATGAAAGGTGGAGGAGCGCAAGGTCTCTAACATCCACCAGCTCCGTGATGTTGTCATGGAGGAGTGGAAGAGGACTCCAGTGGCAACCTGTGAAGCTCTGGTGAACTCCATGCCCAAGAGGGTTAAGGCAGTGCTGGAAAATAATGGGGCCACACAAAATATTGACAATTTGGACCCAATTTGGACATTTTCAAGTAGGGGTGTAGTCACTTTTGTTGCCAGCGGTTTAGACATTAATGGCTGGGTGTTGAGTTATTTTGAGGGGGCAGCACATTGACACTGTTATGCAAGCTGTACACTCACTACCTTACATTGTAGTAAAGTGTAATTTCTTCAGTTCAGTGTTGTCACATGGAAAGATATAATAAAATATTTCCAAAACAGTGAGGGGTGTACTCACTTTTGTGAGATACTGTGTGTATATATATATATATATATATATATATATATATATATATATATATATATATAGCCTAGAACATGTTTATAGGATTGTATAGCCACAGGCTGTTCAGTACATCTGGGGGGATTTGTTGCCTGCAGCATGTAACTTATACAGTATCTCACAAAAGTGAGTACACCCCTCACATTTTTGTAAATATTTTATTATTTCTTTTCACGTGACAACACTGAAGAAATGACACTTTGCTACAATGTTAATTAGTGAGTGTGCAGCTTGTATAACAGTGTAAATTTGCTGTCCCCTCAAAATAACTCAACACACAGCCAATAATGTCTAAACCGCTGGCAACAAAAGTGAGTACACCCCTAAAGTGAGTCAAGTAAGTGAAAATGTCCAAATTGGGCTCAAATAGCCATTTTTCCTCCCCGGTGTCATGTGACTTGTTAATGATAAGAAAATAAAAAATGAAGAAATAGCGGGACTTTTTGTATAAACACACGGGAGCAGAAATAAAATTAATAGCTTTTAATAGAGTCAAATGGTTATAGAGTTTCTGTATTCAAATAGTTCAATGCATGATGCTATATATAAAACTATTCGTACAACTACTACAATTCATTGAAGCCAGAAGAGATATACATACATACATGTTCCAACAAGGAATCAATACATAATACATAGTGTAAAAACATTTTGAGCATGATTACATGATTAAATGGAAAAAATATGAAAAACAAAGAAAAGGGGGGGTATTGTAGGGGGAAAAAAAAATATTTAATATGGAACGGCCTGATCAGATGCATCAATGTGTACACTAGGTTGTTGTTGACTCTACGCGTTTCAAGGTATTTAACCTATCATCAGGAGCAAGAAACCATAGTGATAATCTAAAAAATGAAGGAAAAATATTTAATTAAAAGGAAAAAGAAGAAAAGGAAAAAGAAAAAGAAGAAAAGGAAAAGGGGGAAAAAAGAAAGAACAAAAAGAAAAAAGCTCAGAACAGGCAGGGAGGGTCTTCCCTGATGGACCCGAACTGCCAGTACACTTACATGTGTGGTCCACACAGTGGTGGTGCGGCCATGAAACACCCAGGCCAAACCAAATATGTCACGCACAGGAGCTGAGGGGACATGCCGCAACGGGCAAAACACAGGAATGGACGACGCCCCGCAGGAATAACAATGTAGAAAATAATGGAACAAGAGAGCCAAATCTGGAAAGGAAGAGAAAGTTATGTTGCTGTGGAGTGGACGTGGGGCAAAAAGTGAAAAGAAATAGGTAGAGAACAAAAGATGTAGAGCAAGGGAGGGAATGAGAAAGGGTGAAGAAGATTAATGTGAATGGAAAAAAGGTGTGGAGATATGAAAAGAGTGAAGGGAATGGGGGAACTGAAAAAGGAAAGAGGGAGATGAAAGAAATGGCAGGGTGATTCGAGAGGAGTAAATTGGTGAGGGACAGGAAGGAGGAGAAAGGGAGAGAAGAGAAAGCAGGAGTGGGAAAAAGAAAAGGGAAAAACTGGAAGCCAGGAAAGTGATGAAGGGGAAATGGGACTCGGTATGAAAGTCAAAAATGGTGGTAGGAGGGAGTGAGTACCTGATGACCAGAAAGTCCAAACAGAAATGCATGGATGCATGGGTGGTGGGTGATAGCAGGTGTGTACCAAACGGAGTGCGGAATCCATGCGGGGATGAGGTCCATAGCTGCCAAGCCCCCGCAACCATGTCCCCAACGTCAAACGCTGGCCCACGAATAGGGAGAGAAGGGGAGAACGCCGACAGCCCAGGAACCAAACCATTCATGGTCCCACCGGCGGCGGCGTCGACCAAGTCAACCCCCCAATGGGTCAGAATGGGTCAGAATGTGACTTGTTCGTTTTACAAGGTCTCAGGTGTGAATGGGGAGCAGGTGTGTTAAATTTGGTGTTATCGCTCTCACTCTTTCATACTGGTCACTGGAAGTTCAACATGGCACCTCATGGCAAAGAACTCTCTGAGGATCTGAAAAAAAGAACTGTTGCTCTACATAAAGATGGCCGAGGCTATAAGAAGATTGCCAAGTCCCTGAAACTGAGCTGTAGCACGGAGGCCAAGACCATACAGCAGTTTAACAGAACAGGTTCCACTCAGAACAGGCCTCGCCGTGGTCAACCAAAGAAGTTGAGTGCATGTGCTCAGCATCATATCCAGAGATTGTCTTTGGGAAATAGACGTATGAGTGCTGCCAGCATTGCTGCAGAGATTGAAGGGGTGGGGGGGTCAGCCTGTCATTGCTCAGACCATACGCCGCATGCTGCATCAAATTGATCTGCATGGCTGTCGTTCCAGAAGGAAGCCTCTTCTAAAGATGATGCACAAGAAAGCTCGCAAACAGTTTGCTGAAGCCAAGCAGTCTAAGGGCATGGATTACTGTAACCATGTCCTGTGGTTTGATGAGAACATGATAAACTTATTTAGTTCAGATGGTGTCAAACGTGTGTGGCGGCAACCAGGTGAGGCGTACAAAGACAAGTGTGTCTCGCCAACAGTCAAGCATGGTGGTGGGAGTGTCATGGTCTGGGGCTGCATGAGTACTCCCGGGACTGGGGAGCTACGGTTCATTGAGGGAACCATGAATGCTAACATGTACTGTGACATACTGCAGCAGAGCATGATCCCCTCCCTTTAATGACTGGGCCGCAGGGTGATATTCCAACATGATAAAGATCCCAAACACACCCCCAAGACGACCACTGCCTTGCTAAAAAAGCTGAGGGTAAAGGTGGTGGACTGGCCAAGCATGTCTCCAGACCTAAACCCTATTGAGAATCTGTGGGGCATCCTCAAATGGAAGATGGAGGAGTACAAGGTCTCTAACATCCAGCAGCTCTGTGATGTCGTCATGGAGGAGTGGAAGAGGACTCCAGTGGCAACCTGTAACGCTCTGGTGAACTCCATGCCCCAGAGGGTTAAGGCAGTGCTTGAAAATAATGGTGGCCACACAAAATATGGACACTTTGGGCCCAATTTGGACATTTTCACTTAGGGGTGTACTCACTTTTGTTGCCAGTGGTTTGGACATTAATGGCTGTGTGTTGAGTTATTTGTGAAGGGACAGCAAATTTACACTGTCATACAAGCTGTACACTCACTAATTTACATTGCAGCAAAGTGTAATTTCTTCAGTGTTGTCACATGAAAAGGTATAATAAAATATTTACAAAAATGTGAGGGGTGTACTCACTTTTTGAGGATACTGTATATATATATATATATATATATATATATATATATATATATATATATATATATATACTGTATATATACTGTATATATATATATAGTAAGGTTTGGGGGTTGTTTAGCTCAAGTGTAGCACCCACTAGCGAGACCAGTCCACACAGATGATTCTTTTTCAGGGCTTTTTTGGCCCACTTTTATTAAAGAAAATCAAAGTTCCAGAAATGAAAACAAAAGTAGTTTCCCTCGCAGGGGGGTTTTCACCATCAGCTCTAAATAAAAGGATATTCAGCCTCCTGGCTTACACATGCAGCATTGCAAACAAAAATACAGAGCCACCTTGCTCTCTTCAGCAGCAGACGCACCACTGCTCAGGCTCCCACATGGAGCTCTCCTGACTACTGTCAGCGACCTCAGACTCAGGTCTCTGGCTTTTACCTTACAGCCTGCACTCTCTGGGTTCTCCCTTGCAAGCCTGGACTCCTGGAGACCTCCTGTCTCTCTGGGTGGAGCCCAGAATCATGGTCCTGACTCTGCTATCAGGCCCACACACACCTGAACAATCAGTGTGCCAGTGAATCCCAAAACCTGGACCCAGGACTGGGGATTTCATCCCTCCCAGATCTCTAAGAAATCCCCAGGCTCCAGGTCCCAAAATGGACCTTACTAAATAATGAGGAAACTGAAAAGCCAGTTTCCTCTAAAACAAGCAAATAGCCTGGAGCCCCTCAACCTGCCTGGTTGAGAATCCCAGACCAATACACTGGTGGGGTACCACACTATCACAATATATATATATAGCTATCAAATACACAGCCTGTACTGACTGAATATAGATCAGACTAAGCCCCCTGAGCCATGATTGGCCAAAGGCACCCTGCCGTCTATCAGTGCCACCTATCAGTGCTCATCAATGCCGCCTATCAGTGACCATCAGTCCAGCCTATAAGTGCTGTCTATCAGTGCTACCTATCATTGCCCATCAGTGCTGTCCATCAGTGCTGCCTATCGGTGCTCATCAGTGCTGCCCATCAGTGCCACCTATTAGTGCTCATCAATGCCACATATCAGTGCCATCTATCAGTTCCACCTATCAGTGCTTATCAAGGCCACTTATCATTGCCTTTCAGTGCCCATCAGTGCTGCCTATCAGTGCTCATCAATGCTGCCCATCAGTGCCACCTATCAGTGCTGCCTATCAGTGCCTCCTTAGCAGTACTCTCAGCTGAGAGGGTCTCTCTCATACAGCCCAGAGCCTGCACTGACTGTTCCCCCTCCCTCCTCCCGATGGGAGAGGAGAGAGCCGATCTGCTCCTTCTCCTCCTGCCCTTCTCCACCTGTGTGCATCATGGGAAGTATGAGGCTATGCAGCTGAATTTTATCATTCAGCTACTGGGTTTCACACTTCCCTGTGGGAGGAGAGAGCGGGAACGGTCAGTGCAGGCTCTGGGCTGTATGAGAGAGATGCTTTTAGCTCAGAGCCCTGTGGCAAGCTACCCCACAGGGGCCCCCCGACAGTGACGGTGGCAAGTATGACCTTTGTGATTGGGTCTGAAATGAGGACTGTGGGCCATAAATATGTAGCTTTTGGTGAGACACTGCATATTCCTTATAGCATTCTTTCTGAGCTAGAAGAAGAGACAAAGGTTGCAAACATAGCTGTTTGTGAAAATGGCAACCCTTCTGTACATAGGATGTCAGTCCCTAAGAAATAAATTGCTTTGACAAAAGTAAATTGTGTATTTGGTATTACAAGCAAGGCAAATATCGTAAATAAAGCTCCTAAAAGGAAAGTTGTCTTCTTGTTGGTTGATTTGACTGTAAAGGTGTTTCTTTAGGAAATGATGTAGAAGTGTCAAAATAAGTTACGTGTTTGCTTGGTGCTACTGTTAGGTGAGATAAAAGGCACATTTTAAACTCTGTGAAGAAAGCTAGTCAAGAGTGCAATGTCAATGTTGTTGTGCACCTTGGCACCAATGATTTGTCCCAGAATGATGCACATTCTGTACAGAAGGATTTTCAGAATTTGGGCCAAGACCTTTTTGTTTTGTATATATGAGGTAACTCAAGCATCCACTGGATTCCCCCCTTTTGAATTGGCAAGCAAATCGTCCAGGGGTAGGGATGAGCCGAACACCCACCGGTTCGGTTTGCACCAGAACCTGCGAACCGACCGAAAGTTCGCATGAACTTTAGAACCCCATTAAAGTCTATGGGACTCAAACGTTTGAAATCAAAAGTGCTCATTTTAAAGGCTAATATGCAAGTTATTGTCCTAAAAAGGGTTTGGGGACCCGGGTCCTGCCCCAGGGGCCATGTATCAATGCAAAAAAAAGTTTTAAAAACGGCCGTTTTTTCGGGAGCAGTGATTTTAATGATGATTAAAGTGAAAAAAAGTGAAATATTCCTTTAAATATCGTACCTGTGGGGGGGTGTCTATAGTATGCCTGTAAAGTGGCGTGTGTTCCCCGTGCCTAGAACAGTCCCTGGACAAAATTACATTTTTAAAGGAATAAAAGTAATTTAAAACTGCTTGCGGCATTAATGTAATGTTAGGTCCCGGCAATATGGATGAAAATCAATGAGACAAACGGCATGGGTACCCCCCACCCCCCAGTCCATTACCAGGCCCTTTGGGTCTTGTATGGATATTAAGGAGAACCCCGCACCCAAATTAAAATAAGGAAAGGCGTGGGGCCTTTTATACTCTGAACAGCAGTAATGTCAGGGGCATATCAGTGACTGTCGGGCAAATATGCGTGCACGCAGGTGCACAAGAAGCTCTTCCAGGACAATTCCGCTTAATTCCCCACCAGGGGGGCGCCGGAGCGCTCCCGCGTGTGCCCGTATGCGCGTTCGCGCATTCGCGAGTGTGCGCGCGTGCCCGTTCGCGCTAGCGCTGTTTTGGCGCCAAGGGCCCTTTAAAAGAATGACAGGTGCTTCTGTCAGGTGCTGTTTGTCTGCAGCTCTGTACCTGAGTTCCTGTTTTCCGCCTGTTGTTGTATTTGCTAGTGACCCGGCTACATCTGACCATTCTCCAGTCTCCAATCCGACCCGGCTTGTCTGACCTTGTTTATCTTGATTACCTGTTGCCGAACCCCTGCCTGCCTGACTACTCCTGGATCATCCCTTTGTTCATATCTGCCTGATCTCCTGCTGAACGGACTGTCTGACTTTGCTTTGCCTGTGTCCTGTGACGCTGCTTCCAGCCTGCTTGTCAAGCATCCTGCTGCTGCCTTCTCAGCTACCTGCCTGCCTACCGGCCTGCATCTGCCTACCTACATCCGCAGCTCAGCCATCCCTGAGGGGCATCCTTCCAGACCATCATCTGCTTCTGCCGGAACCGCATCAGGCCCTCCTACCCACTGTGCTCAAGAGACCACTGTTCCCACTTCCAGTGGCTCCTGAACCAGCGCTTAAGAGAGGTCTCCTTCCACCAGTCAGGCTCAACTACCAGGTACCTTACAGTACAAACAGCCATGACTGTGCCTGCAGGAGAGACCTCTCCCATCAAAGAGATCTGCACACACCTAGCAGCACTTACCCAGGCAGTGCAGACCTTACAAGACAGTTACAACAGACTGGAGGGTCAAGTATTAAACCTCAGTGGGCCCGGTAGTCTGGCCCCTACTTCTGCAGCCGCTCCAGTACAGGCTGCTGCACCGCCCTCTGTGGTTATGCTTCCACCTGAGCCAAGAGTGCCTACCCCCGAAAAGTTTTCTGGTGACCGAACAAAATTTTTGGCCTTCCGCAGCGCTTGCCAACTCTACTTTGCTCTACAACCACGGACTTTTTCCTTGGAGGCTACCAAGGTGGGATTTGTTATATCCCTTCTTCAGGGGGAACCTCAGACCTGGGCCCACCGCCTGCTTGAAACCAACGCTACACAGGTCCAGTCCTTGCCCGCCTTCTTTGAAGCCATGGCCCAGCTTAATGAGGACCCTCAATGGACTGCCACCGCTGAGGCAGCTTTGTTCGCGCTCCAGCAAGGCCGTAGGCCGGCCGAGGACTATGTAACGGACTTTCGACGCTGGAGCGCGGACACTCAATGGAACAACGCAGCCTTACGTCACCAGTTCCGCATGGGGCTATCCGAAGGTCTTAAGGATGAGCTTGCTCGGGTAGGGATGCCTGATACCCTTGAGGAACTCATCGCCATTACCATCCAGATTGACCGACGCCTTCGTGAGCGCAGGTCTGAACGCTCTTCACAACAAACACGCCCTATGTGGATGACTGCAAGAGCTCCGGTTCCTGCCTCCCGATACCTACCTTCTGCTTACCCGAGTCCAGTCACCCAAACAACCGATGCCCCCGAACCTATGCAACTGGGACTTATGCGTGCCACCCTGACCCCAGAGGAACGGGCGCGCAGACGCCAGTTAAACCTCTGTCTCTACTGTGGTGGGACGGGCCACTATGTGAGCAACTGTCCAGTTAAGACTCGTAAGTGCTTTTCTTCTACTCCAACTAGTTTATCCGCTTTAACCGCCAATACAACTCAACTTGTCCTCCCTCTCTCATTACAGCTCCAGGGAAGAACAATCCAGGTCAATGCCATTGTTGATTCTGGGGCATGTTGCTGCTTTGTGGACTCTGCTTTTGCCACCCAACAGAATCTGCCTTTAAAGAACAAGACACACAGACTCTCAGTTTTCTTGGCCGATGGGTCCCACATAAGATCTGGACAGGTCTCTCAAGAAACCCTTCCTCTGTCTGCCACCTGCTCATCTCAGCACCAAGAGATCCTAACCCTGGATGTTATTTCATCTCCACTATTTCCAATCATTTTGGGCATGCCCTGGCTCCAGGCCCACAACCCTCTTGTTAACTGGGTCACGGGCGAGATCAAGTTCCAGTCACCCTATTGCCAAAGACATTGCCTACCAGAATCCTCTAAACCTGCTGCTACTTTACTTTGTATGGACATTGATCCAGACCTGCTCCAAGATGTACCAGAAGTCTATTGGGAATTTGCGGATGTGTTCAGCAAGAAGGGGGCAGACACCCTGCCTCCCCATCGTCCCTATGATTGCCCAATTGAGCTGCTTCCTGGGGCTGAGATTCCTTTTGGACGCATTTTTCCGCTGTCCGAAAAGGAACAGGAGGCACTTAAGGTTTACATAAATGAAAACCTCGAAAAAGGCTTCATCCGACCTTCTACTTCACCAGCTGGTGCCGGAATATTTTTTGTTTCTAAGAAGGATCAGTCTCTTCGCCCCTGTGTGGACTATCGGGAGTTAAACAACATTACAGTCAAAAACCGTTACCCGCTGCCACTGATACCTGAACTGTTCCAGAAGCTGAGGTCGGCTACTATCTTTACCAAGCTGGATCTGAGAGGGGCTTACAATCTAGTCCGCATTCGGGCCGGGGACGAGTGGAAGACGGCTTTCCGGACCCGTTTCGGACACTATGAATATCTTGTCATGCCCTTTGGTCTATGTAATGCTCCCGCCACATTCCAGCATCTGGTCAATGATGTGTTTAGAGATTTCCTGGACATCTTTTTAATTGTCTATCTGGATGACATTCTAATCTTCTCCAGTTCACTTGAGCAACATAGGGAACATGTCCGTAAAGTCTTGACCCGACTCCGTTTGCACAGACTGTATGCTAAGGCGGAGAAGTGCGAATTTGAACAGAAGGAGATTCAGTTCCTGGGGTTAGTGATCTCCCCAACCGGCATCAAAATGGACCCTCAGAAGGTATCTGCTGTGTTAGAGTGGCCAGCTCCCATGGACAAAAAGGGCGTACAACGCTTCATTGGGTTTGCAAACTTTTATAGGAAGTTCATTAGGGGGTTTTCTGCTATCATCCCCCCCGCAGCTAACCAAGCAGAACTCTCGCTTCCATTGGAACCCGGAAGCCCAGGGGGCCTTTGAAGAATTAAAAAGACGTTTTACATCAGCCCCGATCCTTAGCCATCCGGATCCATCCTTACCTTTTATCCTGGAGGTTGATGCGTCCGAAGTAGCCGTGGGTGCTGTTATTTCCCAACGACAAGGCAACAAGGACTTGATGCATCCCGTAGGTTTCTTTTCTCGGAAACTCACCGGCTGAGCGGAACTATGATGTGGGGGATCGAGAGCTACTCGCTATCAAGACAGCTTTGGAGGAATGGAGGTACTTGCTAGAAGGCGCAGTCCATCCAGTACTGATTTATACAGACCACAAGAATCTCGAATATTTAAGATCTGCCAAGAGGTTAAAACCCAGACAAGCCCGTTGGGCTCTATTTTTCACATGGTTCTGTTTCCACATTACCTACCGGCCTGGATCCAAAAACGTAAAACCAGACGTGCTGTCGCGCATGTTTGATAACCCTAAAGACTTTTCTGTACCTGACACTATTTTGCCGGCAAATAGCTTCCTTCTTCTTCAAACAGATCTTCTGTCCATGATCAGAGAAGCATCTCCAGAACCTTCAAGTCTTCAGGGATCCTCTTTAACACCTCGTGATGGACTATTGTGGAGAGGAAGTCAAATTTTTGTACCAGAGAGCGCCCGAGTCAAGGTACTGACACTTCTGCATGACCACCCACTTGCAGGACATTTTGGGGTCCGTAAGACCCTTGAGCTGGTGCAGTGCACCTTTTGGTGGCCTAACCTAAAGGAATTCTGCAAGAAATATGTCAACTCATGTTCTGTCTGCATCCAGAATAAGACTCCCAGGAACAGAGCTTGGGGACTACTGAGACCATTGCCTATACCAGATAGGCCCTGGAGGATGATAGCAATGGACTTTATAGTTGAACTGCCTTGCACTGAAAGATGTTCGGCGATCTTTGTGGTTGTCGACCGGCTGTCCAAAATGGCCCACTTTGTGCCCCTAAAAGGAACACCCTCTGCTGTGGAGACGGCCCGCGTGTTCATTAAGGAGATTGTCAGGCTACATGGAATCCCTGCAAATATAGTGTCCGATAGGGGGGTGCAGTTTACATCACGTTTTTGGAGAGCCCTTTGTGAAATTCTGAAAATTGAATTAGCCCTGTCCTCAGCATACCATCCCCAAACAAATGGGCAAACTGAAAGGACAAATCAGACACTGGAGCAGTACATAAGGTGTTTTACATCTTTTGTGCAGGATGATTGGGTATCTCTGCTGCCCCTAGCGGAATTCGCCTATGCCAGCCACTCTGCTACGGGTCAATCCCCTTTCTTTTCCAACTATGGTTTTCATGCATCTTTTTTACCAGATTTTCTTTCAGAAACCTCAGTTCCAGCGGTCCAGGACACAGTGCAGTTCCTCAGTCATAATAACCGAATCTTACGGGAAGCGTTATCCAAGGCACAAGCGGACAACAAAAGGTTCTTTGATCAGAAAAGAAGAGGAGACCTAAACCTTCAGCTTGGTGACAAGGTATGGCTGTCTACTGATAATATTAGATTAACCTGTCCTACTAAGAAGCTTGCTCCTAAGTTCATTGGGCCCTTCCCTGTGAAAAGAAAGATTAATGAGGTGTCCTATGAATTGTGTTTACCTGATTCACTCAAGATCCACCCTGTGTTTCACGTGTCACTCTTGAAACCTGCTGTAGATGATCCTTTTCCTGACAGGGGCACCAGGGTCCCTGAACCGGTTCTGGTGGACGGCAACGAGGAATATGAAGTGGAGGCCATCCTTGATTGCAGAAAGAGATCTGGGCAAGTACAGTTTTTGATTAAATGGAAGGGGTATGGTCCAGAAAATAATTCATGGGAACCTGACTGTAATATTCATGCCAGACGTTTGATCCATGCTTACTTCTCTGCTCATCCTGAAAAGAAGGGTATTCTGGGCATCCGGAGGCTGCCCGTTGGGAGGGGGCAATGTCAGGGGCATATCAGTGGCCGTCGGGCAAATATGCGTGCACGCAGGTGCACAAGAAGCTCTTCCAGGACAATTCCGCTTAATTCCCCACCAGGGGGGCGCCGGAGCGCTCCCGCGTGTGCCCGTACGCGCGTTCGCGCGTTCGCGAGTGCGCGTGCGTGCCCGTGCACGCGCCCGTTCGCGCTAGCGCTGTTTTGGCGCCAAGGGCCCTTTAAAAGAATGACAGGTGCTTCTGTCAGGTGCTGTTTGTCTGCAGCTCTGTACCTGAATTCCTGTTTTCCGCCTGTTGTTGTATTTGCTAGTGACCCGGCTACATCTGACCATTCTCCAGTCTCCAATCCGACCCGGCTTGTCTGATCTTGTTTATCTTGATTACCTGTTGCCGAACCCCTGCCTGCCTGACTACTCCTGGATCATCCCTTTGTTCATATCTGCCTGATCTCCTGCTGAACGGACTGTCTGACTTTGCTTTGCCTGTGTCCTGTGACGCTGCTTCCAGCCTGCTTGTCAAGCATCCTGCTGCTGCCTTCTCAGCTACCTGCCTGCCTACCGGCCTGCATCTGCCTACCTACATCCGCAGCTCAGCCATCCCTGAGGGGCATCCTTCCAGACCATCATCTGCTTCTGCCGGAACCGCATCAGGCCCTCCTACCCACTGTGCTCAAGAGACCACTGTTCCCACTTCCAGTGGCTGCTGAACCAGCGCTTAAGAGAGGTCTCCTTCCACCAGTCAGGCTCAACTACCAGGTACCTTACAAGTATACAGGCAGTGCAAACAAGACAGGGAATGTAGGTTTGTTGTTAAGTAGAATCTGTTTGTAATTTTGAACTGGTACATTTTTAAAGTGTAGCTCCAGCCAAAAAATCTATTTTTAAGCTTTTTGGAAAACATAGGGAAGGGTTATCACCCCTGTAACATTTGTTTTGCTGCCTGTGCACCTCTTTAGAAGATTTCACCTCACTTTCTGTCCCAATGACAAATTTTTTTTTGAAAATTTGGGGGTTTTAGTGAAACAAGGATTGGTGATAAAGCATCAGTGAAGAGGAGACACTTTTTCCCATATTAACTCTTACAGGAGAGAATTTCCCTTCCTATGGGGTAGATTTCATCTCACTTCCTGTTGTCTCCTTCTTTTTACAAGTAGGAGTCATTTGTAAGTTGGATGTTTGAAAGTAGGGGCCTGTCCTATATACTCTGCAGAAATTGGGGCCTTAGGTGTTTGTGTGTCCACAACACTGTAAGTCCTCACAGTTACTCTTGGTGGGCGCAGGAGCGGGCAGTGCTGTGAAATATTAGATCAAGAATTGTAATTACATGCCATTGTTGAACAGTGGTAGAAAAATTGGGCCTTTGGTGGTGGTGGTGGTGGTGGTGGTGGTGGTGGAACAACACTGTAAGCCCTCACAGTTACTCTTGGTGGGCGCAGGAATGGGCACTGCTGTGAAATATTAGATCAAGAATTGTAATTACATGTCTCTGTTGAACAGGGGCAGAAAAATTGGGCCTTAGGCACTGGTGCCACAACACTGCAACCCCTCACAGATGCTATAGTTGGAGCGCAGGAATGAGCCCTGCTGCAAATTATTGCATCAAAAATTGTAATTATACGCCCCTGTTAAACAGGGGCTGAAAATTTGGGCCTTGGGCACTGGTGCTGGTGCCAGAACACTGCAACCCCTCACAGATACTCTAGTTGGAGTGCAGGAATGAGCCCTGCGGCAAAGTATTGCATCAAAAATTGTAATTGCACGCCCCTGTTAAACAGGGGCTGAAAAATTAGGCCTTGGGCACTGGTGCTGGTGCCACAACACTGCAACCCCTCACAGATACTCTAGTTGGAGCGCAGGAATTGAGCCCTGCTGCAAAGTATTGCATCAAAAATTGTAATTACACGCTCCTGTTAAACAGGGGCAGAAAAATTGCCACAACACTGCAACCCCTCACAGATGCTATAGTTGGAGCACAGGAATGAGCCCTGCTGCAAAGTATTGCATCAAAAATTGTAATTACATGCCCCTGTTAAACAGGGGCAGAAAAATTGGCCCTTGGCCACTGGTGCCGGTGCCCAGAATCAAAAATGTTCTTACAAGCTATCAGCATAAAAATTGAGGAGGAATTGTGACTCAGCATAACAGGATAGTCACTCAGCATCAGCATAGGCAGTCTTGACGGGATCTCACATTTAAAAAAAAACAATCAGTTACATCAGCATCAGGTGCTTGGTAACTGGTGATCCAAAACTGATTCATTTTTATGAAGGTCAGCTGATCGACCAATTCGGTGGACAGGCACACTCTGTGATCGGTTACAAAGCCTCCAGCAGCACTGAATGTGCGTTCCAAAAGAACGTTGGATGCAGGACAGGCCAGTAGCTCAATTGCAAGCTCTGGCCAGTGATCCATCCTCAAGACCCAGTAACCCAGAGGATTTTCAGTGGGAAAGGTGTATAAGTCTGATCTTGCCCCTAGGTAATCCTGCACCATGTGAATCAGACACTGGCGATGGTTAGTTGAACCGATCAGACATTGGGGCTGCGGACTAAAAACATGTCTGAACGCATCGGTCAGACAGCCACCTTCTCCACTGCTCCTTCTGTGACTGACCGAAGCCTCAGCAACACGTTGTCCAGGAGGACCAGGAAATTGTAACCTCCCAGGCTCTGGAAACGCGTTTCACAAACCTTTCTGAAATGCCTCCAGAAGATGTTTCATCCTCTGCTCCTTCTGCGATGGCAAGATAAGGTCCGCAACCTTACTCTTGTAATGTGGATCAAGGAGAGTTGCCAGCCAGTAATCATCCCTCCCCTTGATACCACGAATAGGAGGATCCTTCCGCAGGCTTTGCAGGATCAGGGAGGCCATGCAGCGTAGGTTTGCTGAGGCATTCGGTCCAGAGTCCTCTGGGTCACTAAGGCCGACATGATCCGCAGCCACCTCCTCCCAGCCACGTACAAGTCCATGGGTTTCCTCGGACTGTAAATGGTCCCTTGAAGACTCCTGCTGATGCTGAGTGCCAGGCTCCACCTCCATGCTGACACAATCTTCCTCCTCGTCCTCTTCCTGTGTGATCGGTGGGAAAGCAGGAACACTGTCTGGATAAAGGGGGCCTTGAGAGGTAAGGAAGTCCTCCTCTTCCTCCCTTTGCTCTGCCTCAAGTGCCCTGTCCATTATTCCACACAGCATGTGCTCCAACAGGTGGACAAGAGGGACAGTGTCACTGATGCATGCACTGTCACTGCTCACCATCCTCGTGGTCTCCTCAAATGGTGACAGGACAGCGCATGCATCCCTGATCATAGCCCACTGGCATGGGTAAAAAAACAAGGTCCCCTGACCCTGTCCTGGTGCCATAGTCGCATAGGTACTCAGTGATGGCCCTCTGCAGTATGTGCAGCCGCTGCAGCATGGCCAACGTTGAGTTCCACCTGGTGGGCAGGTCACAGATTAGGAGGTTCTTGGGCAGGTTAAATTCCTTTTGGAAGTCAGCCAGCTGAGCACTGGCATTATATGATCTGCGGAAATGCACACAGACTTTCCTGGCCTGCCTCAAGACATCCTGTAAGCCTGGGTACCTGCCCAAGAACCGCTGCACCACCAAGTTAAGGACGTGAGCCAAACAGGGCACATGGGTCAGATGTCCCTGTTGGAGGGCGGAGAGGAGGTTGATGCCTCTGCCCCTGCAGAGCTGACAGAATTTCTGCCCCAGTGTGGCTCCTGTCCCCCAAACACACCAGCTCAAGCACCGCATGGCATCTTTTTGCCTGCGTGCTTGTGTAGCCCCTTCAACACCTACGGAGCACTGCTGGTTCCGAGGACAAATCAGCACAGGAAGGAAGAGGCCATGGAGGAAGAAGAAGAGGAGGGGGTGAAGGAGGGAGGTGTGGCAGAATCACCACTAGTAGAATTTTGGAGGCATGGTGGCGGAACAACCTCCAACACTACTGCACCCTGTCCTGCATCCTTCCCAGCTACCAGAAGAGTCACCCAGTTAGCGGTGAAAGATAGGTAACGTCCCTGTCCATGCCTGCTGGACCATGAGTCAGCGGTAATATGCACCTTACCGCTGACCGCCCTGTCCAGCGAGGCCAAGACATTTCCTTCCACATGCCGGTAGAGAGCCGGAATCGCCTTCCATGAGAAAAAGTGGCGTTTGGCAACCTGCCACTGAGGAACCGCACATTCCACAAACTCATGGAAGGGGGCAGAGTCTACCAACTGAAAAGGCAGCAGTTGAAGTGCTAGCAATTTAGCCAAGCTAGCATTCAACCGCTGGGCATGTGGATGGCTGGGGCAGGGAAATTTGCCTGGTACAATCTGACGTCGGTGTACTGATAGCAGATTGCCCGCAAGTACTTGGCTGTGACACACCTATATCTACACCTTCATTCCTCTCAGTGCAGGTTTCAGAGAGGGCTGAAGGTATAGTGGGGTTGGAGATCCCAGCTGATGAGGAGCAAGGAGAGGTCCGCTTTGTTCTTTAAAATAAAAAGAAAAAGAATTGCGCTAGGTGCATAAACAATAAATGAACAATAAGAAAACTATATGAAAAATATAGAAATTATTTAAATAAAAGAACCATGAAGGCAGTCCTGCTGCTAAACACTATAACCCCGACATGAGGGTACAAAAAATAGATATAAAAAGAGCAGTGCAGCGCTGGACATATATCACAAATGTGAATTGTGTTATGTCAATGAATGAAATAACCAACAGCAATAAATAACGTGCTTATAAATAGTTGCAAAAACAAAATAAAATATGTAGTATTGTGAGAAAACAGTTCAAATAATAAAGTGAAAGTGAAAATAAAGTCCAAAAGTTATGGTGTTCAATGCGGAATCTTGGATCAATGTTCCACCACTAGTGCTGCCCACCACCTGGTGATAAAGTATTGGAGGCTTACTGGAAAGCCTGCGACCACCCTTATTCAGGGGGGTCAAAACAGGCTTAGTAGAGACATATGGACCACAGGGAATATCCAGCAGGAGGCTCTGCTGAAGTCCCACCAACCTCCTTCCTGGACAGCTAATCAGCAGCAACAAGGGGCACTTCAGAAGATGTAGTCCCAAGGGTGCTTCCTATATAGCAATCATTGTTTGCTTCCAAAAAAATCCAGCGAGGGTGAACCAAATGCCAAAAGAAAAAAAGACTCCAGTAGTGCAGAGAAACTAGGGCTAGTTTATTAAAAAACGATAACATAAAAATAACATAAAATTCCTAAAATTCCTAGCAGGGATAGTGTTTAGAAACTCCACTGCCGTTTAAAATGAAATCACGCATGCGCGATGCATGCTCGCGTTGTGACCCAAACGCTTTGTTCTTTGGTGTGGGTCTTTTAGGTACGCTTGCCAACGAACTGCATGGCAGGTCGACATATGTTTTGTCAAGCATGTGGTGCCCAAGCAGGTGATGTTTTGGCCACGCGAGATATGCTTGAGACATATGTTGCAAATAGCAGCAGTGGGATCTGATGCAGAGCTCTGCGGTGTGATGCAGTCGGTGTGCTGCCCTTGAGCTGGCCCCTGGAGGGCATCCTGCCTCGTTGGAGATGTGCCTCCTCCTCCTCTCTCCTATCAGGCACCCACATGGAGTCAGTGACCTCATCATCCCCTCCCTCCTCATCACTGGAGCAAAGCTGGCAGCATGCTGCAGCTGGGGGAACATGACTGCCAGATTGCTGTCCTTCTTGGGCACCCCCTCTCTCTGGGCTCACGTTACTGCTTTCCTCTAGCTGGGTACCATCATCAGAGGCTTCAAAGTGCTGGGCATCCTCCTGGAGCATGTACCCAACACTGTGGTCAAACAGTTCGGGGGACTCCTCAGGAGGACATGGTGGGGCTAGGGAAGGAGTGACTGATGCCATTGAGCCGAGGGAAAAGGCCGTGTTGGCAGCTGCTTTGACAGACAAAGTACCCTGACCCTGGATGAGAGAGGATGAGGATGGCTTGGTCATCCACTCTACCAAGTCTTTCTCATGTTGCAGCTCAACACGGCCAGCTGCCGAAAAAAAGGACAAGCGTGTCCCACGGCCATGTGCTGATGAGGATGCACCGCCTCCACGACCAGCACTGTTGCCTCTAGACACAGAGCCTGCTTGCCCTCTTTTATTGGCTTGTGACTGTCTGCCTCTCCTTGTTGGCCTTCCAGACATACTAATGGCCTGCAGTGAGATGTAGCTGCACAAAGCTAGGATGTATATATATACTGATACTGCAGCTAGCAGAATCAACTGCCTGCCTGTAGTATTATTAGTATGAGAACACCAGCAATTGTCTTCAGGTAGCTTTAGGTGCACACTGTGCAGAGGATGCAGTACACTAACTGTAAATACTGCAGCTGCCTGCCTGTGGTACTAATAGGATCAGAAGAACACCACCAATTTTCTTCAGGTAGCTTTAGGTGCACACTGTGCAGAGGACACAGTACACTAACTGTAAATACTGCAGCTGCCTGCCTGTGGTATTAATAGGACCAGAACAACAGCAATTGTCTTCAGGTTGCTTTAGGTGAACACTGTGCAGAGGACGCACTATACTAACTGTAAATACTGCAGCTGCCTGGATCAGAAGAAAACCACCAATTTTCTTCAGGTAGCTTTAGGTGCACACTGTGCAGAGGACACACTACACTAACTTGTAAATACTGCAGCTGTCTGTGGTACTAGTAGGATCAGAAGAACACCACCAATTTTCTTCAGGTAACTTTAGGTGCACACTATGCAGAGGACACACAACACTAACTGTATATACTGCAGCTGCCTGCGGTACTAATAGAATCAGAAGAACACCACCAATTTTCTTCAGGTAGCTGTAAATACTGTAAAAACACCTGCCTGCCTGTTAGTAGGAAGAGAATAACAGGAACAAATCTAGCTAAACTGAACACTACAGTGTATATATTTATATATATATATATATATATATATATATATATATATATATATATATATTACAACACCTAGGATGCATATATATATATATATATATATATATATATATATATATATATATATATATATATATATATATATATATATATATATATATATATACACAATACACTGTAAGTGCAGCTAACTGACTCGCCTGCCTACTCTATTTAACTTAAATCAAATGACTCTGTCTCTCTGTCTATCTCTCCGCCGCAACACACTACACAAGGCCGCCATGCAGGCGGCCTTATATAGTGTGGGGCGGGTACTAAACCCCCTGAGCCATAATTGGCCAAAGCCACCCTCTCAGGTCATAGTGCATGCTTGGCCAATCATCAGCCAGCAATGCACTGAGATGCGGCAGTGAATTATGGGCCGTGATGCGTCAATCAAATTTGGCGCGAATGGCCCATAACGTTCGAAATTCGCCGAACGGTCGAACATGTGATGTTTGAGTCGAACATGGGTTCGACTCGAACTCGAAGCTCATCCCTATCCAGGAGGAACAATGCTAGGTTTATAACCATTTGGCAAAAGTAAGACACTAGGTAGGAGACTGGGTGGCAGTACTAATCCCCACTGGAGTAAATTATTGGCTCAATGGCAAGGTGCTTTTGAGGTCATAGAAAAAGTTGGAAAGGTAAATTATTAAATTTACCAGCCATGGAAAAGAAAACCTTTCCAGCCGTACCATGTAAATTTTCCAGATCCTGGAGAGACAGGAAACCATTGCAGGTGCAAGACTTGAGCCTAATATTGGCCCCGGGGGAAAGCCACATTCTCCACTCCAGATGGACACTTTCAATATAAAATAATGCCTTTTAGCTTTCGGAAACTCAAGCCACATTACAATGGACCAAGGGTAAGTTGGTCGACTGTCTTATCTGCCAGGCAGCATATGACTCCCTAAAGAAAGCAGGATTCACTGTAAAATCTGAGAATGAACTGTAGGAATTGGAGTATGCCAAGTACCTTGGTTGCATTCCTAGGTATCATTAGGTACTATTGGCAGATTGTGCTAAATGTTTCTACTCTGGTGGCACCTTGGACAGATCTGACTAAAGGCCAGACGTTAGTAGTTGAAGAATGGAGCCCAAAGCCCAAAAGCTTTCATTGCACTTAAGTCTGCACTTTGTCAACATCCAGTCCTGGTAGTTCCCAATTTCTTCAAAAATGTTATTGTTCATAAAGATGCCTCTGATGTGGGATTAGTAGCCTTTCTGTCATCTATGTAGACAAGCATTGGATACGTAACCAGTTGCCAGGCTACAGCAATATGGCGAAGGAAACAATGCCTTTTATTCTTCTCTCCCTCTACTGAGATACTATTATTATACTGCACCATTCTCATCTGACCAGCAGGGGGAGAGCTAAAGCCAAGCAAGCCCATAGACTTCTGCAGAGCACTGAGAATTCTAGGAGTTATAGTCTGAGCCGCCATATAATGGGATGAATACACTCCTTACACTACAGATCCATTATGCACTGTGCAGTAGGAAGAGATTATTTTTATTAAACTGACCTTAACAGTTCTACCTCTTGTCACTGAGGGAATGAAAGAGTACCTCTGTTTGGATATTTGCCTGCCAGCAGGAGACCATACCAATGGAGAGCTGAGCCTGCAACTGGGAGTGTGGATACCCGGGGGCAGCGCAGCACCGTCCACATCACAGCCCCTGCACCGCTGCTGTAGGGAGACTGAAGCATCCATTCACCCTCTGCTTCCCCTTATTGATCACCAGAGGCCTTCTGGGGGAGACCAAGAGGGCCCCCTCCTTCTACAGTGAGAGGTCACCGCAGCATCTCGGGGACTAGTGAGAGGGCTATTTACCCATTTATGATACTGCTAGCATGGACTGAGTCACTGAGAGTACTTATTCCAAACCTACACTGTACCTATAACATCCCTATGCCACATTATACTTTACCTTTACTGCATCTGAACCACATCTACCTTGCACCTGTGTTGAGACTATACGGTACCTACTGTATACTGTACTTATATTGCATGTAGGTTAACCAGCACTGTTGTCAGATGCACTGAGGCTCTTAAAGGGCTGATAGCCAGCAGAAGAACATCTCAAAAGGACTGCCCCTCCCATAATAAATATTCTTCAAGCCCCCTTTGTTCCCCTGCCCCCTCAGCTTTTGAACAGTGCATACCCAGGCAGTCAAGGATTAGCATCGCCACCATAAATAGGCTCTGGCACTATAGTTCCAGCAGTTAGTAGATTCAACTTTATTACTGCTCACTGCTGCACTTGAGATGGCCCTGCTACTGTTTATGCTCATCTAGACACCAAATGTCATATTATGCCTAGACCCTACTGTTAATTACATTGTTAATACCATTGTTAATCCATTTTATACTTGCCTAGTTACCAACCCTATTGGGTTACAATATGCTATGTTTGCCTTTACTACCTGGCTTGGTGCATATTTTCTTTGATATAGCACTACTGTAGGGTAAATAGTATTACTTTCAGTTAATTTCTGTGTTATTGTGTGTTTGTACACTCAACATGGTATGTCAGAGGGGCTGAGGTTCTTGAGAAGGTTGAGGCAAAGAACAGGGGACCTATCCTTTCCAGTGGCTCCTACGGAGGTAGCACTATACGTGACTTTACTATAAGTTTGAGAAGAGGGGGGGAATTATGGGATTTTAAATTAAGCACACTACTAAAGAATAATATGCAATCCTGTTTATTGATTCCTGGTAAACAGTCATATAATAATGATACATTGTATATAATCAATGACAATAGATGACAACTTGATATTGCATGTATATACATATATTCCAGCATAAATTAGAATTGTAAAATAATAATAAAGGTAATAATTTGTTGCCCATTGACTGTCAGGAAAGGACCTGATACCCACTAATGGCACTGTCTGACATTTGGCTGCTGTACTGATGTCCACCAGCGGGTGTCTTCTGGCAGTCTGGAACTGTCAGGGGAGCTTTCCCCTGCTGGTGGTATTATGTGATCTTTGGGCCGCAGTTCTGGCGTCCACCAGCGGGTGGTTCCTGGCAGTGTTGAGCCAACATCATCTCCTGCGATCAGGCGTCACCTGAACCCGATTGCAGGACATGTGTATAAATACCCGGCAAGCACACACACACCTTGCCTTGGTATCTTCCTTGCACCCTGACCTGAACCTGAGAGCTCTGTATCTGTATCTGAACCTGATCCTGATACTTTCTGCATACCTGAACCCTGGACCTTGTCCCTCCTGTGATCCTGTTACTCTAGATTATAGGGTAACAGGATTGTAAGCTCTAATGAGCAGGGCTCTCTGATCCCCCCTGTATTGAATTGTATTGTAATTGCACTGTCTGCCCCAATGTTGTAAAGCACTGCGTAAACTGTCAGCGCTATATAAGTCCTGTATAATAATAATAATAATAATAATAATAATAATAATAATACCCTACCCTTGCACTGCAGCCATATCCATCCATCCTCTCCTTGTCCTATATGTTCCCTGTCCCCATCTGCTGACCTCCCGTTGATGACCCTGGCCTGGCTATGTTTATAATTCCGGTATTCCCCATTTGAATATATATCTATCTGTCTGGTTATTATTATTATTATTATTATTATTAATATTATTTGTGGCTCTCTGTATTTGGATGGTTGTGCACTGTATTGTATTGGTGGTGGTTGTGTTTATATTGTTCACTTATCTTTAATAAATCATAATATTTTCACTTACATACATCTGGGTTCCTCTGTTGCTGTCAACACAGTTCTGGTTACACCTGATATGTGACATTGACATAATAGACAGATGAATATTAAACATATATTTGCAGTGATGTAGCATGTAACAGTAGCTCTACGCGTTTCATGGGTATTTCCAATCATCAGGAGCAATTAAAAGTAGATGTATCTATAATAAAAAATAGAAGTAAATACAAAGTACTCTAATGGTTGGGACAGAGGGGGATAAAAGGAAGAGGGGGAACAAACAATTCCCAACCACTCTTACCTACAGTTAGATTCAATATACAAATAGCGGTGTTGACAGCTGAAGGCACCATGGAAATACCATCCCCGGGATCTGAGGCAGCATAATTCACGGCTGCACGGTAGCCCAAACAACAGTGTAGAGAAAATCTATATGAATGTGAGCCCCAATGAGCAGTGGTAATATTGGTGAAAACTGTAAAAAGTTACCAGACGATTTCTGTGGAAGAAACAGTGTGTAAATGAATAGGACTGCAACATTGGCAGAGAGCAACACTATAGCCCAAGGGGCATATAATGATATAAGAGCCTAATACAGGATGAAAACACTTGAATAATAGAAAACCTCTGCCTCACCAGAGCTAATGTTAAGAAAGAAAGATACCATGGAAATGCCCAGCCAGTGAAAAGCAAATGGAGAGTTAGTACCTTAGACTTGAAAGGAAAAAAGCAAAACATTGTATAAAAAGTGCATAAAGTCTTGGGGTCAATAGAGTAAGTGTTTCATCAGCATGTGGTATTTGTAGCACCAGCTGGCCGCGGAATACTACCAACATCACGCTGCGTAATCTGAGGGAGGCTGCACCAGTGCCTGAACGGCTGTTGACGTTCGGCAATTGCTGCTCAAATCCGCCCTCTTGGTGATCACAGATGGAGATCAAAACGTCGGCGCATGGCGTCAATATGATGTCATAAGTACAGAGTGTGAGGTGTGGCATCGATGCATGTCGAGTGCCCCGCCCACCCCCTGCGTCCAATGGAACGAAGGAGGGAGGGCCCTGGCGCGCATCGCAGCTCCTGGGAATGAATGGACCAAAAGCGCCCCAACATATATAGGATATATGGTAGTAACACCCAAAGTGCCAACCAAGGACATCATTATTAATATATAAAATACATATGCTACCTCTGTAGTGTGCTTCCATTCCTAAAATTATTAGGGATGGAGGCATATGAACCTATCTATTCATTGCCTCATATAAAGTCCCACCCTTGTTTCCCCGTTTTCCTATAAGTTTAATTCTTTTTTTTTTTGGCTAAATGAAATGTTTCTATTGATACACATGGCTCCATCATCAGCTGTGGTACTGAACAATATAATTATTTCAAAGAGAGTAAAATAAGTAATAAGCTTTCCAGAAGAGGTGTTATGCCGCGTACACACGGGTGGACTTTTCGATGGACTAGGTCCGGTGGACTTTTCGACAGACTTTCCGATGGACTTTCGAATGAACGGACTTGCCTACACACGATCAACCAAAGTCCGACGTGATGACGTACGACCGGACTAAAATAAGGAAGTTGATAGCCAGTAGCCAATAGCTGCCCTAGCGTCGTTTTTTGTCCGTCGGACTAGCATACAGACGAGCGGACTTTTCGACCGGACTGGAGTCCGTTGGAAAGATTTGAAACATGTTTCATTTCTAAGTCGACGAACTTTTGGGGAAAAAAAGTCAGTTGGAGCCCACACATGATCGAATTATCCGACAGAGTCCAGTCCGCCGGACCAAGTCTGCCGTAAAGTCCGCTCGTGTGTACACGGCATTAGGAATTGTCAAGTTACAGTGGGCTCAGGTGGTTATAATTGGGCATTGGAAATTTTTTTTTTTTTTCTTAAATGGTTGAGGCAGAAAACATTGTTTTTTTTTCACCTTTAACATAAAATGAAAAAAGCAGTTAGTGCAGTTAAAGTATACAAATATGTATCCCTTGCCCTGCATTCGTGATGGGCAGAGTTTGCCAGGAAAACATGTTTTTTTCTTCCTGAGAAGTACTTTCATATAGAACAGAGAGCAATTAGTAAAAGTACTTCTTCTAAGTGTTCAAAGTAAAGAATAAATGCAATTATTGCATAACAGACTAATGCCCCGTACACACGGTCGGATTTTCCGATGGAAAATGTGTGATAGGACCTTGTTGTCGGAAATTCCGACCGTGTGTAGGCTCCATCACACATTTTCCATCGGATTTTCCGACACACAAAGTTTGAGAGCAGGATATAAAATTTTCCGACAACAAAATCCGTTGTCGGAAATTCCGATCGTGTGTACACAAATCCGACGGACAAAGTGCCACGCATGCTCAGAATAAATAAAGAGATGAAAGCTATTGGCCACTGCCCCGTTTATAGTCCCGGCGTACGTGTTTTACGTCACCGCGTTCAGAACGATCGGATTTTCCGACAACTTTGTGTGACCGTGTGTATGCAAGACAAGTTTGAGCCAAATCCATCAGAAAAAATCCTAGGATTTTGTTGTCGGAATGTCCGATCAATGTCCGACCGTGTGTACGGGGCATAATTCTGCAACCAAGTCAGCAAAATAGTAGATTTTCTTTGCATTGCACAAACCACAACATTTTTATTATTTTATGTGCTGTATAACACACAGTCTAAAGCAGAACAAAACTAAATATTATCTCACTAAGCAAGGATGGTTCGGCAAACAACTATTACTATATTTAGATTTATGAGGCACCATATCTGTCTTTTTTTAATATAATTACAGGCTGTCAACCATAATATATTGCAAAATAGTATTACAATCAGCAAAACATAATTCATAATGTACTATATAATATACCAAAAAATAAAAA
The DNA here is from genome assembly GCF_042186555.1 of Aquarana catesbeiana. Lineage (NCBI taxonomy): Eukaryota > Metazoa > Chordata > Amphibia > Anura > Ranidae > Aquarana > Aquarana catesbeiana. The sequence continues at coordinate 352,928,204 of NC_133325.1, read as the reverse complement.
AAATATGCAATAAGATTACTTTGTTGTCTCTCAGAAGATGCCCCATTTTGTTGTGCTGGTGTTTTTTTTCTGCCCTGTGGGCCTTGATATTGAAACATACTTGAGCTGTTTCCCATCATGCATCTGTTAACTGGTAAGTGAACCTAACAGTCTTACTGATTTGTGGCTGGCAAGCCACAAATTACCTGATGTGTAGCAGTTTTTGTGCCAGCATTTACCTGGCTCCCAGTGGCTTTTCTAGTAGAGAGATATACAGAGTGTCAAGCATTAATTATACTGATGATTTCTGTTACTGTTGCTGTTCTCTATTCGTGCAGTTAAGGTTATCTGGTCCTCCTATTCTTCCCCAGTAATTTGGCAATGTATAATAAGACGTCACTGTGTGACCTGCAAAATATTGCATTGCTTCAACATTTTGTATAGCGATTCTTGTTCACATGTGCTGCAGACTCTTCAATACAATGGAAAGTCTATCTGCAGCTTGTCAGCCTGTAGACTGGATTAACTGTCAGGTGAATGGGGTTCATGGCATATATATGTTCGGACTGCACTGACTATGAAGGTTTTGAGAGAAAGGTCACCTGAAGGTCTGCACCCTAAATATCTCAAAAAAGAAGGATGAAGTTAAGAATAATCTATAACATAAATGCTGCGGGAGAAGGGCCCAAAAAAGGGTAAAAATGCAATACCCACATTTGGTATTATTGGATAGGAATGGTACAAATTGACATGAAAATATTGGGGTTGAAAAAAAACAGAGCATGTTAAATTTAAATGATATTTAAACCCAAAAACAAAAATGTAAGCATACCAGTAGTTAGATGTGGTGGCTGCATTCATTTTTACTTTTGGGGCTAAAAATATTTTTCAGGTACAGAAAATACCTGTTTATTTTGCCAGAAATACAATATCCTTGTAACTTCTGGCAATATGATCCAAATGTACCCGGGTTCAGCTTAAGACATGTTCTGAAAACATGACTAAATTTCAGGTTTTGAATCCCGAATCTGAAACCCATTGAAGTTAATGGGAGAAGCATTTTAAAACACAGTAAGGGTACATTCACACCGAACACGGGTTTGAAATCGTGCAAGTTCAGCTGAACTCACATGATTTCAAACCCGCATTTCAGTGCGAGTTCAGGGGTGATTTGAAAGACATCTGTGCGGTTTGATATTCAAATCGCTCCCGAAGTCACCAAAAGTAGTGCAAGAACTACTTTTGGAAATTGGTGCAGCGCCGCAAAGTCAACGTCACACTGACTGGGACAGTGCCATTGCCGGCAATAGGCTGTGATTTGGCATGCGATTTGACATGTCAAATCGTGCCGATGCGAACAGGGGCTAATAGATATTTTCTAGGCTAATAGACAAGGGATTGTCAAGCAAATCGAATGGGGGGGTTGGGAGCTGCCTTAGAGAACATGTACCAAAGCAAACAAAAACAAAAATTTCTGTTTGGTGGGGACAGTGATTTTAATAACGCTTAAAAGCCATGAAAAGTTTCAAATGTTTTTGTTGTTTTAACTAGATATTAGTGTCGTTCTATTCCCTGTGCCAATTTATTTGCCTTCCCTTGTAATGATGGGCTCACATGTTGTGGCTGAAGTTTGTAGTGTCATGGCTGATCGATTTCCCTATGTTCATATATTCACAGACTTAGCTTGTCTCTATTCACTAAAGGGACAGAAGACTTTCTGTTCTGGGTCATGCAGCATTCAGTCCATGCCTTGCCATTTTCTCTGTTTTGCATCAGAAATGTGGGGGTGCTAATGTGATGAAAACACATCCCTTCCATCATGTTGATCTCCCTATGACTGTTTCAGATCTAATTACTGCACTTGCACCACTGTTAGACTAAGAGGTCTGGGGATTGTGGGATATGTAGTTTCCTCACAGGAAATGTCAGTTCTTAGACTATAGACAGTTAACCTGTGCTGTGCCTTTCCGCTTGCCTCATGTTTTCATGCAAACAGAAGCAAGCTGACACCAGAATATAAAGATTTACTGTTGCATACAGAGTAACTTTAAAAAAGCAGAATTCTCCCCCTGCCTGGGGGATGTTCTTAACCTGTCTGTCAAGTGGTGCATTTGTATGATTCAGCTGTGGTATGGATTTTGAGGGGAACCCCCAGAGCAAAAAAAAAAAAAACATGGCACGGTTTCCCCCCCCCCCAAATCCATACCAGGCCCTTATCTGAGCATGCAGATGAAGCTCGGCGGGACGGGTAAGCACAACCCCTCTCCAGAAACAATTCAAGCCACATGCCCTCAACATGGAGGGGTGCTTTGGGGCAGGGGGGCTCTGCCCCCCCAACATCTTGTCCCCATGTTGACGAGGACAAGGGCTTCTTCCCCATGACCCTGGCTGGTGGTTGTGGGGGTCTGAAGGTGGGAGACTTATTGGAATCTAGAAGCCCCCTTTAACAAGGGGGCACCCAGATCATTCGCTTTTCCCTATGTGAATGAGTATGGGTAAGTGTCAGGGCTGGCCTCAGCCCTTCCTTCTCAAAACTGGCCGCTCAGCTGTCGGCTAATTCCCAGCTCCTATCTCTCCACAGTGACTTACCTGTTGATGATATCCTGCTCGTCAGTCCTGCCTACTTAAGCCGTCCATTCCAGATGATTTCTGCCTTCGCCTTAGTCACATCTCTAGAGATGCTCTCCTGTGTTCCTGTTAAAGATTTGCTTGGCTGACATTCCTTCTGGCTTCCAGATCCTGCTTGCTGTTCTACTACGCTCACCTCTGGCTCCCTGATGTTTTAGCATGTCTGACTATCCGTTTTGGTTCCTGAACTCTGGCTATGTTTTGATTACGTTTACTCTACCTTTTTTATTATTACTAAACAAGTGTGATTTAACTGTACTTCTGTCTCAGTCTGATTCATGGTTTCTGACAGTAAGGTGCAGTGTAAAAAAACAGGAGGCAGTTTTTGACAAGTCCTTTATTTAAAAAAAAATGTCCTCCAGTATAGATCAATTATCAATCACAATGCCTGCTGCCACCACCGACCTGAAGAAAAAAAAAAAGCCCCACTCTCGACGAAGGCTGACAGCTCTAACGCCTCCTGCCGCTATATAAACCAAGATGATGGGTTGGTGACATCACAAGGGGCAGGGCCACCTGGTGACATCACTGGTTGCCCCCCCTTCGTTTATTTAGCAGTGGGAGGTTGGAAAGCTGCCAGACAGTGGGAGCCTTTGTTGGGAGCAGAGTTTTTTTTTCTTCGAGTCAGTGGTGGCGGCAGACATCGTAATTGACGATGGATCTACACCGGAGCACATTTTTTAAATTTTGTTTTTTTAAATAAAGGACTTGTCAAAAAACTGCCTCCTGTTTTTTTTTACACTACAGGTTTTCACATGGGGGGGAGACGGTATCTGGGGCAGATTCTAATAAGCCCCTGCCTGCATACCCACACAACCACTGGCCAGGGATGTGGGGAAGAGGCCCTTGTCACAAGGTGCTTTGGGGGGGCAGAGCCCCCTGCTTCAAAGCACCCCCCCATGTTGAGGGTATGTGGCCTGGTATGGTTCAGGAGGGGGTGCGATCACTCGCCCCCCCTTACCTGACCTGCCAGGCTGCATGCTCGAATAAGGGTCTGGTATGAATTTTAGGGGGGACCTCATGCCATTTTTTGCGCCAATGCTTTCAATTTCTTTTGTTTTGTCATCTGCTGACAATTGATGACTCATCGATCGTTAAAGACGAAGCAGCTGCCCGCTCCTTAACAACCATGTTAATTACTGTTTTTTAAGGACGCCGGTGGCCATCCGCTCCTTAACAACCACCTTTTTACAGTGTTTGCTAAGGACTCCGGCTGCAGGCCTTCACTACTAAAATACATGACTTCATAAAACTTCATAAGGACGCTGGCTGTCGCAGCAGTAAATTTCCGCAGGCCTTCACTACTAAAATACATGACTTCATAAAATAGTGCACGCAGTATTTTAGTAGCGTTTTTTTAGTGAATGCAAAAAAAGTTTTTGAAAAATGCTGTGTGGTATCTTATCACATACTCGGATGTGGAAAGATACCGCTTTGTGAACGGAGCTCATTACACTGTATTACATTTTTGCTTTTGGGTTTAGGTATTCTTTAGGAAAAAAGGGAAAAAATTGACTTTGATAATAAGGACATATTGGACAAGAACAGCACAATCAACCAAGGATGTGTAATGAACAGGAAAACTTGGAAAAGTGGCTCAACAAGAGCTTCAATGCCAGAGTATCTCTCACATAATATAGTAAATAACTGGAATAAAATGCAAACCTGACAAAGTTAGCTTTCTGTGCTGTTAAATTGCCTGGTAGTTATGCAGTGTGTCCAAAGTGTATGTGCCAATCAAAGGACTGCAGACAGAAAAGTAGCGGTCAGTCTACCAGCTATTTTATTATGTGGAAATTTCCTTCTTGACATAGATGTCAGAGCCTATCTGGGCTTTCCTTTCTATGTGCCCTGGGCATTCACATTAAATAGAATTTGATAGCTCCAAAATTAGATCCTGTGTTCATAACCCATTCAACGCTGTGAAGGGACCAAACAGCAGCACTCCTTGCCCTTCCAGCTCTAAGTGGATTTCACATGGTAATGAAGCCCTTCTGTTCTCAGATGACACAGTGGAGACATTGAAATCTGCCACAGAGGCAGTTGATGTGATGTGTTGACGTAGGATTCATGTTGCTATAATAGGAAGTGTTTATTTGAATAATAAGGTCAGGGAGTTAAGTATTTGGTATTCCACTCAGATGAAGCCGTTTGCACAGTGTCACTAATAATTAAAGGTTTTTTTTTTCAACTAATCTAGCAGCGCTACCTAAATATACTCCACTCTGTTCAAGAAACTCATCAAAGCAGTAAAGTGATCTTCGAGGTTATTAATCTCTTCTGCTCCACAGCTGGAGCAAATTTATTTGCTTGAATTAGCATGTAATAAACTTATAATAAAAGCACATTCCTGGTTTCTGAGAGATACCATTGGTAAACGGTGGGCAATATCATTCGATCAAAGCTATTATTTACCATTTTGTCAATTCTGAAGCCATGGCTGAAATTCAATATAGGCCCAAATAAGTAGTTAAGTGTGCCACCATGAAAGTGTAGCTGTAATAATAATATTAATAAGCACCTTTTTCACACTATGCAGCCCAAATCTACGGGGAATTTGCTTCTAGTTGGTTATTTTGACCCTGGACTCTCCTTGCTGTAGTCCTTAATTTTTCTATGAATTTCAATGAATTACATATTGCAATGCCCAGATTTAACCCTTTCACAAAGGATCCATATACTTACCTGAATATCAATACAATTTTATTATAAATCTAAACGCTCATGCAGATCTGTACAGGCTGCTGGGTATAATATAACATTTGTTTACTCAGTTTAAAACAACTGTGGACAATTTTGATTTAAATAGTGCAAAAAAAGGCAAAAAAATGTTATTTCCTTATCATACCATGCATTATTTCATTTAAAACCCAACTCATCATTTCTAGAGAATTAGATTTTGTAAATAATCAAATCATCTATGTATACTGCCATGGGTAACCTCATCTAGCAAGAATATTTTTAAATACTGTATTTGTAGAGAGCTATGTCTACAGTTTCCTTATGACAACATGCAGAATCTGAACATTTTTATTCGGTTATATAGATACAAAGGTACATCTTTGAAAAAAAGTTGCGTGCTTCTCAAGTTCATCTTTTTACAGAATTCTCCCCTAGGTCAACTGTGTTAACTTTACAAGAATATAGGTCAGTCTACCTGTAACATTAGGGCTTAAATAGAACCCTGATGTCACTTTAAAGAGAAGCTGTCACCTGCTCCATGCCATCATACAGTCTATAGGGATAAGATTCGGGATCGCCATTGGGTTGGGTTTGAAGTAAATCTTGGATGTTCACATTCACCTAAATGGCAGACTTACGAGTTTATGAAAGTGACCCCTCACATTGTAAGCTTCTTGAGGGTAAGGACTGTGTAAACTACTGGTGCAATTTACATAACTATAATAAATAAAAATAAATAAAATAGTTTATTGTAGAAAATCGCCACAGTGTCAAGTGCACCAAAACACCATGACCTCAATCATCCTATTGCAATAGCTGCTCAAAAAATAAGGCAATCCCTTTTGCCATCCTGCCTAGGAGTCCTAAAAGAAGAGGCAAAGGCTCTTCACTTGGAGCAAGTAGGTTGTGCATCCTCAAGCCAAAGCAGTGGTCGGGCATTACCTGTAAGACACAGAACATGTCTTTCATTCTTTTCTAGCAGTGGGTGTGGTATACAGCCAGAGCACATGAAGGAGGTGGGGAAGTGGGTAACCAAACCATTACCATGTTCCTATTTCTAGGCACGGACTAGTGAAGTGCCATCAGCAACTACAAATGCACCCTCTTCTTCAGCATCTAACCATATCTTAGATTTATAGCAATAAATTGGACAAGTCTGGCATACTTCTATTTATGTGGCCAGTTAGGGGGATTGACCCTCTAAGTCCACCATCTTTCCATGTTTCCCGTTTCAATGCCATTTTATTGCACTTCACACTTTCTGCCTGCTGACTCGTGTTACTTCTACTGCTATTAGTAACAGATCTTGACTTGTGACCCTGACGCTGATTCTCTGTCCCTGACTTGTGACCTCAAAGTTGATTCTCTAATGACTGCGATGAACCTGGATAGTGATTCAGACTACTCATTTTTCTCCACAGGTACATTCCTAACAGACTAATTAGACCCAAATGGATACCTACACAATCTCTAAGTGGATGTTTTGTTTCCTTAATGGAGGCTGTTCAAAACCAAGTCCATATAAGCCAAAACCAAGCACAGGTAGTTTACAAAGAATCAAAAAGACAAGTAATTGCTTTGCACTCACAACTTTTACAGCAACAACAGCAAGCAGCTTACAGTTAATGATACTACAGAAGCCCACCTTCCATTGCCTGTTACATTTAATGGTAATCGTAAACACTACAGAAGTTTCTGAACAAATTTAGACCTTATTTTCAGCTGCAACCTTCCCAGTGTGCCACACAGTGCTCTGAGACAGGTTTTGTAATTTATTTATTCACTTATGAGGCCATGTCATGGGTTACCCCACACTTGAAACAGAACCATGCTATTGTGAGAACTTTTTTAAATCTATGAACTTGATATTTGATGATCCTAATCACAGTGCAGATGCAGAATCTATATTACTGAGCTTGCATTAAAGAAAATGTTTTGTAGGTAACTATGTTGCTGAATTTCATTGCTGTGTGTCAGATACCACTTGGAATGACAGTACTCAACATTTTCAGAAAAAGTCTCTCTGAGCAAATTAAAGATGAGCTAGCCCAGGCTGATATACAGTGTGATCTTGATGCCTTTATCAAACTGAGCATTAGAATGGACAGACCAATAACCAAAACACAGTGAGAAAGAAAAAGATCAGTGGGGGCAAATTTCTTTCTTGAACTCAGCTGAACCATTTATGAGTTCTGAACCAGAACCTGAGCCATTTTGAGATCTCTTAGTTTTGCTGAAAAGAAATGCAAACATTAACTCAATCTTTGTTTATATTGTGGTCAGTCAGGCACTTTGTTCTGAGTTGTCCAAAAAAAACATATTGCAGATGTAGCTGTCAAAAAGCGCTGTCCACAACCACATCTAGCTAACAAGTGGGGTCCATTCTATAACCCTTGTTTTCCTTAACAGAAGGAGAGAGCAAAACGCTCACTCATCATTCACATTTTGCTATAAACATTATAGTGAAGTAGGGGAGAGGGTGGTAACTCCGGGTACTCTTGGCGCCTCACTGCTGCATCACCAGCCACTGAACTCTAGTTAGTAAGTATGCACCTTGGTGCCAGTGGGTTTGTCATCTAACCCCTGTTTAGGTCTACAATTACCATTTATCATCTCATATATATATTTTTATTTTAGATCACCACGTGCATGCTCCTGATGAGTGGCGTATGAGCCACGAAACACGTAGAGCTTTTTAATGCCGTGTCTTTACCTACCTACACCCATTTTAAGTTATTGTATAATGTCTACCTCGTCAGGTCCAGTGATGCCATAGGTCCTGCAGGCTTTACCTCGTATTGACGATTTCATCTAATCTGGTTTGGGTTGAACCACGGAATTTTGTTATGGTCTCCATTGAGACATCATTGCCATTTAAATTATTTACAGCTTTTTATCATGTCTATCCTCTGATCTCTTATTCTAGCGGTTACATTTTTTGTTACCATTATGGCTATTGTTATTATTGTGTTATGTACTTGATATCAATTATTACGTATGTTTACATTACCATATCAATAAAATTCCTCTTGTTCAACCTAATTATCCTTTGCTACCCAGTGCTTCAATTAAAGTCCAACTCTCCTTGCTCTCTCCCCTTCGACTCAATAGGGATGGAAATACATGGCTCCACCGAGTTATGTTTTCATTTAAAGTTCCATAGGGATGGAAATACATACCTTACCAGGTTTTGGCTTCCTAAAAGTCCCTAGATAATCCTTTTCCTTGTCTATTATAGTGAAGTAATAGGATCAGTTTTCCACCTCAGAGATGCTGAATTCCAGAGCTGGTGGTCATTTTTTAGACCTGAAGTATGCTGAAGGAAATCACATCATCCATACAACTAAGCAATCTCCAGTTCTCGTGGGGACAGTTCATGGCTCACCACTCTTTTCTGGTTTAATCATTCAAGAGACCATTTCTCTGTAACTAAGTATTGAACCTGAACATCAAAAGGTAATATCTTTTAACCTGATTCCTATCCTATTATTATAATAATAGATTGAGCTCATGTGGTCAGTCAAAGGTGTACAAATAAAGATCAAAAAATAAATATGTGAATGGCAGGTAAGATAGTAAGATAAGACAATCTGCCAAGCACACACCTGGTTCATGGAGGAGTTGTCTTCTGCAAGGCTGGTCCTTGGTGGCGGAGAGTTGGGGGCAGCCATGCTAAGGCATTTTTTCACTGCTGAACCAGTCAATAACTGAATATTTTGATAGCGAAAAAGAGCTATTCCATTTTTAATTAGGGACTTCATTCATCTTAGAATTCTGAACTTCCAGTATATCTCTGCCAACTATAAATGCAAGATTATCTGCTTTTCAAAAGAGCCAAGAACTTACAAAAAAAGAGTTACACAAAGCTCAAGAGGCCTACAAGAAAACCGCAGACAGGTGCAGAAAAACAATTTCTTTTAATTTGGTAGGTAGTAAAGTGTACATCCTGTTTTTCATGTAGCCCTTTTGAAACACTGCAACACGGTGGGCTGTCCGTGGTAGTCAAAGGCAGCGCATAACCCATATGATTACTGATTATGTTGTCAAGGGCAGATGTGAACTCCCTAACAGCAAACAACCCACTTGACTACTAGGTGTTGAGGCTAGACCAATGGTCAGAGCTTGTCCGGTATGTAAATAAGCTGCTGGGCTTCACTGTAGCAGGTGTCCTTTTAAAATCAAACACTAAAAACAAAAATCCAGACACACAGACCAGAGGCCAAGTGAAAAGTCAAAAAGAAAAATTAAATGTAGCTGTGGCTGCTGCTGTCCAAAACTCATAGACAAATGAGGACAGAAGATATAATCAAAGGGGTGAACAGCGCTGATCAGCAGACATAAATAGGACCCTCAGAGGCAAAGTAAAAAGTTTTTAGTGAATAAAAAAAAGTTTTTACTTTGCCTCTGAGGGTCCTATTTATGTCTGCTGATCAGCGCTGTTCACCCCTTTGATTACGTCCTTTTAAAACAAGCTTTTGTGACAGAAAAAGGAATCCGCTTGCCCCCATACATAGTTGACTGGCTTTATAAAAATGAACCAATCCTGGATTATCAATGAGTACCAAACCCCTGCAACTGATCTTAACAATTACATTTTTTCTTTAAATCTGTCTCCCAAAACATTATTATACTACACAGATTTTTGTTTACAAAAGTTTTATTTGGAAGCTTGGATGAACAGACATTAGATATAAAATGACATCAAAATATTGCAATAAAGTGATTGGTTGTATACAAAGAAGGAGGTTATTTAACATCGTATAACAGATGTGGTCATATACAATGAACGAAGGTTTATATATATAAAAAAAGAAAAAAAGTAAGACATAACATAGCATTCTCATAGGGTAGTGAGAGAAGATGATAATAGTATGTTAAAGACAGTTAGGTTGGGTTCCAATAGGCCCATTTCTTTTTGTGAATGTGGATAGTATCATTAAGGGTGTGATAAATCCACTCAGATAGTCTAAGGAGTTCCATTCTATTTATTACTTGTTGCCATGACAAATTAGTGGATTTCCAATTATAGGCCGTCATCCAGTGTATGGAACTGCATAGGGAGTGGAACAGTCTCAGACAGGGGGTAGGTATGCCTGGTATATTAGCATACAGCAAGCATATCTGAGGGGAAAGGGTGATTTTTTGTCTTGAGGATTGTTCTATTAAATCAGATGCTTTGTGCCATATACTGTTTATATGGCTGCAGCTCCAAAAAATGTGTAAGAGGGTACCGGAATCCGAGCATCCCCTAAAACAATTGGGGGAGATGGATGGGTAGAAAGTGTGAAGTTTTGAAGGGGTAAGGTACCATCTAGAAAAAATCTTAATTGGAGTTTCTCTAAAGGTGATAGCTCTATTACATTTGCGTAGATTTTCTGACATGGAGTGCCAATCCTCAACATTAATCGAGACATCCATATCCTCTTCCCATTTGAGCATTTGAGTAGATTTATCTGGGACTCCAACACAATTAATATAACTATACAACCTGGAGATAAGGCCTCTGTCTCTAGAGGATAAAATACATATATGTTCAAAGGTTGTGTATGAAGGGTGTGTTTTTAGTGCAAAACATTTAGCATAGAAGGATTTGATTTGCTGGTATCGTGGGAGTTCATCTGCAGGTAAATTGTGTGTGGCTTGAAGTGCGGGGAATGAGATAAATTCCCATTTTTGCTGAAGAGATCTCAGTGTAATTAAATTTTTGTCAATCCAGGTAGAGAAAGATTGTCTGTTATTATAGGCACATATAAATCTAGGATCACCTAAAAAGGAGGCCAAAGGTGGTGTGTCTGAGGAGAGTTTTGTAAATGTCTTTATATTTAGTCCATAACTGATAAAATTGAGCTATTATAATGTTTTGTTTCATAAGTCTGCTATATGAGATAGAGTTGGACCATAGAATTCCCTGTAAATGGAATGGGAGGATTGAGATGGATTCAAACAACTTTCATGGGGTGTTTATTGAGGGAGTGAACCATTGGGTAAGTTGTGTAAGTCTTGTGGCTAGGTAATAAAGCCATAAATTTGGAAGGCCTAAGCCACCCATAGTATGTGGTCTATGCATTAAAGCATAACTGCATCTCGGTTTTTTATCTGCCCATATGAATTTGTTGATTTCTCTTTGAAGGGAAGTCAGTTTAGATTTGGGAACATTGATAGGTAGGGCACGAAGATAGTACAGAAGTTTAGGAAGAATCGTCATCTTGATAGCGCATATTCTACCAAGGAAGGAAATATGAAAGGAAGACCATGATTTTAGGAGGGATATGATGTGCGAGAACAATGGGATATAATTAGATTTATACAGAAGGTTGTGAGATGAGGAGATTGTGACACCTAGGTATTTGAATGAGTTGGAACACCAATCAAATGGGAAATTTTTTGATAATAGGGATTGGAGATTTTGGGAGTAATTAATTGGTAAAGCAGAACATTTATTGGAATTGATTTTGAGGCCTGAGATGGATTGGAAAGATTTAAGTTCTTTTAGGAGGGATGGAATAGAAGTGAGGGGGTCTGTGAGGAATAAAAGAGCATCATCTGCGTATAGGCTGAGTTTGAATTCTCTATCACCTTTAGTGTAACCTTTTATATCAATGCTATTCCTAATCTTGTGGGCTAAGGGTTCAATTGCCAAAGCAAACAATAGAGGTGAAAGGGGGCAGCCCTGTCTGGTGCCTCTACTGAGGGGGAAAAAATCAGAGTTGTGTCCTGGGAGTCTAATTCTAGTTTGAGGGTTGTGGTAGAGTGCATTGAAACCTTGTAAGAATTTTTCTGAAATTCCGTATTTGGGTAATAGATAATTTAGATATGACCAGCTAACGCTGTCAAACGCCTTATGAATATCTAGACTGAGAAGGCATATTTTGTGGGAGGTTAGGTTGGCATCTTGGATAATATTGGTGACTAGTCTAGTATTATCGACTATCTGTCGACCGGGGATAAAACCGGTTTGGTCTATATGCATTAGATTAGTAATGACTGCTGCTAGTCTGTCTGAAAGCAACCTACCAAAAATTTTAAGGTCATTGTTAAGGACTGATATAGGTCGGTAGTTTTGGGGTAGAGAATGGTCTTTAAGTGGTTTGGGGATAAGGGAAAGGTTTGCTAGAAGCCAGGGCCGGTCCCAGGCGGGTGCACGGGGTGCAGTGCACCCAGGCGCCAGAGAGGTGGGGGCGCTGAAGCGCCAGAGTGCTCCCCTCCCTCCTCCTCCTCCCCTCCGTGTCCAGAAATAGCTCTGTCCGCAGCAGCTCACCGCCACGGAGCGGCCGCGCCGGCGCCGCTGTGCTTTACATTGCTAGAGCGAGCCTGTCCCCCCTCCCTCTTCCTCCTGTCAGAGGAGAGCAGCCGCCGGAGATCGGAGCGGCTGGTCTCTGTGTTGAGAGAGACCAGCCGCGCAGTGACTTCACTGGGGGGAGGGGGGGCGGCCCGTGCCTGCAGCCTGACACAGGTTCTCTCTCTCCTCCGCTGTCTCTCACTCCCGCTCGATCTGTTCTTCACCCGGGCGGCGCGGCTGCACACTGTCCTCTCTAGCTGCTGCCCGGGTGTTAATGTGTCTGTCTGTACTGATAGAGGGAGGTTTGTCCCTGGGGCGGTCTGTACTAATGGGGGGGTTGTCCTGGGGGGGCGGTCTGTACTAATGGGGGGTTGTCCTGGGGGGTCTGTACTAATGGGGGGGTTGTCCTGGGGGGTCTGTACTAATGGGGGGTTGTCCTGGGGGGTCTGTACCAATGGGGGGGTTGTCCTGGGGGGTCTGTACTAATGGGGGGTTGTCCTGGGGGGTCTGTACTAATGGGAGGGTTGTCCTGGGGGGTCTGTACTAATGGGGGGGTTGTCCTGGGGGGTCTGTACTAATGGGGGGGTTGTCCTGGGGGGTCTGTACTAATGGGGGGTTGTCCTGGGGGTCTGTACTAATGGGGGGGAGTTGTCTTGGGGGGGTCTGTACTAATGGAGGGGGGATTTGTCCTGGGGGGTCTGTACTAATGGAGGGATTTGTCCTGGGGGTCTGTACTAATGGAGGGGGGTTGTTCTGGGGGTCTGTACTAATGGAGGGGGGGTGTTTGTCCGGGGGGTCTGTACTAATGGAGGGGGGTCCTGGGGGGGGTCTGTACTAATGGAGAGGGGTTTGTCCTGGTGGGGGGTCTGTACTAATGGAGGGGGGTTTGTCCTGGTGGGGGGTCTGTACTAATGGAGGGGGGTTTGTCCTGGTGGGGGGTCTGTACTAATGAAGGGGGGATTTGTCCTGTGGGGGTCTGTACTAGTGGAGGGGGGGTTCTCCTGGGGGGTCTGTACTAATGGAGGGGGGGTTTGTCCTGGGAGGTCTGTACTAATGAAGGGGGGATTTGTCCTGTGGGGGTCTGTACTAGTGGAGGGGGGTTCTCCTAGGGGGTCTGTACTAATGGAGGGGGTTTGTCCTGGGGGTCTGTACTAATAGAGGGGGGGTTTGTCCTGGGGGTCTGTACTAATGGAGGGGGGTTGTCCTGGGGGGGTCTGTACTAATGAAGGGGGGCTTTGTCCTGGGGGGATCTGTACTAATGGAGGGGGGGTTGTCCTGGTGGGGGTCTACTAATGGAGGGGGGGTGGTTTGTCCTGGGGGGGTCTATACTGATGAAGGGGGGTCTGTACTGAGAGAGGGGTTTATACTTAGTGGGGGTCTATACTTAGTGGAGGGAGGTCTGTACTGAGGGGCGACTAAAGTTGGTGGAAGGAGGGTGACACCATGTTATACCGCACCTGGTGACACCAACCCTAGTGACGTCACTGCAGCTGCAGGCTCTTCTTTCGCCCCTTCCCCTCCCTCTCCCTCTCCTCCGCACGTGCACTGCTATACTAGTGAGCAGTGCTGGCCAGCACAGCCTCCCACTATGTTTCTTCCCCCGCCTTCATATCAGCCAGGGAAAAATAGAATAGAAAAAGGAGAAGAGGATTGTGGGACATGTAGTCCCGAGGACTGGCAGCCCCACTGTAACACGGAAACTGCAGTCCACACAGCATGCTCAGCTAAATGGGAGAGAGAGAGATACAGGAGCCTGGGAAAGCTTTCAGGGAAGTGCACCCAGGACTCCAGAGGGAGAGGGCAGTGCTCAGGGAACACCATCAGAGAGGAAACCCCGCTGCCCTGCGCCACCAGAGGGAAAGCCACACAGCCTGGTGCCATCCCTGGCGGAGAAAGGAATGAAGTCATTGCCAGAATACAGATCTGGGTGCTACCCAGCGGAGTCACCACGGGCAATTCAGAGTGAGCTTACTCCTGATCAGAGGAACCATCGCTGGGTCAGGTGAGAGGGCCAATCGGCCATTATCTACTAATGTCCATAGAAACTGCAGTCTCTGACCATCTCCTGTATTATATCTGCAGTCTCTGACCTTCTCTTGTATCATGTCTGCAGTCTCTGACCATCTCCTGTATCATGTCTGCAGGCTCTGATCATCTCCTGTACTATGTCTGCAGTCTCTGATCATCTCCTGTACTATGTCTGCAGTCTCTGATCATCTCCTGTACTATGTCTGCAGTCTCTGACCATCTCCTGTATTATATCTGCAGTCTCTGATCTTCTCTTGTACCATGTCTGCAGTCTCTGACCTTCTCTTGTATCATATCTGCAGTCTCTGATCATCTCCTGTACCATGTCTGCAGTCTCTGACTGTCTCTTGTATCATGTCTACAGTCTCTGACCATGTCCTCTACTATGTCTGCAGTCTCTGATCATCTCCTGTACCATGTCTGCAGTCTCTGATCATCTCCTGTACTATGTCTACAGTCTCTGATCATCTCCTGTACCATGTCTGCAGTCTCTGATCATCTCCTGTACCATGTCTGCAGTCTCTGATCATCTCCTGTACTATGTCTGCAGTCTCTGACCATCTCCTGTACTATGTCTGCAGTCTCTGACCATCTCCTGTACTATGTCTGCAGTCTCTGACCATCTCCTGTACTATGTCTGCAGTCTCTGATCATCTCCTGTACTATGTCTGCAGTCTCTGTCCAGCTCTTGTACCATGTCTGCAGTCTCTGTCCAGCTCTTGTACCATGTCTGCAGTCTTTGACCGTATCCTGTATTATGTCTGGGGACTCTTTCTAACAGAAGCCCTCTCTGTGTGCATCAGAGAGGTTCCCCTCCAGGTCTCATTAGTGTTCTCTCTTCCTGTATTTTCTTTATTGTTAAGAGATCATGGGCGAATTTTAGAGTAACAAAGACTTCTTAGGGGAGCAGCTCTGTATTTGAGTCGTTGCCATAGAATCATTTGTAAAGGGGTGGAGTTGGTAAGATGACCACGCCCATGTGGGGGCGCCAGAAATATTTCTGCACCCAGGCGCCGGTGACCCTAGGATCGGCCCTGCTAGAAGCATTTCATCTGGGAAATGATTAGCGTTAAGAATATGGTTAAAGAGTTTGGATAGATATGGGGTTAGGAGGGAGGAATATTTTTTATAGTATGAAGATGAGAAGCCATCTGGGCCAGGGGCAGTAGATGTTTTAAGAGATTTAATAATTTTGCTTATTTCTGCTTCTGTGCATGGTGCGTTAAGGGATTCTATTTGAAGAGCATTAAGAGTAGGTAGTTGAATGTTGTCTAGCCATGATTTAGAGTGTTGATCAAAAGATGGTTGTGGGCTACAAAGTAGGTCTTTATAGAAAGAGGAAAAGATCTCCAGCACACCTTGCGGATGGGTGATCATATTTCCAGAATGATCTCTAATTTTATGTGTATGAGGGGGGTTTATGATCATGGTTAAGTTTTTTGGCGAACATGGCAGAGGGGGAGTTACTGTGTAGTAAGAATTTAGCTTTTGAGAATCTCAAGGATTTTTCTGTGTTTGCTGATAATATTTGATCTAGAGCTTTGCGTTTATCTTGAATTTGTTTTGTGATTTCTTGGGTGGAGTTTTGTTGTAACTTGTAGAGAAGGTTTAGATCTCTGGTAAGATTTTTTATGTTTGTGAGTTTTTCTCTATTTCTTTTGGCTGCTATGCTGATTAGATGGCCGCGTAGAACTGCTTTGTGTGCTGTCCAGAGAGTTGTGGGGGAGATATCATCAATAGCGTTTTCAGTGAAATAGTTTTCAATGTGTGATGAAATAGTTTGTGTTATTAAAGGGTCAGTTAGAATAGAATCGTTTAGTCGCCAATTGTAGGGGGAAGGAGAGAGTCCTATGTGTGATGTTTCAAAGTAGGTAATATTATGGTCAGACCAGGGGCAGGGATGGATAAGGGCGTTGGAAGAATTAGCCAATAATATGGGGGTACAAAAGATTCATATATATATATGTATATATATATATATATATATATATATATATATATATATATATATATATAAGATTCACTATAATCCAGTCTGGCATAGACGTCGTGGGGGTAAGAATAGTGTGTATAGGCCCTAAGCCCTACATTGTGGGATCTCCATGAGTCTATAAGTTGAAAATTATTTAAATAACGGTTTATAGATTTGGAGAATGCTTTAGAAGAGGGGAAGTTTTACTTCTGTCTAGGGTTGGGTGTGCAGTTAGGTTAAAATCGCCACCTAGAATTATATGAGGTGAGCTGTATTGGTCAAGTTTATCAAAGAAATTTGTGAAAAAGGTAGATTGAGATTCGTTTGGGGCATAGACTGAAGCTAGTGTTATTGCTTTATTATCAACAAGACCTTTGATGATAATATATCTACTATCGACATCTTTATATATGTTTTGTATGTCTAGGATAATGGTGTTGCGTATAAATATGGCTACACCTCGAGTTTTATTGTGGAAGGTGGTGTAATAAAATTGATTGTATGTCTTGTCAAAATAATTGGGATGGTTATTGGATGAAAAGTGGGTTTCCTGCATAAGGATAATATCTACTCCCAATCTTTTATAGTGCTGGAAAGCTTTTTTACGTTTGTGGGGTGAGTTAAAGCCCTGGACGTTATGTGATATTACTCTAAGGACCATTATATGTGAGTGGGGTAATAAGCTTATGAATAGAATCCAACTTGAGCATGAGATGTGCTATATACAAAAATATTTTTGGTGTGTGTTTGGTAAGTGTAATATTAATGTTTCTGGAATAGAGGGGAGAAAAGTAATGTGAGTATACAAGGAATACTATGTATAGTAAAACATACCATGAGAGTAATGTGCCATAATAAAAGCAATTATACCAACATTCAGATCTTTGTGGTCGTAAGATGTCATGAAAACTTCCATTTTTTAACAAAATTATGTTTTTTGCCTTAAGGGCAATAAAAATGTGAAAAAAGAAGATATAAAATAGTAACAAAGGGACAAGAAACATCCTGTCACTAATAAATGAATTAACTTCAAGAGGACAATACAGTCCTAGTCCTGCGAGTGCCACCAGGCGCGACAACAAAAATCAGTGGTGTCGCAACTGATAACACAAGCAGGATGGGGGACAATCCAGCTGCGGTGGACGTCACAGGCCTTAATACTGAGATAATTTAAAGTTTCAAATACAAAACCATATAAAGTAACCAGGGGGGGAAATGAAGATTGCAAAGAATGGGGGGAGGGGAAATGGGGGAGGAAGGGGGGGAGGGGAAGGGGGAGGGAGGGGAGGGGGGAGGGGGGGTAAGGTACCAGATGGGAGGCGATATTGTCACCTCCCGTCTCAATGATGTGTATGAGAGATATCAATTAACTTATAACTCTAAACGAGGGAGGAGGTTTAAAGTGAAAGTCTGTTTAGACAAACAAAAAGAAAAAATAAAGAAAATCCTTCTCTCTTCTTCCCTTTTCCTCTTCTTTCTTCTACCCCGAATTTTGAGGGGGATATGTGTTGCTGGGGACTTCTCGACTTCGTTCCGGGGGGAAAAAAAAATTCCTGAGGGAAGAGGAAGGGTCTTGGGATTCCGATTCTAGAGGAAGAGCTATTCAAGATGCCAATTGGACAAGGACAAACTTGATGGCGGTCAATTGGATCATGTTGTGTGAGCATGAAAATCCATCCTCAAAATGAAAAAAAGAAAAAAAAGGGAAAAAATAAGTCACTTCCCCCTGTCTACATTACGAGGGGAAAGAAATTCCTATACAACAAAAGGATGGAAATGTGTTGTATGTGGTCATGAGGGGTCCTCTTGGAATGGTTGACGCCATCTTCTTTGGTTGTTTGCGATTCGTCTGGAGGAAGGAGTGGACCAGATTGGGGAAGGTCTAGGAGATGATGGGAATCTGTTGGGTGGTTCCGGGTCCAGAAGGCCCAGCTTTACAAGCAGTTCTTTGCCTTCAATTATATTGTAGACTGTGTATGTGGATCCGTTGTATGGGATAGTGAGCTTGAATGGAAAGCCCCATCTATATTTTATTCTTGCTGCTTGTAAGATACTAGTGACATCCTTCATCCTGTGTCTCCCATCTAGTGTGGCAGGGGAGATATCTGGGTATATCTGCAGCTTTTTACCATCCAGAGAAATGTCAGGAGAATTTCTTGCAGCACGCATGATGTCCTCTTTAACCAGGAATTCCTTCATGCACATGATAACATCTCTGGGTGGCTTGTCAGGGGTGGGTTTGGGGCGTAGTGCCCTGTGGATTCTATCAAAGACAAATGCTGATAAAGGTTTATCTGGTAGAAGGTTATGAAATATTTTAGAAACTGTAGGCATAAGGTCTGTGACCGATTCTGGAACGCCTCGTAATCTGATGTTATGGCGCCTATTTCGGTTATCAAGATCCTCAACCTCGGCTTGCATAAATGCAAAGCTGTCTGCTAATGTTTCATAATCCTTCCTTAGATCATTATGGGCAAGCGACAGTTCATCATGTTTTGTTTCTAGTATGTCAGTATGAGTGCCAATGCTAGCAATCTCTTGTGACAGGGCTGTAGTGGATTTATGGACCTCACTTTCAATCTTGTCCACTAACTTCTCAAAAATGGTAGTCAGACTAGCATCTAAGTCAGCTTTGGAGAGGGGAGATGTGTACTCACTGATCCCAGCATTAGATGAGAGACTGGATGGGATGGATGCAGATTTTCTTGAGGCTGGCGCCATCTTGAGACATTCTCCTGTGCTTTCTGTCTGCAGCGTCCAGCAGAAAGTTAGTTAAGTGGTGTTTGGAGCGTTTAAAATGTCCCGTTTCTCTTCCAGGCATGGAACGCTGTGTCCTCTAGCAGATGGTGTCACTTTCGCCTGGGTATGAGCGATGTAGCCCTGGTGTTTTAGGCCTGTGATAACCGGGACCGACGGAGCTGTGATCACCCACGTCCGTTCCGCATCGCGCCGCGCATGCGCCCCCCTATACTACACAGATTTGCCAGCCTCTACCATCACTGCTGGCCTGCAACAAATAAAAGTAGGGATGAGCTCAATGTACCCCGTGCTTGATTACCTGCAGGTTCAGGGAACATGATCCTGAACCCGAACCCTATTAAAATCAAATGGAGTGGAATCTTAGAAATCAGTAATGGGCATCTATTCTGGGCTAATAAGCAGGGGATTACTAAACAAAGAGCATAGGGGGCATGTGAAAATTTTAAAAACACGCGAAAATGTATAATTCAAAGGATAGAGGGTTTTTTTCAGGTGTCCTAAAGGTCAACATTAAAAATACAAAATCCTTCAAATTCAGTCACAATTTCTGAGGGAGAGAGCAAGCACATTGCATCTGGAAGTAAAAAATTGTTTCTTGTTTCAGAGATTGGAAATGAAAAAAGGTTAGAGACTTGCACCCTATTTATCACATATGTATATCAAGCCTGTATGGGCAGGCTGCAATTTATGAGCAACTGAGTGTGCCTTTTGCATCTGGAACTAACTACCATAACTATTTGTTTGCACAAGCACTAAATCAACTTTGCCACTAAGTGGCACTCTGAGACTAGAAATCACTCTACTCAGGTTTTCAGGGAGAGGATGATTTTTATAAGGTCCAATTGTTTTCAAGGTAAACAAATGTTTATTCTATAAAAATTTAAGTATGTTATTTTATTTAGGGGGTAATCTTATGGTATAGCAGCATCTAAATGGGAAATCTTAGTTACAAAGTGGTTTAATCTCATACAACAATCTGCATTACAATATTAATTATACACCCAACAATAATTTGTATCCTTTACTATTCATTACTATTACTATTTCACTGTTTGAGTCTAGTTATGTTATAAAGCACACATACAGTATTTCTAATGATAATGATTACAAAAAATATGATAATATTATGGTTCTTTTTATATAAGATGACATTTTGTGTAGATATAAAAAAATTAACAAGTGTTCTTGATACTCTTTTTCACATCTTTTCTAAGATGTCCCAGAAGCATTAAGTTTGTTATAGAAAATATTGAATTACATATAATTCCTATTATCAGGACTGAAATCACCTATAGACATGGTAATAACCATTACTGAGTCCGATTATCTTGTTTGAATCTTTATAAATTGACAAGTGTCCATGCATTTTAAAGTTAAAATTTGTAATAAAACCCATGAGGTTTGAATTTTTTGTCTCATAAAAGAGTCTAAAGTAATTTTTTTCTCGTAATCAGGCCTAATGCCTTCTTCAGTTTACTCCAAGAAGACAATGACTAGCTCTGTGTGCAGAAACTTAGTGAATAGAATCGCTTGTTCTCTTCAGCTTGCTGGTTTTTCTCATTGCCCAGAACAATGCAATCACCGCTGTACAAAGATTTTATGTACCACTTGTAATAACTGATGGTTCCCTTGTTTGGGAAGTAATTGCCTATATTGTTCATCGCATGTAAGACATGTCCTTGCAGTCATTTGCTCTGTACACACTTCATTTGCAGAACAACATCTCCAGCTGGAAAATCATGACCAGTGTAGTCCAAATGTCACCTCCATTCCAATTGCAATTCCCCCTTTACATACCAAAACCCCATAACTTAACAACCCCACCAAAAATGATGAGACCACACCTTTATTTATGGAGTAAAATGGCCACAACAGCCTCTTTTATTAAAACAACTCCAAATAAATACTCCAAATAAATAACCAATAAAATAACCAATAAAACCAACAATGACACATTAATAACATAACTGTTAACCCCAGTCTGATGGTCTCTGACGGTGACACACCTTTTCCAAATATATATATATATATAAATATAAATATATATATATATATATAACTATAAAACCACGGATAACCAACGCACTGTGGGACTTTTACCAAACAAATAGGCCTCCAGCTGTAGCCGCTCGGAGACAACCGCTTCCCGCAGCGCCACCAAACCCAGTATTCCCTCCAACGTTCAGGAATACACCGGAGGGGAACATGCAAATGATTAGCCCCCCACCCCTTTTAATCCATCCGTTTACCGCCCCGTCAAAGACCACCAGAATAAAACAGCCCCCAACCAAACTGACCACCTCTGCTGTCATGACGACCCGTTCAGTTCCTGTAAAAGAGAAAAAACCACCACAACAACTACTCAAAATATTGCACGCATATCTGTATAACATTATAGGGAGGGAGGGTGGGAAAACTGCCTCCTCTGATGCACTCTCCTCACACTGCCCCCTTTACTCCACCCCCCTTTATATACTACCACGGTGACCCACCTTTTCCAAATATATATATAAATATATATATATATATATATATAACTATAAAACCACGGATAACCAACGCACTGCAGGACTTTTACCAAACAAATAGGCCTCCAGCTGTAGCTGCTCGGAGACAACCGCTTCCCACAGCGCCACCAAACCCAGTATTCCCTCCAACGTTCAGGAATACACCAGAGGGGAACATGCAAATGATGAGCCCCCCACCCCTTTTAATCCATCCATTTACCGCCCCCGTCAAAGACCACCAGAATAAAACAGCCACAGCCCGAAAGCGTGACCACCTTACGTTTGAGGGCACCTCCACACCCTCAGGGCCTGCTGTATTCCCTCCTGTAATCCTAAGGACCATAAATCGATCCCTACATCCGAGAGATGAACACCATCCCTCCTCAGGTACAATCCCACATTCGTCTCCAACTCTCTGTGCCGGATAACTATACCGCCATTCTGTCTGACAAATCTCCCCACTACCTTATTGATTCTAATCCGGGTCTTATTAATGCTCGCCACCGATCTAGCCCACCGCCATGTTGTGCGAGCCACTATGTCCGACCAGACTAACAAGGTGCCCGGGAATTTTTCCCGCAACAACATAAAATCCCTTTTGATGTCCGCCATCAGATCCCTGACTGACCGGACCCCCAAGTCATTCCCACCCGCATGAATAACCAGAACGTCAGGAGGTCTGTCCAACCGAACATACCTCTCCACTTCGCCCATAACTCTACCCCACAACATTCCCGGTCTGCCTAACCAGCGTATATAAGCCTCCCTTCTGGAAATCCCCAGTTGTCTACCTTCCGGATGTACGTCACCTCTCCTGGCCCCCCAACAAACATAGGAGTGACCTACGATCCAGACAAGGCGAACCGGGCTGCCATCTGCAATGAAACAAAAACAATATTGCGACACCCTCTTACTCTCAACACTACGACAACCAACTATTAACCGAAACACTTCTCCCTTGAATATTACGTGACCTGCTTATTATTATTTTTTTTTTTTATTCCATTACCAAACTAGGTCTTATATAAGACCTGAATCTCCTAGACTCCCATCTCCCAAGCCTGCGCACAGCAGCTTCATCCAACCCGCATCTGGCAGCTTCAGTAGCTGCCCCTATGCGGAAGGAGTGGGAAGCATACTCTGCACCAACCAAACCAGCCCTCTGTAAACATTTTCTAAAAACCGCTATAAATTGAAAACGGGACAGATAAGATCCATCCTCATGCCTCAGGAACGGTCCCGCCCCATCACACCTGACCGACGTAAATTCCCGAACTGCCTCCACTGGGCACACCCTCGAACCTGGCAAGGCAAACAGGGATACAACCACCCCTTTACCTTGCTGGTCAGTTTTAGACCTTCGCAGCCGCAAACATACCCTGCCTACTCCCAACTGCACATCCTGATCCAACAACCCCCCCAACATACTTAGACGGGCTAATCAACTCCCCAATACGAAAAGCCCCATAAAAAGCCAGTGAATACGCCGCTGTAAACATTCGCATTTCATAATGCGATGAACAATCAAACTGTAACATTTTGCATATGGAAACCAGGTTCGCAAAAGTGACAGGCCTTCTCCCATCCCTTTGTTTATGCTGCTTCCTATAGCCTTTTAAGGCCTGCCGAACCCAAAAATCCTTAGTCCAATCTTCACCCCCCATTAATTTAAACAAAAACGACAATCCTGCCAATTTACGATCAATTGAAGATACTGCGCAACCATTTTCCATGTTCCTAGCCACTAAGTACAACACTAATAATCTCCCTTCCGATCTAAGCGTCACCACACCTGCCTCCTGCACCAGCATAGACCACTCCTTCCATACCTTACTGTAGGCCGTCCAAGTGGAAACACTTACTGACCGCCTAATCCATCCCGCGGTGACTCCAAAGGCAGCTCCCACATCCAATCCGGGCAAGGAATTCCTTCCTTGTTTGCACCTGGTGCCAGGTCCCTGAACTTGTCCCACTGAAAACGAGACAAGGAGTCAGCCAATGCATTGTCAATACCCGGAATGTGAACCGCATAAACAAAAATGTTTAGACTTAAACACCTAAACACCAGCTGTCTCAGCAGCTGTATGACCGGCTGCAAAGACGCCGACATGCGGTTCACCACCTGCACTACACACATGTTGTCACAATTGATTCTCAGTTTCAAATTTCGGCATGCCTCCCCCCATAGTTCCAAGGCTAACAACACTGGAAACAATTCCAGCAGCACCAAATTTCCGAGGAATCCCGCCTTTTCCCACGACTGTGGCCAGGGCTCTGCACTCCATTTTCCCTGAAAATACGCACCAAAACCTGTGGAGCCTGCCGCGTCAGTAACCAATTCCACATCGAAATTGCTCACCGGGCCAGACATCCACACTGCCCTCCCGTTGTATGTGGCTAAAAACTCATACCAGACTTTCAAATCCTCTCTATGCTCATTTGTCAGCCTAATAAAGTGAGTTGGTATTTTTACCCCTGCTGTGGCAGCCGACAGCCGTCGGCAAAAAACCCGCCCCATGGGGATAATTCTGCAAGCGAAATTCAACTTACCCAACAACAACTGAAGGGCTCTCAACTGCACCTTCCACAATCCGTGGATATCCCGAATTTCCTTCTGCAGCTCCTCCAACTTATCTCTGGGCAACCGGCATTCCATAGCTATCTAGTCTATTACTATTCCCAAAAAACTAATTTCCGACGTAGGGCCTTCCGTCTTCTCAGCCGCCAATGGAACTTGGAAAGCAGAATCGCACACACAGCGGAAGCAGGGGGGCCTATACACAGAAAGTCATCCAAATAGTGAATAACTGAGTCTAGGCCCGAAACCTCCCTAACTACCCATTCTAAAAAGGAGCTAAAGGCCTCAAACATGGCGCATGAAACCGAACAGCCCATGGGCAAACATTTGTCAACGTAAAACTGTTCCTGCCAGTGACATCCCAACAGCCTGAAGCTCTCCGGATGTACTGGCAACAACCTGAAAGCCGATTCTATATCTGCTTTGGCCATAAGGGCCCCTTTTCCATAGCGCCTCACCCACTTTACCGCCGCATCGAAAGACGTGTAAGACACCGTACACTCTTCTGGGTCAATGAAATCGTTGACTGAACCCCCTTTTGGGAAAGATAAGTGGTGTATCATACGGAACTTATTAGGTTCCTTCTTGGGTACCACCCCCAAAGGTGATACCACCAAGTCCGGCCATGGTTTGGTGGCAAACGGCCCCCCCATGCGCCCCAATGCCGCTTCCTTATTCAATTTTTCCCCAACTATTGTTTGATGCATCAATGTCGATTTCAAATTCCGTGCCATAGATGGAACCGTCGCCAATGAGCAGGGAATCTTAAAGCCCTCCGTAAAACCCGACTCCAACAACCGAGCTGCTCCCTGATCCGGATACTTACTTAGAAAAGGTAGCATTTTTTCCACCCTCACCGGCGTCATCCCTCTTTTGAGTAGAGTCACTGGCACGCTTCCCTCTCTTAAAGCATCTCGACAACGTGTGGGCGCCCCCACACCCTAAGCATTCATGCTTGAACTTACATGCCCCCCCAAATTTACAGGCCCCCTCATTATACTGCCAGCACACTCCCCACATTTTACCGGCTGAGGTGGGGTCCTCGCTGATGACATCAGCTGCATCCAGAGGCTGATATCTTTATGATCCCAGCGCAAGGATGCTCTGACTGCCTTCTGCTGCCTGAACTGCTCGTCATATCGCAGCCAAGCAGAACCCCCGTATACCCTATGCGCTTCTCCAATAGCGTCCATGTAACAGAACAACGCCGAGCAATGCTCGGGGTTCTTCTCGCCAATGACGCTCGCCTTGATGGCGAAGGTGTCAGAGAGCTTACCTGATTGGGCGTCGTCACGCGCCGGGGCGCGTTGGTGCACGCTTTCCTGCGGGTGCTCGGGCGCCTGCTTCTATGGGCACTGGTGTTGGCATGCCGGCTGGCCGTGGTGGACGCGGTGGTGCACGGCGCGTATGCCTATGGGCGCTGCTATGCGTTCGCCTGGTGGCGCTGGTGTGCATGCCGCTTTCCGGGGGTGCGCTCGGGCGCGTGCGGGTGCGCGGGCGTCTGTGCGTAACGGTGCATGCACGAACGCGGCGTTTGGCGCCAATCAGCCTATTTAGGCTTGCTTCTCCCTCTGATCAGTGCTGCCTGATCAACAGCTCCGTGCCTAGTTCCTGTTTCCTGTTTCCTGTTCCTAGTTCCTGTGATTCCTGTGTTCCTGATCTGTTGACAACCCGGCTTGCCTTTTGGACTCTCCTGACCTCCGCCTGCATTTGACCCCGGCCTGTTTTGACTTCGCTTCTCCCTGCTCCTTCTGTACCTCTGCTGCCCGCCTGTTGCCAAACCCAGCTTGTGCACTAACCTGTCTCCAGCTCCTGCTCAGCATCTGTTGTCTGTGCCGCTGACTATCATCTGCTGTTTGAAGACTGCTAACACTCCGCACTCGTGGGCCTCCTGTCTGCTCTACCAGGGGCCGCGAGTCGGATACGTAAGGGAGCCTACCCTCTGCCCAAGTGGACTCTCCGGCCTGGTAAGTGAGAGACTTGACAGTATCAGGCAGCCTTCGAGGAACTCAAGGCTCTATTTACCGGAGCCACTATTTTAAAACACCCCAACCCAGCTCTACCATTTGTGTTGGAAGTTGACGCTTCCAAAATTGCAGTAGGGGCCGTACTCTCACAACGACAAGGCACCAAAGCTCTTCTGTACCCTGTGGGGTTTTTCTCACGAAAACTCTCACCTTCCGAGAGAAACTACGATGTGGGTGACTGTGAACTCCTAGCTATTAAGGCAGTCTTGGAGGAATGGTGTTACCTTCTGGAGGGTGCTGCTTATCCCATACTGGTCTACACGGACCATAAAAACCTGGAATACCTGAGAACGGCTAAGAGGTTAAGACCCCGGCAGGCCAGATGGGCACTTTTTTTTTCTCGATTCCAGTTCCATGTCACCTTCAGACCCGGATCCAAAAATATTAAATCTGACGCACTCTCACGAATGTTCCATGATTCGGAAGAAACCGCACCTCCAGATACCATTGTTCCCCCTGGGAATTTCTTGCTTCTTCAGGAAGATCTAATCTCTCGAATCAGACGGGCTTCTATGGGGGCGACGCCGCCCGCTGGTGCCTGTACCAAGGATGGCCTATTTTGGCATGAAAACAAGATTGTGGTCCCCGAAGAACTAAGGGTACAGGTATTGGAACTGTGTCACGATCACAAATTAGCTGGACATTTCGGCTCACGAAAAACGAGTGATCTGGTACTACGTACCTTCTGGTGGCCTCATCTCATCAGGGATTGTAGAAGGTTCATTGATTCCTGCAATACTTGCGCTAGAAGCAAAACCAGCCGGGCCAGAGCTTGGGGACTGTTAAAAACTCTTCCAGTCCCAGAGAGACCATGGAGCATGATCTCAATGGATTTTGTCGTTGAACTCCCCCCATCAGAAGGCTTCTCCTCCATCTTTGTCGTCGTAGACAGATTGTCTAAAATGGCTAATTTTCTTCCAATGAAGGGTACCCCATCGGCCATGGAGACGGCTGATATGTTTATTAAAGAAATTGTCAGGCTGCATGGAGTTCCGAAGAATATAGTTTCTGACCGTGGTGTCCAATTCACCTCTAGATTCTGGAAGGCCCTCTGTGGCTCCTTGGAAATTGAGTTGGCATTCTCCTCGGCCTACCATCCCCAGTCCAATGGGCAAACTGAGAGGACGAATCAGACGCTGGAGCAGTATCTCCGCTGGTTCTCCGTATTCTCCCAGGACGATTGGGCCCCCCTACTCCCTATTGCGGAGTTCTCTTATAATAATTCCTTGCATTCAGCCACCAACCAGACTCCATTCTATGCCAACTATGGCTTTCATCCGACCTTTTTACCTGGATCAATACCTGAATGTTCTGTTCCTGCAGTATCTGAGACCCTGAATTTCTTCTCGGTGAACAATAAGCTGTTACAAGATACCATGGCCAAGGCCCAAGAAGGTTATAAGAAGGTGTTTGACAAAAAGAGGCGTGGAGAACTCGTGTTGGAACCTGGTAACCCAGTATGGTTATCTACCGCCAATCTGAAACTGGCATGTCCATCCAAAAAACTAGGCCCTAAGTTCCTGGGTCCCTTCCTGGTAAGGAGGAAAATTAATGATGTTGCCTACGAGCTTGATCTGCCGAATTCCCTGAAGGTTCACCCGGTCTTCCATGTATCTCTCTTAAAGCCGGTTATCCCCAATTCTTTTGTTGGCCATACTGTCGGTCCACCCAAACCCATCCTTGTAGACAACGAGGAGGAATTTGAAGTAGAGGCAATATTAGACTGCAGAAAAAGACGAAATCAAACCCAATACCTCATAAAGTGGAAGAGATATGGCCCTGAAGACAATTCATGGGAACCAGAAGATAATTTGCATGCCGGGGAACTCCTGCAAGCTTTCAAGGACTCACATGCCTCCAAGTTGGCCCAATTGGGCATCCGGTGTCTGCCCTTGAGGAGGGGGCACTGTCAGAGAGCTTACCTGATTGGGCGTCGTCGCGCGCCGGGGCGCGTTGGTGCACACTTTCCTGCGGGTGCTCAGGCGCCTGCTTCTATGGGCACTGGTGTTGGCATGCCGGCTGGCTGTGGTGGACGCGGTGGTGCACGGCGCGTATGCCTATGGGCGCTGCTATGCGTTTGCTTGGTGGCGCTGGTGTGCATGCTGCTGTCCGGGGGCGCGCTCGGGCGCGTGCGGGTGCGCGGGCGCCTGTGCGTAACGGTGCATGCACGAACGCGGCGTTTGGCGCCAATCAGCCTATTTAGGCTTGCTTCTCCCTCTGATCAGTGCGCGCACCCGCACGCGCCCGAGCGCGTCCCCGGACAGCGGCATGCACACCAACACCACCAGGCGAACGCATAGCAGCACCCATAGGCATACGCGCCCGTGCACCACCGAGTCCACCACGGCCAGCCGGCATGCCAACACCAGTGCCCATAGAAGCAGGCGCCCGAGCACCCGCAGGAAAGCGTGCACCAACGCACCCGGCGCGCGACGACGCCCAATCAGGTAAGCTCTCTGACACCTTCGCCATCAAGGCGAGCGTCATTGGCGAGAAGAACCCCGAGCATTGCTCGGCGTTGTTCTGTTACATGGACGCTATTGGAGAAGCGCATAGGGTGTACGGGGGTTCTGCTTGGCTGCGATATGACGAGCAGTTCAGGCAGCAGAAGGCAGTCAGAGCATCCTTGCGCTGGTGGGAGGAACCGCCGGGGGTACCACCCCCCCCCAATCCCATTACTCCCATCCCCTGACTCCGTTGCCGGTGCCGTCCATGGGGCCACTTGGGGAGGCTGCCCCTGTCCCCCTTCAAACCTACCAATTAAATCCCGCTGTCCCTGCAAGAAAACTGTCAGCTGCTGACCATACCCAGCACTGGCAGGATTGTTACCCCCCAACTGCTGTTCTGGCCAGTCCCCCCCGACTGTAACCCAGAAACCCCAGGCACTACTACTCCTGCTCCCAGCACCCCCGTCAAATCCTGTAATGCCCCAGACAGTGATAAGGAAGTATTAGACTTACCGGACTGACCAGGCACTCTTCCCACAGCCGTCGCGGTGTGCTCCCTCGCTGGCATTTCTGGCTCATCCTCCTCCGACACCTCTCCTTCCGACCGATCGTCAGACTCCACGCTTGGTTGACTGGGAAGCTGCCTGGGTGGTGACGCCCCAGAGGCCGTAGCGTGAGTTGGTGATGGGGCCCTCCTCACCCCCGAAGGCCCGCTGCCGGCAGACAGTCGTCGCTGACCTGTCCTGACCACCTTTGTTCCTCCCCGTTCGTCCCTTCCTCCATCCGACCTGTTGCTCTTCTGGCTAGTGCTCAACCGACCCTCTCCAGCACTGACACTAGCAACTTGCTCCGCCGTTAAGCTCTGCCCCCTCCGGACATTCTCCTCTGCTCTTGCGTTCCTTGTCTGGGCACTGCCTGGCACTTCATCCCTCCTCACTGCACACCTCACATGTCCTCCCCGGGCTGTGGATTTACTGTGCTGCGCTCTCCTCTCCTTTTGCAGGGAACCGGCGCCATGTTGGCCCGTGGCCCCACCTCCCAATTGCGGCCGGCGGCGTGTGGACCGCCCGGGAGCCGCATCTGCCTGAATCTGCCTCCTTTTTCCCAGGGGGGGGACCGACCAATCCTCTCCCGGGCTCCTGGGTACCCGTGTGGGCCGAGCTACAGGCCCTGGAGAAAAACGCGCCGGAGGCCGAGACCTCCGCGCGCGGTAAGAAGTCTCACCCGACGCTGGTTCTCCTGGCTCTTCCTCCCCAATGTCACCAATCTGTTGCTGCAGCCACTCGGGACCCTTCTGTGCAGCTGCTCTCCTGAGTTTGTCCAAAATCACCTCAATGGCGGCCATTGTAGAGGAGCAGGTGTGTAAAAAACTGCCTCCTCTGATGCACTCTCCTCACACTCCCCCCTTTACTCCTCCCCCCTTTAAATACTACCACTCCCCTTTCTCACAAAGTTTCCCAACTTACCTCCCCTTTCTCCCATACTACCTCTCTCTTTATTTTGTTAACCCTTCCCGTGTCTCCCTTGGGCACACTGTCATGCCTGGCCCTACACTACCCCACCTTTCAGTCCTTCTCGTTCCGTGCCTCTCTGTTTGTTTGTGATATAACTCTGACATTGGAAAACCTTAACGTGACCCTCTAAGATTTCAACCTAACTGAAATCTTTACCAGTTCATAGTTCAAAATTAGAGAATTTCTATATCATAAAATGTTTAATTAAAAGAGATTCTGATAGGAGTTTCTCAACGCTTTTCATGGATAGTTATTGTCACTTCCTCAGGAGGTTTAAGGGATATGTATTTATGAACACATGGATTAAATCACAATGATATATAAAGTGTTACTGTGGAATTTCAGACAAATTCTAACTAAACCTAAATCTATTCTATAAACCCTGTAAAGGAAAGATGTCTATAGTTACCTATTCTGAAGCCACTCTGGTCTTATCACATGACTGGGTCTCAGCTCCAGCTTCAGTGTAAAGGAGAGGCAGTGACAACAGCTACAGAGCCTGGTGATGACTAGGGATGAGCCGAACACCCCACATGGGACACATGTGATCATGGGACCCAACTAACATTTTTTGCCATACTTTTTATTACCCAACACTATTAGCCTCCCAAGATTCTTGTAAGTTTTTGGGAGCACATCCCAGGACGATATTTAAGATTCTTGTAAGTTTTTGGGAGCACATAGAAGGTGGAGACTTTTGGTAATTCAATCCAAATAAGTTCCTATGTCTGCTTGAAAATCATGCCTGAGCAAAATTTTCCATCCATTATTTCATAGATAGTGAATTTATTTATCAGAAAGATTAGTATGCACTTATACCAATCTCTGGTATAAGTCAAATTGTGAAACAACTGCAATAAAATTGGGTTTGAGGTGTTAGTTGTGCTGCTTAAATACCATAGCCTATAGAAATATTCCTGCAGGGCACAGGATACTTTACCATTTGTTGTTACTGATGTGGAAAAAAAATGTGCCTACCTGGTTAAAGGATACCTGGTACCTGTCAGACAGTTGCCTCTAAAGCTGCCAGTGTGTCTGGTGAAACCTGTCAGGCTTCTAGCTTGATCCCATGCAGCCAGCCTATGGGATACCTCCTCTCCTACCTCCTCCCTACCTCCCTACCTCCTCTATTAAAGGACTGACATTATCCTGTATGTGCACTTATATAGCTTTATTGTCACAAACACAGCTTGAACTTTTCAAGATCCACATGGATGGCTAAGTATATTTCCTGTCCTTTGCGTGATAAATGGCTTATTGTTTCCCTTCAAAATACACTGATGGCTCCCACGCTGGGCAATGGCAGACCACGTATTACACAGTTGGAGAAGCTTATACATGTGATTAATTTGCCAATTAAGGGAGGATGCCTTGCTAACAAACCACAAGAGCCCTATATGTGATGGCAAGGACATCCCTCCCTGGGAGTTTTCCAGTTGTATTTGATGCTCACCATGTAAGCCACCATTTCACTCTCACTTTAGGCTGGAAACATAAGGATGCAGGATACCCTTATGGACCTCATAGGCTATTAACCTCAGCTGGGTAGATCATGGCCCAAACAGTGTTGGCCACACGGTGGCGACATTGTCCACATGTGGTTTGGACTTTCTTGCCTATCCATGAGAAGATCCCTTAATAGGATCAACAAACATTCAACATTAAACTTTAAATTAGCTCTGGAATATATTTCACCATTGGATTCCTCTTTAACCACTTCAGCCTAGGAAGATTTTAGCCCTTAATGACCAGAGCATTTTTAGCGATACGGTACTGCATGGCTTTAACTGACAATTGCGTGGTCGTGCGACGTTGTACCCAAACAAAATTGACGTATTTTTTTCCCCACAAATAGAGCTTTCTTTTGGTGGTATTTCATCACCTCTGCGGTTTTTATTTTTTGCGCTATAAACAAAAATAGACTGACCATTTTGAAAAAAAAGCAATATTTTTTGCTTTTTGCTATAATAAATATCCCCCAAAATATATAAAAAAAGAATTTCCTTCTCAGTTTAGGCTGATATGTAATTTTCTACATATTTTTGGTAAAAAAATCGCAATAAGTGTCTACAAAAGGGGATAGATTTATGGCATTTTTATTATTCATTTTTTTAAATTAGTAATGGCAGTGATCTGCGATTTTTATCGGGACTGCGACATTGCGGCGGACAGATCAGATACTTTTGACACTATTTTGGGGCCGTTGACATTCACACAGCAATCAGAGCTAAAAATAGCCACTGATTACTGTGTAAGTGTCAATGGCAGGGAAGAGGTTAAACACTAGGGGGCAACCAAGGGGTTAAATGTGTTCCCTCAGTGTGTTCTAACTGTAGGGGGATGGGCTACCTAGGACATGACAGAGATCACTGCTCCCAATGACAGAAAGCAGTAGATCCCTGTCATGTCACTAGGCAGAACACGAAAATGCCTTGTTTACATAGGCATTTCCCCATTCTGCCTCTCCTCGTCACAATTGCGGGGACTGGTGGACATTGAGTCCGCGGGACCCGTGGGCATGCATGCACCGCTGGTGGCATGCGTGCGCGTGCCTGCTAGCCTGGGATTTCAAAGGGATGTAGGGGTACGCCCTTTTGCGCACCCATGCCATTCTGCTAATGTACATCGGCATGAATCTATCCATGACCGCCGCGGCCACCCCCCCATTCATGCGTTCGGGCCCTTTCAGGCACCGGTGCATGAATTACAGCAGCAGGTTTTTTTTTTTAAGCACCTGATTAAAGCTAGAGGCTCGATTAGGCTTTAAAATCAGGTGGGCTTGGGACGCAGAGGATGCGCTCCGATCCCACCCAGGTGTGTTACAACCGAAAATGAATATTCGCTGTTGAAACACTGATCCTCAATCTGGCCAATCAGAAGCGGTGTGAGACCCATTTTCTGACTGGCCGAAAAGAGAAGACTCCCGACTGGCCACCGAGGAGGAGGGAGGAAACGGAAGCCGCCGTGATGACCTGGAGAACAAGAGGGCGCGGGAGAACAGCAGGAGAATGGGAGGCTGCCGAGCAGGGGATGCTGCAACCGAACACGGGAAGCCGCCAGTGATGGGGTAAGTGTGACTGACCGACCCGGGGGGTTGGTATACTGTTAGCCGCCCCCCCCCCAAAAAAAAAAATTCCACAGGCCGCCACTGGTTACACCTAATCATGGATACAGCAGTTTGAGGTTGAGCTCAGTCAGGCTTTTAAGTCCGTTTCTTGTTTCTCATATTTGAATGTACCAGCAGCTCCCTCTTACTAGAACTTAATTTAAATTCACCCCCTTTTTTTGGAATAATTACATTTTTTTTTCTTCTCCCCTATTCTGTCTTGAGGACACACTTTGTTATTCCTACCTTCAGTCTAATGCCTCGTACACACCGTCGGATTTTCCGACAGAAAATGTTCGATGGGAGCCTTTTGTCGGAGTAGGCTCCATCAGACAGTTTTCATCGGAATTTCCGTCGCACAAAATTTGAGATCTGGTTCTCAAATTTTCCGACAACAAATTTTCCTCCAGGTTACTCCTCTTCCTGGCACTTTTTTGTGGAAGGCCGAGGGGAGGGACCTGGGATTCGGGCAGGCTACTGGGCCCGGCCACCTCCTGGCTGTCACTTACCCCTGCCACCTCCTGGCTGCCACTTTCCATGGCGTCCTCCTGGCTGAGACTTTCCTGTGTATGAAAAAGGGACATAGTTTTAGTTTTTGGTTCATCAATCACACATAATTTTCAACTCATGACTGTTACAAATTGAATGTTAATAAATAGAAAAGACTATCATTCTGACCCCAGCATTTTTCATTCTTGTCCCAATCATTTGTGGCCACTACTGTCTATTAATGTAAAACACTTTGTGAATTCAGAAATTAGTTATCAAAACTAACATATATTTAATATCATTAATTTGGAAACCAGAAATATTTGTAAGAATGCTATACCTGACTCAAGCTGGGCTCCTCAACATGTTGCTGTCTGGAAGGCCCAGGTTGGTCGAAGCCTCAGCTGGGGGGGAAGGAAGCATTGAAGGAAGACTGGAAAGTGCTGGCCTGGGTTCAGTCTGGCCTGCCAGAAAATGCAGTCTGTCATAGTACCACAGCCTGGGTACATAAATGTCATCTGCTGCAGCTCCTGGCCTCAGGGAATCCTGGACTTTCTTGAGCTCCCTATTATAAGTGCTCCTCATGCCACCAATTTTGGACGTTAAATACTTGATTTCTGCTGTGGGGATCAGTGGCTTCACAAATTCAAGCAGTTTCTCCAGCGCTGCTTGCCTCTTTGTTTGATTATTATAAAATGGGTGGTTCACCTGCCACAGACAGGGCAACTCCCTGAACATATCAGTGAATATTCCTAGAAATTCCCTATCATTGAAGGGATCCATTTTCTCTACAAGACAGAAGACAAACTCTAATATCAGGTGAAACTCTCCTAATTTTGACCCAATATAGGCCTCAATCTATAAGCAGTATAGGCCACTGATGCACCAAGTTAAAATTGTACCTTCGTTATAACAATCGTTGCTTCGTTACTCCATCCTCCGCTCACAGATCGTACGTACGATGCACATACGTTACGCTTTATATACACTGCGCATGCGTGAAACTCCGCCCGCCCCTGACGTTCTTTCTAGTATATTCCCTGCCGCTTGTCTTTCGGCGCAGTGGGTGAGCACATGGTGGAGAGACAACAGCTTCATGCAGAGGAGAGCAGCAAAAATGAAAGGCCGGAGCCACAAACCTCCTGATCCCGGAGGAGATTGAAGGCCTCAATTATGACCTTTATTGAGATGGTGGAGATGGTGGACATCTTCAAGAGGGCCAACTATGATGGGAAGTTATGACCATACCCAAACCCAAATGTGAGAAAGGCCAAGATCATGGCTAAAGTTGTGAAGATTCTGCACAGGAATTTTGGGGTACTGCGATCCAAGGATCAACTGAGGAAACGATGGTCAGACATCAAATTGAGGGAGCAAAATCAGTACAGAAAGATCAGGAAACTACTTCTAAAAAGTAAGTACTTGTTGTGTGTTCCTATTATTATTATTACTTGCATGCTGCTCCATGTGCTTTTCTTTACTGTTGTACAGTTTAAAATGGCAACTTTCATGTTCACGGGTACAGTAGAAAAAGGGGGAAATACCGCGCTCCTAACAAAATAAATTAAACTAAAAGTGAATATAGAGCAGCAACTAATATATGGAATACATACATATAACATCAAATAAAGAAGAAATAGCTGCGCTAGACAGTGAAACCACTAGTAATGGACCAGTGCTAAGCGAATAAAAATATAAGTGTACATGAATGTAGAAATAATAAAAATAGTAGTGACAACAAACAAAATGTTTAAATATATAAAGATCCAGGCGCATGCGCGGCAGCACCTAACATGGACGCTTAGTCCGGGAGCTCCGTTCCGCCCCAGCAGCATCGGCCGCATTGCGGACAGACCGAACGGTCTAGACAGTCTGGATCTCCCCCCACGAGCTACGGAACCCCCAGGGACCCCCCCCATGTACTCCGAGGCCGTGAGACGTAACCTCCGGCCAGAATTTGAAGCGACACAGACCCGGCCCGGAACGGCCAAGATGGCGACGGCTCCTCACTGTGTTACCTCAGTGAGTCACGCTGACATGCAGGACGCAGCCTCACCCTCCCTACTGCCACAAGACATGGCTGTGCAACACCAGCTTACTGACCCCACATCTCCTGCTTCCACTGAGTCCCTCATAGGATGCTCACTGGCTGGCCTGGACTTCTCCCCCATGGCTGCAGGCCCTCCCCAGACACTCCAGCTACTACAGACCAGGGATTCAGGCCCACTCCAGCCGGTGGATGTAGCTGATTTGTTTAACAAGTTTGCATTGCTACTTGACAGGGGCCTCATCAACACAGCTAACAAGATAACGAATGATATTAAAGCAGATCTCCAAAACATTGGAACTCGCATGGAAATTATAGAATCTCACCTGGAAGCCACCACCTCCAGAACTAACCAAAACACTGCCTGCATACAGATTTTACAAGATCAGCTGGAGACGGCGCACGCTAAAATCGACGACCTTGAGAACAGAAACCGCAGGTACAATTTCAGACTAAGGGGACTACCCGAATCTTACAAAGACATACCTGAAACCGTCAAAGCGTTCATCAAGGACATTCTTCCTGACACTCCACAGCACAGATTGGAGCTAGATCGGGCCCACAGAGCTCTCAAACCACCTAGAGCTGATGGCCTCCCCCGTGACATTGTGGTCAAACCACACTTCTACTCCGTCAAAGAGGAGGTGATGCGGAAATCTAGGTCTCTACCCAAAATTGTTTTTCAGGGTCACCAATTGCAGATCTTCGCTGACCTGTCCCCCTCTACCATCCAAAAGAGGAGAGCTTTAAAACCATTGCTCCAAATACTTATGGATAAAGAAATTAAATACTGGTGGCTCTTCCCGTTCCAGCTAAAATTCCTTTGGAAAGGCAAATCGTTCACCTTCGGCTCGCTTCAAGAGGGAGAAAAACTCTTGCTCCAACTAGGCCTAATCAGCTTGGACGCAAACCTTCAGTCATCTGGAGGCCCTGCAAACCCCGCCAAAAGACACCTCCCTACCAGCCCTCTGACTCCAGTGTGGGAATCGGCAAGATTTAAGAAACCTAAAGAAGCTGTTCCGCCATGAACCTTATGTCGCCACGGACACTAACATTTTCACCTTCCTCCCGGGACTTACTGTCTTAAGCCAATGACAATTTAGGGAGAATACCGCCATGTGCTGCCTACTCATTAGATAAGTCACCTTTAGTGTCACACGGCGCTTCTCATGAGATGGCCTCACATGAGCCTGCACCCGGGAATGAGAATACCCCCGGACAAAGCACTCATCGTGCACTGGGGTCGCACACGCCCTCCCCTCCTCACCCTCCTTGGTGGTGGGTAGTGAAGAGGACGTGGGGAGTGATCCTTGGATCACCTCGGCGGCCTGTCCTACAGGTCTTCTCTATCCCGACATTTCCCCTGGCACGGGGGCCCTTTTTTTTTTTTTTTTTTTTTTTTTTTTTTTTATATATTTATATATCTCTCCAGTGAAGTAAATTTTTCATTTTCCTCAGCCCCTTCCCATTGGCTTAATTTCCCCTTATGGATCCAGCTCTCCTATTTTTTTATATCTTAGGTATAAGATTGTTCGCCGCCTAGCCTTAATAAGTGCTCAGGTTATGTGTGCCATCACCTCCTAACCTCAGCTATCTGACTCACTAGTCTTAAATATACCGAAGGGCCCAGAGCCCACAATAAGCGTACGTTTTTTAGTTCTTATTTTTTCAATGGTTTGGTAAACATAGTTTTAGCGGCCTTCCTGCTGGGGTGGTGTTCATGCACCCCCTCTTGTCTGGTGGATCGAGTTCCTCCATCCTCTGGACAAGCTTGGTCCCTGTCAGTTAGAGGGACTCTAACATTCACTTTGCCCCTAGATGGAGGTTTCTGTCACCTCCTCCCTACGGAAGACTCCCTTGTCTTTCGCCTTTCTTTT
Organism: Aquarana catesbeiana; assembly: GCF_042186555.1. Classification (NCBI taxonomy): domain Eukaryota; kingdom Metazoa; phylum Chordata; class Amphibia; order Anura; family Ranidae; genus Aquarana; species Aquarana catesbeiana. The sequence continues at coordinate 352,890,284 of NC_133325.1, read as the reverse complement.
CTCCTCTAATCTTCTCTCTCTCTCCCCAGGCAGTCTCTTCTCGGAGGTCGATTGGGGGGAAGCTCATGGATACTACCTGATGCCCTCTGAAGCTCCACATTGGCATGTGACCCGTCTTGGTCATCGAGGAAACTTGATGGTAAGTGCTGCTGGGTTGCCTGATCGTCACCCCCCTCTGCTCAATGGCTGATAGTCTTGCAGTAAAAACACCCCTCAAGGTTGTGACTCATAATGTACAGGGCCTAAATTCCCCCATCAAACGGCGCAAAGTCTTTCAATATATGCACACCCAAAAGGTTGACGTTTTACTATTACAGGAGACCCACTTCCCAATAAATTACCGCCCATCCTTCATACACCCCAACTTCCCCTCCTTTTTCTTAGCTAACGCTGAAAATAAAACTAGAGGTGTTGGCATCTTCTTTTCTAAAAGATGCAAATTCACCTTAAAATCAGAACATAAAGACCCAGAAGGCAGGTACTTACTACTAGTAGGGGACTTAGACGGACTTTCGTACACATTCATTTCTTACTACGCCCCTAATAGGGGTCAATTAGTCTTTTTTCAACACATGTTAACAAAACTGTCCCCACTCTTAGAAGGTACGGTGATTTTTGGAGGAGACTCCAATACTGCGTTCGACCAGGGGCTGGACAAGTCCAGACCTCCCGGAAGACGTCAAATTAGACCTACCAAACAAAGCCTCCGAATAGCCAAATTGCTTTTCCAACACGGTCTCATCGATATTTGGAGGGAAGTAAATCCTACTGCTCAGGATTTCACTCACTTCTCCAGCCCCCACGGTTCGTTCGCAAGGATAGACCATATTCTCCTTTCATCAACCTCCGTTCCTTTAACGATCAAGGCACTTATCAGGGATGTGGTCTGGTCAGATCACTCCTTGGTGATTCTAACTCTCAATCGCCCGGGGGGAAAGAACCCAGATAGACGATGGAGACTAAATGAATCCATACTGAGCGATCCACTCAGAGCAACGGAAATCGATAGGCATATACAAAACTATTTTCTTATCAACGACACACCTGATGTTAGCCCCTCCTGTTTATGGGCTGCTCACAAAGCAGTGCTCAGAGGGCACCTAATCCAAATAGCTTCCCAGATCAATAAGTCCAATAAAGCTGAAATCGAACAGCTTGACAGGGAATTTTCAATTTTGGCTAAAAAACATAAGACGGATCCAAGATCAGTTCCCATTACTAAACTAGACACTGCCAGGATGGCACTAAATCTGGCTCTCATGACTAGGGCTGAAAAATGGATTCGGTGGAATAGAAATAGATTCTATTGTCAAGGCGATAAGATAGGATCAATGTTAGCTAATAGGCTGTCACCACAATTTAGATCTCCGGCCCTCCCTAAAATTAGAATCCAAGGAGGTACCCTATCACAAAATCCCCATCGTATTATGGGAGAATTTCAAAATTTCTACAAATCTTTATATAGCGGTGACCAAGGTCCATCTCAGCAGGCGATAGATAATTTTCTAAATGATATTCACATACCTACATTAAAAGATAATCACCGCCAAAAACTGGATGCCCCGATATCTGCGGAAGAAGTTTGCATGGTCATAAAGAATTTGAAATCACATTCTGCACCTGGCCCTGATGGCTTCTCGGTCCCCTATTATAAATCGTTTTCTAACACGCTAGCTCCCTATATGGCCCGCTTCTTTAATGCCCTTAGACAGGGGGGACAATTAGATTCCTCACTCAACATGGCCCACATCACAGTCATTCCCAAACCCAATAAAGACACTAGCTCGGTTAGTAACTATAGGCCAATTTCCCTTATTAATAACGACCTTAAGATACTGACTAAAATCCTTGCAGACCGCCTAGCTTCCTTTATCAGTTTATATGTTCATAAGGACCAAGTGGGGTTCATCCCCGGGAGACAAGGCCCTGATCAAACACGACGTGCGATAGATCTAATCTCCCTCATTAACTCTAACTGGGATAAGAGCTCTCCCATACAAGGTTGCCTGTTATCCCTAGATCTCCAAAAGGCCTTTGATTCTGTTCACTGGTCGTATTTATTCAATATCCTACGACGTTGGGGCTTTGGTGACTCTTTCCTAAATGTCATGCATGCCTTATATTCTTACCCCTCTGCTCAGGTGCGTCTGCAAGGATTTTACTCTGAGTCTTTCCCCATCTCCAGAGGCACGAGACAGGGCTGTCCCCTCTCCCCACTGCTCTTCGCCATAGCAATTGAGTCACTTGCAATAGCCATCAGATCCAACCCAAATATCCAGGGCATCCAATGTGGCCCCCACCACCACAAATGTGCATTATTTGCAGATGACATCCTACTTTTTGTTTCGTCCCCCCTAACCTCGCTTCCCAATATTTGTCGCCTCCTGGATGACTTTGGAACGATCACAGGCCTAAAAGTGAACTATAACAAATCACACGCTCTCAACATTAACATTCCTGATCCACTCCTTGCCAGGCTCAGGGAGAGCTTCCGGTTCACTTGGAATGACTCATATATTACCTACCTGGGGATTAAATTAACCCCCAAAATCGAGCTCCTCTACCAAGCGAACTACCCTCAGCTATACAAAAAATTAGAGGAAGACTTGACAAGATGGTCCGGGCTATCTCTCTCCTGGCTTGGCAAAATTAACTCAATTAAAATGACCCTCCTTCCACGCATTTTATATTATTTTCGAGCCCTTCCAATCCCCATTGATAAAGCACGTTTAAAACGATTTCAAGCTAAAATTATCCATTTTGTCTGGGGTAAAGGAGGACATAGATTCTCCAAATCTATCCTGTTCAGATCTAGGAAGGAAGGGGGGCTGGGCCTCCCCAACCTACTCTGGTACTTCCAGGCTGCCCATCTAGCACAGATCTCGGTGGTTTACTCACATTGGGAACGTCCGGACTGGATAAATATTGAGAGACAGGCAGTACCCCTCCATACTTTAGACTATCTTATGTGGTGCCCCAAAAACCTGAGACCTCCAATCATGGCCCCTACGCTTTCACATTCATTAGCTCTTTGGGATACTTTAAGGAAAAACTCTCAGCTCTCCTCACCCATAGAACCTCTTAAACACATCTTTCAAAACTCTGAATTCCCACCGGGTCTTAACATCAGGTCCTTTAAATGGTGGCTTGACAAAGGCCTCTACAGAATCGGACACTTTCTCCGACCTCTGGGCCCTATCACTAAAGCTTATTGTATAAGTAATTTAGAAATGCCTGCCTCAGAATTCTTTCGATTCGCTCAAATCTCCAGCTTCTTACAGAAAAAGTGCAAAACACTCCCGAATGGCCCCCTAATCACTGCATACGAATCATGGTGCGGCCAGGCCGATGAGCAGAGGGGGGGCATATCGGTGGTTTATAGGGCAATCTCATCAGCACAAGCTAAGACATCATATATGCTTCAATGGGAAGAGGACCTAGCACACCACTGGAAAATTGACACCTGGCACCGAAATTTTTCTCGCTCCTTTAAAGGCATTCTTAACTCCAACATTATGGAAGCTAGTGTAAAAGTTTTAACCAGATGGTATTTAGTCCCCTCAAAACTGGCAGCTATTTTCCCTTCCACGTCTCCTCTTTGCTTCCGAGGCTGCGATATACGAGGGGATATGCTCCATATCTGGTGGGGTTGTCCCAGAATACGCCAGTTTTGGCACAAGATATTTAGTTGGATCAACAAAATTACCTCACTATCTATTCAAATGTCACCTCTCATTGCGCTCCTAAACTCCCCAGTACAGGGGGCTCCCAAGAGTTCCCAACGCCTCATCTATTTCATTCTTCTGGGCGCAAAACTCACACTGGCCAGGGCTTGGAAACAACCTTCCGTTTCCACCCGCTTGGCCAAAAGAAAGATATCCTGGATTATGAATCAAGAAAAAATGGCTAGTGTCATACTAGATTGCTCGGACAAATTCAAATTCACATGGGAACCTTGGGCAACCTTTGTGGGCGTTACTCTCATTTGATAACCTCTGGGTATACAGTGATGCTGCTGTATCCCCCCCAGTCGACCTCCACTCGCCTCCTCTCTTTCCCTGCCCTTATCTTATCTCTTTCTTTCTTTCTCTCTTCCTTTTCCTCTTTCCTCAGGAATACTCTTTAATCACTTCTCTTCTCTTCAATGTATCTCTCCAGAGACGGAACCCAACACCCCTTTGAGTTGGGATCCCTTCTCAAACTGGTTCCTCATGCATAACCTCTAAGGTTTTACAGACAAACATTTCGTTCCTACATTCGTTTATACAAACAATCATTCAAGGTATTAGTTATTGCTTCTTCTAGTTAAACATAGGGTATCTCTAGTTCACCATGAGTTCTCTAGTAAAGAGGCAGGATTTTTTCTTTTTTGACTGTTTCTAAAATGGTTCTCATTCGATTTTTTATGAGCCGCAGATAGAGCCTCGATGTGCTAGAAGAGAGGGGTCGCAGAGGACGGAGCCTCAGCCACAGCATGTTCCCTATCGGGGTGGCGGAGCGTTCCCCTCTGTTGATTCCTCCAGTCTCTGAATTCTAGGCCGACCCTACCTGCATACAGAGCTATGTTTGAATACTGTTTCTTTTTTTTTTTTCAAATTAAAGCCTGTCAGCACATGATATTCTTCCTGTATGTGAAACGCTAGTTTATCCTTGTTGGAACTATCTGACCTTTATTGGAACTTCAGTATTTCCTACGGAATGTAGACCAATGATGTATCTATGCATATGATGTATTCTTCATATTTCGAAATAAAATATATTGAAACGAAATATATAAAGATCCAAAAGAATGTGATGTCAGAATATCAAAAAGTGAATGTGGAAGTTAATAAAAAACAAAGTCCAAATCATCCACTAAGATAATGTGATATAAGTGTGCAATCTTCCATCCCCACTGAGTGCTGATCACTGTGAGGAGTGCACGCTTACCGGAAGGCAAGCAAAAGATAGCTTGCGGCTAAACACTCAGCCAGGGTCTTGTCCTAGGGGATCCGGGATATACTCAGAGGGCATCAAACCAGGACTCAATGCGGCCAATAAACCGCTATAAAGATGTTGTGGAGACTCTTGGATATATGCCAGATGTCACCCAGAAATAGCAAAAAAGGGAACTTCCCATGGTGTAATACTGATATGAATGTTTTAATGCAAAAGATAAAAAATATTGCACTTACAAACGAAGAGATAAAAATAGCATGAACAGCCGGCCGGCATGCGAATGCCTGTTTGCTCAGGAGGTCAAACGCGATGATGTCAGCACGTCCTGTCCACCCAACGCACGTTTCATCATAAGATGACATCGTCTGGGGTACGGGCGACGCACTGACGCATCACGTTTAAATACACAACAGTATTAACCAAGCCTCGATCTGAGGTGAGGGTGGAGACACAATTAGAATCATCATGGCGAACTAGTGATGTCTAGTCCGCCATAGTGCATAATGCCAAAAATAATGGCAAGAGAGGTGAGTGCAAAAAAGGTTGAATATAATAAAAGGTAACAATACCTAAAAAAAAACACTGCAAGGATAAAAATATTTATTGAAATGAATTATGAATATAATAGTATTTTGTTGATTATGTTCATCATTCATTTCAATAAATATTTTTATCCTTGCAGTGTTTTTTTAGGTATTGTTACCCTTTATTACATTCAACTTTTTTTGCTCCCACCTCTCTTGCCATTATTTTTGTCATTATGCACTATGGCGGACTAGACATCGCTAGTCTGCCATGATGAGTCTGTGTCTCCACCCTCACCTCAGATCGAGGCTTGGTTAATACTGTTGTGTATTTAAATGTGATGCGTCAGTGCGTCACCCGTACCCCAGACAATGTCATCTTATGATGAAACGCGCGTCAGGTGGACAGGACGCGCTGACGTCATCGCATTTGACCTCCTGAGCGAACGGGTGTTTGCATGCCGGCCGGCTGTTCATGCTATTTTTGTCTCTTTGTTTGTAAGTGCAATACTTTTTTATCTTTTACATTAACCCCCCTGGCGGTTTTCCCGAGTGTGGCTCGGGGTTAAAATTTAGTCCCATTAGCGGTAACCCCGAGCCACACTCGGGATCGCATTGCAGGATCCTGGGGCGGCGTTACTTAACTTGTCCCCGGGATCCTGCGATGTCCCCCGCAGTGTCCGAGGGCTCCGTCCTCTGCCCGAAGCCTCTCTGTGCCAGGCTCTGTTCCCTGCGAGCGGCGCGACGCACGGGGGCGGAGCCTAGCGGCAAATTCAAAAAACTGTAAAAAGCATAACACATACAGTACTGTAATCTTACAGATTACAGTACTGTATGAAATTATTTCACATCCCTTTTGTCCCCAGTGCTTTGTCCAATGCCCTGCATGCAGTTCTATGTTATATATACTGTTCTTTCTGTCTGGAAACTGGAGATTGTCCATAGCAACCAAAAAGTGTCCCTTTACGTCAAAAATAGTTTTAGACCAGCTAGAAAACAGCGATAGTAAATTAGAACACTTGCAGAATTGAGCGATAGTGAATCGTGGGGAAATTTATTTTATTATTATTTTATTTTTATTTTTTTAATTATTTATTTTTATTTATTATATTATAATTTATGTTTTTGTGTTTCAAACTTTATCATACCCGGGATATCTACTAGACTCTGGTTTGGACAGATTTAAGTGTGTTATTGTTAAGAATTACAGACCTACAATATAAAATGCCAAATTTCCATGCAAAATAATTGTACCGATTTCAGCACCTAAAATCTGAAATAATCATACCGCCAGGGAGGTTAAAACATTTGTATCAGTATTACACCATGGGAAGATCCCTTTTTTCTATTTCTGGGTGAGATCTTGCATATATCCGAGAGTCTCCACAACATCTTTATAGTGGTTTATTGGCCGCATTGAGTGCTGGTTTGATGCCCTCTGATTTGTATATCCCGGATCCCCTAGGACAAGACCATGGCTGGGTGTTTAGCCGCAAGCTGTCTTTTGCATGCCTTCCGGTAAGCGTGCACTTCTCATGGTGATCAGCACTCAATGGTGATGGAAGATTGCACACTCATATCACATTATCTTAGTGGATGATTTTGACTTTGTTTTTTGTTTTTTATTAGTTCCACATTCACTTTTTGATATTCTGACATCACATTCTTTTGGATCTATATATATTTAAACATTTTGTTTGTTGTCACTTCTATTTTTATTATTTCTACATTCATGTACACTTATATTTTTATTCGCTTAGCACTGGTTCTTTACTAGTGGTTTCACTGTCTAGCGCAGCTATTTCTTCTTTATTTCATGGGTACAGTAATCGGTCGTAGGAAACATTGTTCGTTCGCTCACTTATAAGATGTTTTTTGCCGATACAGGTTAACTACATTTGTTCAGGCCTATTTGTATTAAAATAAGTTTGCTGTCTAAATGGGTTTGTAACTAGAATGAAAACTTGATTCAGTGTAAGTAGAGGATACTCAGCAGATCTTTACACATCTGGACGCAGGAGCACTAGTGTGGGACACCAGAACAAGCTTTTTAGGGTGTCCCACACAGGTGCTCCAGTGGATACTAGGGGTGTCTCCATGTGTGATACTTTAACAAAAAAGGGAAGTATTCCAGCTTTAGAAAGGAAATAAAATGTTCTTCAGCTTGGAACTCTGCCAAAACAGACAATTGTACGACACTTCCAAGCAATGTTTCATATTTCTATTTCTGCCCTCAAATATCTGTGTGCTAAGTATACCTATTTTTTATTCACATAGGGGAGAAAAGATCGGGACATCAGAGGACACCAGGGACCCCACACCTCCTAAAGAAGGGGAAATCCCAAAACCACAAGCAGAGGATGAGGAGGGAGACGTTTATGAAGTGGGCGAAATTGTCACCACCACAGGTGAGTGTCTGAGACCACAGCTTCAGGTAATAGATGTATGCCTACATATTTATAATACATGGTGTGTTTTTTTTCTTTTAGGTGATGTGGATGTCGTAGAAGAAAACTCTCATTTCACCAGTGAAAGTGCCCAGATCCTCATTGGGGAGAGAATGGGGTGCAATCGTGATTTAGAAAATATAAAGGAAAACATCAATGATGTTCAACAAAAAATGAAGAACATCATTGATGTTTTAGGCAGAATATAAAACATACAAAAATTGAACCGTTTTATTGTGTTTTTTTGCTTTGAAAACAAATTTATAAAGCATTTTAAAAGCCAAATTTTGAATATGCACACAGCGTGTCAACATGTGCTATCTGCCATCACGGGATATCTACATATGCATTTTGTGGGTGCAACCCCTTCCTCGCAACTCAATTAGGTGAGAGGAAGGGGTTGCACCCCCAAAACACATCCATTGATCCTCCATGATGGGAGCTAGCACACGTTGACATCAGGCATGGGATCAGGAGGGAAATCCCCAGTTTGAATCCCAATTTATGTGCATCTTCAAAATTTGGCTTTTACATGGGTGACATCACCCAATCTGATGAAGGCAATATCAACACAGTTTGGACATACTCATGTCTGATATTGCCTTCACTTTGTCAAAGTTGAACTTTGTAAGTTCCTGAGTTGTGTATTTTATGCTTTGAAACATGCCTGTTTAAACAAAAAAAGGATATTTACAACGTGAAAAAAAAAAGTTATACACCAAAGATGTTGTTTTGTTCCAAAACCCTTTTCTAACGCACATGTGCAAATGTGCTTTGAGTAAAATGTTTTCTACTCAACAATGTGTGGCTTCTTCTTTCAATGCTCAATAGCAATTTTTGTAGTGCAGTTTCAAGTTGCACTTTTGCAGTGCACTTGGAGTGCAAAGTGGAATTTCCTTTAGTAAATAACACCCACAGTGCTTTATAATTTGCCACAATCACACCATTTTCATGACTCCCCAAAATTCATTCATGGTGCTGAAAATGATGAATATTTTTCTCAGTAAGGCATTACATACATTAACAACAAAAACAAGGTGTGTGTGTAGCAGACCCACAACATAATAATTTGCTGAAGAAGAGATTGTTACCTCATGTATCAATTAAATTACATTTTCACTATTGAAGGAAATCTTCTTTCAGTTTAAGTTCAAAAATTTAGGATAAAATGTTTCGAAAACATTTTCTGTCATATCAATGGCCCCCCACCCGCAAAGTACTCGATATACTTTTGTCTTACTTCGCGGGCACTTTGGGGGGGCAAGCCAGGAGGGCAAGCTTCAAACGCCGTCAGGGTTTCTTGAAGTCCGGCCTCAGGCCCAACTGAGGCCACATAGTTCGTTGGATTTCTCCTTAAATAGTTGTGTAGAATGCAGCATGCAAGGATTATATGGTTAGGTTTATATTCCGCCATGTTGATTGGCGTAAGGAATAGGCGGAACCGGCTGGCCATTATCCCAAAAGCGTTCTCCACCACTCTTGTGGCTCTGGTCAGACGGTAGTTATAAACCCTCTGGTCCGGGGTGGGGGTCCTCAGGGCTTCAAAACAGTTGGCTGGTCGGAACAAACTAACACTAAAAAGCATTGAAAAACAGAAAGGCCGGAGCTGAAAATCAGAAACGAGTGGACAAGAACGCACTGGAAATCAAATACATAATATAAATACAAACCCACAAGCACAAACTGAAGAGCAGTAACGATCCGAAAAGCAGGAGGCTGAAAAGCGCGAATCGTCTGTCACCAAACTTCTACTGATACGAGATTAGCGGAAGGAGCCCAAAGGGTGGTGCACTTGGTATTGAATGTCCTCTTTCTAGTGCCGTCGCACGTGTTGTACATCACCGCGTTCTTGACGTTCGCAATTTCCGACCAACTTTGTGTGACCGTGTGTATGCAAGACAAGTTTGAGCCAACATCCGTCAGGAAAAAAACATGGATTTTGTTGTCGGAATATGCGATCATGTGTACGCGGCATAACAGTTCAGTTGTACAGGATCCTCTTCTGTACTGATATTGCTTATTCTGATTTCACTACACACTGCAATTCTCATTCAATGCTCGAGCAAGTCAAATAATGTCCACCTCATTTCCTGGCTGAAGGACATCCACAATAGTGTAGACCAAGGGTCAACAAACAATAGTAAGTGGTCCACATCCAGCTTTCTGTAAGACTTTACATGACCCTTGGCAACGTCTTATATTTGCATAATGCATTTCTATGGTGCAGGGCTATCATTCATTGTTATGGTGCTGGTGGCCAGCCTGAACGCAGTAAGGAATCGCATGATTCTTATGTGAATGGCGATTCTGGTGTGAAAGGGGGACTCTAATGTGAAGAGGGGCTCTGATGTGATGGAGGACTTCTGATATGAAAGGGGCACTCGTATGCTCTGTACACACGGTCGGACATTGATTGGACATTCCGACAACAAAATCCATGGATTTTTTCCGACGGACGTTGGCTCAAACTTGTCTTGCATACACACGGCCACACAAAGTTGTCGGAAAATCCGATCGTTCTGAACGTGGTGACGTAAAACACGTACGTCGGGACTATAAAGGGGGCAGTAGCCAATAGCTTTCGTCTCTTAATTTATTCTGAGCATGCATGGCACTTTGTGCGTCGGATTTGTGTACACACGATCAGAATTTCCAACAAAGGGTTTTGTTGTCGGAAAATTTTATAGCCTGTTCTCAAACTTTGTGTGTCGGTAATTCCAATGGAAAATGTGTGATGGAGACCACACACAGTCGGAATTTCCGACAACAAGGTCCTATCACACATTTTCCATCGGAAAATCTGACCGTGTGTACAGGGCATAATGCAAAGGGGGGTACTTTTGATGTGTTTGGAGACTTCTGATGCAAAGTTATTTCTTGAAGCATATGTATTCATTTATTTAAAATAAATTCATTTCAGCTTTATTTTTTAATTTATAAAAACAGATTTTTTTTTTAGTTTGAAAACCCCTGATCTAGCCCTTTTCTCCCCAGCCTTACTGTTCCTGGTCCACCCCATTCATTCTTTGGATTTCAGTTCTTTTAATCATGGAGGTTAGTCATCACATGTGGGCAGTCTGTCTGGATATGCCCACTCTTCCAGACTAACACCCACCCATCTAGACATTTATATTTGCATACAGTAACTCCTTCCAAGAGCCAGCCTACTGCTTGCATCAGGGCTGAGGGCTCTTGAGAGGAGTAAAGAGGTGCTGTGATGTTTCCACTAGGCTATGTACAGTATAATACCCTGTTGGCCATTCCAGCTAGTCATTGTACAGAAAAGCACAGGGACCCAGTTATGACATTACTAGGTCTAAAATGAAGCATGTAATGAAAATGGAAAGGTTTTTTAAACACAATTTATTAGCATGTAGATGAGGGGGCAAAGAAGGAACCAGGGATGGCAAAATGCAAGCAGATTTAATCTCGTCTTTAAATTAGGACAACATATTCATCATACAATATGATCAATACATTCATTTATTTCACTAAATGTTATTTTATATAATACAGCATTAGGCAGAAAAAACTTATATTATTGAATTGGTTTGAAAAGCTTATTCACACTCAATTTAATATGCATTTATGTTAATGTATGCCAATTTGGTGATTGAGAAGCTGGAGTTTTCCTGCAATCAAGGATTTTGAACTTTTAATACTATTTATTCCATACCCTTACAGCTATAATAAATTATAGTGATTTGAAATGATAAGAGATCTCTGCAATGTTCCATGGTTAATTAATAATATTAGGTTACACTGTAAATTAGCTCATCTTCTGCTGGCAGCCAGAGTGTGAATTTTGTGTAACTATTAATATTATTATTATCAGTAGTCATAGCTACAGTAGTATGTATTAGATATAAGCATTTTTTTATTTATATTTTATTTGTAAACATGAAAATCTTCATATTTAGTTTTACTGTTTAATTTAGAATTCATTGTTTGCCAGCATTTGTTATTAGGCAATAGGGATGAGGTTTGAGTTTTGGTCAAACCTGAGTTCAAATCACAATAAAGACAGCAAACTTTTTCTTTATTGTTCCAAAGAAGTAAACGGTTCCATTCAACAGCAAACACTTAGGCCAGCTGAGATTTAAATTATATGTTGGCAGGCTGAATGTACAAAGTTGATCAACTTGGGTACAACCAGCCTGCCGGATTCACTTGCGATTATAATTAGCGGCTGCTATAGTTGCTAGCAATAATCACAGTCTTCTCTCTGCAGGGACGGCTCCTCTCCACCACACGCCGGGAGCAGACAATTGCTCGGCAGGAGGAATTCCTCTTTCAGCACTGTCTGTGTTGATAGGAGAATCATGCAAATTTCTTTCCTGGTTGGTTTCTGTGGTTGCAGGAAAAAAAAAATTTGCCTGCCTTAGAAGAGACTGTTAGTCTGGCACGAGAGCACAAGCTCTAGCCTGCGGAATTGTTTGATCAGGTTGTAGCACCTAATTTTTTGTTTTTATAACTGAGTTCAAACCTAGCCTGCTCATAGCAATGCAAACAGCCCAGCGAACTGGCCATATTTGGAACTACATTTCTGGTTGATGTGATTGATGTTTGATTGAAGTCGGGGGTCATTGTTTTTCTTTCTTTTTTTGTTTTTTAAAGGATTTTGTCACAGTGTGGGTGTTTTTATTTACTTTTATTTTTTTTTTTGAGGAATGAGTAATCAGGAGTACTAATAATGGTGTCTTGCAAAGGAGGGAGGTACCCTCCTAATGTTAAGGTATGGTCCTGGGAGAGGCACACACTCTTAAAAACAGTGTGGGGTTTATCTGCATTTCATACCAGACTCTTATCCAAACATGCAACCTGGGTGGCCAGGTGAGGGTGAGCAACAAGCATGCACTCCCCCATCCAAACCACACCAGGCCACATGCCTCAAAAGGGTGTGGGTACCATGCAAGGGTGGACAGATAAGCCTTCCTCATTTTGCATGGCACATTGTTTTTATGTTTAGGAGACAAGGGCACTATTCCCACATCTAGTTCTCAAGATGACGTTGGAGTTGGGGGGGATTATCAGAATCCTAAAGCCTGCTTTACAACGAGGGGGGCCTCCAGATATCCACCCCTCCAGGAGAATGAATATGGAGTATTTTAGTACTTATGTAGCGCTACACCGGGGCTGCTGTTGAATGTGGTTAGTCTCCCACCTTGCACAGCCAGGCACACAGAGACACACCGAGTCAAGAAGCAGTCCTTGTACTTTGTTTTGTTTTATTAGGGGGATAGAACTTGGATGGGTATATATACACTCCAGTATATACAATGTCTCTTCCTCAACCTTCAGCACATACACTTGCTTGCAGACTATCACTCCCAGGACCAGCTAGCACAGGTTTCAGGCCCAGCACAATCTCAGCTGGGTCTGATGTAATGCTCTTTGCAGGCAGGGACCATGGGCCCCTATGGTGTAGAAGAATAGTAGTCCTTGTCCTAGTCCTCTCAGGCGTGCCTCCCAGTCCTCATGACTGTGTGTCACTTACCAGCCATCCTGGCTGTTCCTGTTACTGCTGGAGACTTGCCCGGCAGTGCTCTCCCACTGTCCTCCTTGCTCCCAGTGCCTCCTGGCCAGGGCACATCTGTGGCTTTGGGAAGGTCCCATCCTGGCTGCCAGCAAATTTACCTGCTCTAGAAAAAAAAACTATTTACAATTCTTGCACTAGAGCAGTGGTTCTCAACTCCTGTCCTCAGGGCCCACTAACAGGTCAGGTTTTATGTATTACCTTGGGGAGATGCAGACTAGAATACTGCAATCACTGAGCAGCAAATGATATCACCTGTGATGTATTTTAGTTATCTTGCAATCCTGGCCGGTTAGTGGGCTGAGGACAGGAGTTGAGAGCCACTGCACTAGAGGGTGCTACACTCACCCCCCCCCCCCCCCCCCAACGCCCAGCAAGTTCCTTGGCTGAGGAATGTGGAAAAATGGCTCCTGGGCCCAGGAGCAAAAATACAGTTTGGGAAGTGGGAAGGGGAACTGGGACATGGCTATGCACAAATAAATGTCAAGTAAAAAAATAGACATTTTCTTTGTACAGTATATATACACACCTCACTATGTACACCCTAACTACAGGTTCATGTAGCTACACAAACACCTATCAAACTACACACAAAGGAACAGAGCACCTCCCCCTCAAGGGAAGCCCTCCGTCCGCAGGAAAACGTCGTCTAACAATGCTGGGGTGAGCGTCCGCTCACAGCGAACCTGCAAAACAGAAAAACTATGCAGTACAAAAATCCTACTACTAACAATCTAATTGTACAGGTTTTCTGACAGAAAGAAGCATCATAAAACACACACATTGCATTTGTTTGTGTTCTGTCCAGGGCTGATCCTGGGCAGGTGCACGGGGTGCCGGGCACCCGGGCGCCGCAAAGGTAGGGGCGCCGAAGCTCCCCTCCCTCCTCCTCTCCTTGTCTGTGTCCAGAGGTGGCTCTCTCCGCCGGCAACTAACAGGAACGGATCAGAGGAGGAGAGTCTATGCCACCACCGCTGCTGTTAGCAACGGGAAGAGGGCTCTCTGTGTTTCCTACCCAAGCCCATCCCCCTCCCTCCTCCTGTCAGAGGAGGAGAGCGAAGCAGCCAGAGAACAAAGCAGCTGTCTCTGTGTGGAGAGAGACTAGCCGCGGGCTCTCCCCCCTCCTCGCGCTCGCTGCTGTACTAGTGAGTGGCGCTTGCTCCCACCTTCATTTCGGCCAGGGAAGAAATAGAATAAAAAAAAGAGCAGAGAAGAGGATTGTAGGACATGTAGTCTCAATGACTTGCGGACCCACTGTAACATGGAAACTGCAGCCCACACAGCATGCTCAGCTGAATGGAGAAGAGAGAAAGAAAAGAGAAAAAGAGAGAAAAGAGCCAGGAGCCCGGGAAAGCTTTCAGGGAAGTGCACCCAGGACTCCAGAGGGAGAGCACAGTGCTGAGGGGACATCATCAGGGAGAGAACCTGCTGACCTGCTCCACCAGAAGGAAAGCCACACAGCCTAGTGCCATCCCTGGTGGAGAAAGGAATGGAGTCATTGCCAGAATACAGATCTGGGCGCTATCCAGCGAAGTCGCCAAGGGCAATTCAGAGTGAGCTGACTCCTGATCAGATGAAGTGTGGTTGCTGTATCACTGGGTCAGGTGCGAGGGCCGATCGGCCATTATCTACTAACGTACATAGGAACTGCAGTCTCTGACCATCTCCTGTATTATATCTGCAGTCTCTGGCCATCTCATGTACTATGTTTGCAATCTCTGACCATCTTCTGTAGTAGGTCTGCAGTCTCTGACCATCTCCTGTACTATGTCTGCAGTCTCTGACCATCTCCTGTAGTATGTCTGCAGTCTCTGACCATCTCCTGTGCTATATCTGCAGTCTCTGGCCATCTCCTGTATTATATCTGCAGTCTCTGACCATCTCCTTTATTATATCTGCAGTCTCTGACCATCTTCTGTATTATATCTGCAGTCACTGACCATCTCCTGTATTATATCTGCAGTCTCTGACCATCTCCTGTACTATGTCTGGGGGCTCTTTCTAAAGACTCTCTAACAGAAGCCCTCTCGGTGTGCATCAGAGAGACTCCCCTCCAGGTCTCATTAGTGTACGCTCATCCTGTATTTTCTTTATCGTTAAAAGATCATGGGAGGATCCCAGGGTAGTGAAGACTTCTTAGGGGAGCATCTCTGTGCTTGAGTCGTGGCCATAGAAACATTTGTAAAGGGGAGGAGTTGGTAAGATGACCACGCCCATGTGGGGGCGCCAGAAATATTTCTGCACCTAGGCGTCTGTGACCCTAGGATCGGCCCTGGTTTTGTCAATGGAGGTTACTATCCTGCTGACAGAAAAGCAAAGGAAACAAGAAAATTAACAGTTCTCTTTGGAGTTCCTGGTGGGAGGGGCCCCTCTCTGGACTACCAGGCTCCTTGAAGAGTTAAAATTAGGACTTAGACCTCACCCAGAGTTCATCAGTGGGAATGTCTATTTAACTGGCACAGGTCAGGGTGGCAGGCCAGCCTAGTCCTGCAAATGATCAGAGAAGCAACATAGGCTGCAATCTTTCCAGCAGTCCGTGTAACGATTTCCAGTGGTGAGCTGCACACTTCAGCAGTCCCTCACAC
Organism: Aquarana catesbeiana; assembly: GCF_042186555.1. NCBI lineage: Eukaryota > Metazoa > Chordata > Amphibia > Anura > Ranidae > Aquarana > Aquarana catesbeiana. The sequence goes on along the minus strand of NC_133325.1, from coordinate 352,874,254 downwards.
ATATAAATGCGGATCAGGCAGTCTCCTGCTACCGCCCTCAGCTTCTCTGATGGAAACATAGTGGCTCCAAGCAGGCTGTCCTGCTCTCACGACCACCACTCTGTCTTTGTGAATTGCTCTCCCCAGACTCCATTCCTTTCGAATGTCCTGAAACTGGGCCCAGGTCTCCTCACACATTGGCACCCACAAAAGCTTGGGGATGTGCATATACTCCCACACCAGGTCATCCTCCCACTCTCCCTGGGAGTTCTCAATGATGTCCATGGTGTCAGGAGGGACATAGGGGTAGTCCAGACCCCACTCCAGAGCAACTCTGCACTGAACTTCCCGCTGGAATCTGGAAAACCTGGGCAGTTCTTTTGGGTTGTCTGGTGCTGATGGGGGTTCCTGCAGATCCTCCAGTTCCCATACCAAGATCTGGCATGTCTGACACCTTGGACTGGACCCATTCCTGGACCTAGGAGCCTCCTATCTCCCATTACTCCTTCGGGCTACTGTACAACAACCAGCTATCTCTTCCAGAGACCCAAATTCTGCTTGCAGTCTGGGGGAACCCCAATCTATGGCCCTGTCTCCGATTTCCCCTTCTGGCTCACCTGAGGACACATCTCCCTCCTGCACTGGCTCCTTCCAGGTGGGGTCAGCAGAGCACATAGAAGCAGCCGGCATTTCAGGGACATTATCTGGTTCCTGCTGGGCAGTACTTACAGTTGCCAACTCCCCGACCAGGCCGCAGACCACGGCAGATCTCTCTTCCCCATTTCGCTCTTCTTCACAGGGGAGTTGCCAGGCTCCGCCTCGACCCCACCTTTCGCAGATGATCCAAGGCTCACTCCAGGCTTCCGGGACTTCCACAGCTGTAGTAGGCATAGTCCTGAGTGCAGGTACACACTATAGTATTGTGGCCCCTGCTGGCTGGATACTAGCTAAATGAGCGGCTCACCGCAATGCCCGCACCGGACCCAGGCACTGACTGCGGTCAATATTCGGCATTCTGGATACAGCAGGCACAATTGCTCCATCCCCTAGATCATCCCAAGGGTGAATCCCCCGTGATGCTCCAACCGGACACCGGTGTCCATCAGCGTCTGCTCCTGCATATTAGGCAACCAGGTCAGCGCTGGAAACACACGAGCACACTCTGACATCTTGCTCCTATCTCTCTCTCTCTCTCTCTCTCTCTCTGCTAGCAGGGAACGCTGGGTCCCCTCCAGGGCGTGGCTCCTCCCCTTCGCTTCCAAGCCTGCACAAATTTACCTGCACTAGAAAAAAAACCTATTTGCAATTCTAGCACTAGCAGGTGCTAAACTTAAAAGTCAAATAAAGACACCCACACCTTAAAAAGTAATTGTACAGTAAATACAACATCAATCATGTGCCCAACAATGTAGATTCTCATGAATCATGACGACCTGTTCCCCTACGATGTTTACAGGCTGCTAAGATGACCCACTACCAGAGTATGCTGCCCTAACACTGCTTCTATCACAAATTATAGATCACAAGTTTGTAAACAAACTGGCCATGGACCTTTAGTAATGTCATTGACCAAACAGGTCATGATCATATGTAATCAAAAATGTCACCCAAGATCCCTGACCAGTAATTTGGGCTAAACAAATATTATCTAAATGCAAGAGACATGTCTATTCTTAATTGAACTTTTGTATCCAGAGTTCATCTTCAGTGGTTGGTTTGGTTGGTTGGTTTGTTCAAGACAACTGTCCTGGTGTTTTAGGTATATTTACACTGGTTGCAGAGTGTATAAGAACATTCTGGTCCAGAACCAGCGTACCTTGATGCAAGTCCACCATATGTGGAACATGGTGCCTTTCTGTCTGCATCCCTGGAAACTGATAGGGGATGCTTTGGAATAGATATCATCAAGTCTGTAGGGGACTAAATACCGCTAGGACATAACTTTAAAGTTTGCCTCAACTAAGGTCATATTAAGAATACCTGTATGTACATCCATTTAGTCCAGTCTTTGTCAGATATTTCTGTACCTAGATCTGCTTCCCTTGCCAATTGGTGGGCTTCGCTTGGAGCCTGCATCCTGCATCTGTTTTCAAATAACATCCTCTTAGTGATAGCATTGGTTTGTTGTTTGAGGGAATGTATGAAATGAAGTATTTGATGCATGTGGTACAGCTCCAAGGGAGCTATGTTAAGTATCTGAAGAAAGCAATTGGGACATTTAACACCTTTATGATAAAAGAAATGGCCAATGTGGTATAATCACTTCTTCAACCACCACAATAAGTGGTGTGAGGTAAGTTCTGGCAGGAACAAAGGTTTATTAAGAAGTGGGGCAACCAGCATGTGTTTGGACTTAAGAGGGAATGTCTCACAGATGGTATTCCAGAGGTGGCCGGAGTAGGATAAGGTGGAGCACAATATGACTGCGGTTTTTAGGGAGAAGCCACATGAGGGGATCTAAAGGGTTTTGGGATTCCCTCTTGTAATTCAAGTGTGATCCATTCAGGTTTATAAGAAATATGCCACCCTATAATATTGAAACAGTTGGGGTACAATCAGATGTTTAGATGATTTAGGGCGTATAGTGTTTTGGAGGCCATACTGCAACTCCTAGGTCCCCAGAAAAATGTGAAAATACAAGACTGACATTTTTAGGTGCAGAGAGAGAACAAAGATAGGCAGTGCACTGAAATAATATAATATTTTAGGTAATAGATTAATTTTAATGGTGGCTATTCGGGCCATCTACGAAAGAGAATGCGTCAACTATGTCTTCAAAATCTCTTCCAAGGCAGCATAGAGTATCAGTTTTGAGTAAATTGGCCCTTTGGCCACTCAACAGAGAGGCAAATGCAAATATTTTACTTAGTTTCGTGGGTTGTCTATTACTGAAATAATATTTCTATTGCAAAAAGAAGGAGTAATGGGAAAAATGGGTAAAAATTTTGCTATTTCAGTACCTGAAACTAGTATTAATAAACAGACAGGTGTCAGTATGCCCACATCTCTATGTATTGTTGTTTACTATCTGCATTACTTGAAATATCTGTGCATTGTGTGTGTATATAATTACTGCATTATATCATAAGTCGATTCAATTTCCCTGCTTCAATGCACAAATGCAAATTGGCATTTCTTTTTCCTGTGCAATTAATAATTCTACACAACAGTTTTCTGAAGCTGTACAGAATCAGATCTATTTTAAATTGGACACTGAATATATTGGAAATATGTTAACTATTGTTATTTCCATACATTGTGCCATTCCCTAGGCACATCACTTCAAACCATCCCTTCTGCCTGCATATGAGGTTTCTAATTGCATGGTCTATAGAACAATCCTGAAAAGAACGTAACAATGTGTATTGCTGCAACCTTTGGCTGTTTATTTTTCACAGATTGACCAACATATTTGTTTTAATTAAAACAGAATAATCCAGTTACATTCTTATTTCTGTGAGCAATATCTGTTCATTTGTGCATAGTATGGAGTCTAGAAGAACTATTACTGCTGAAGCTTCTAAAAATATAAGCGCATATGACTGGTCTCTAGTGAAAACAAGCATTGGGTAACAATGCTTTAAAGGGACCTTGCTAGGACAATAAGCTAGCTCAAAAAAGGTCTTTCTGCAAAAGAAGTTGGTAAATACTTACCTTTATCACTGTCCATTGTCTTCCTTTCTGTAGGGAGGTCAAGATTCATGGGATGAGCCACTGAGTGCTGTGGTGGACCAGGAGACTGAACACTACTAGAACCGTCAGTTTCTGAAGACTTTGATGGAAAATTGCTCATTGATGGAGTGGGGTTTGGTGGCAGTGGGAGAAGTTAGAATTTATTAGCTTCTTTTAAAGGGAGACATTTCCAAGCTAGTTTATTTATCTGATGGTTGCTTTAAATATATACATAATGTATTTTAAAAGTTTTGCTAGAATCAATAAATAAATAAAGAGTAGCTGGAGGGCAGAGGATTTCCTTCTGTGCTGATCACCTGATGACCTAGACACTTGGTCAAAGTATCACTGCTGAAGCGAAGGATCAGAGTCCATGCTGCTGATATCATAATTCAGTAGAAATCATGTTACCAAGGGGCCAGGGCTTTACAGATACAGCTAATACTAAAGATAGTATGGAGAAGGGTTCGCTGTAGCAGGTATATGCATTTTAACATTTCTGCTATCATTTATTTGTTTACCAAGCGTTATTTATCTAGCCTAGCAAAAGTGTGAACATAGCTTCATGTTCTAGTGCAGTAATTAACTGTTAAAAAACCTTTGTCGATCAGGGGCTCACAGCCTTGCTTGTGTAGATGGGGGATTCCTTTGAGTTTTTTTTTTTTTTTGGGCTGATCAAAAAAAAAAAAAAACAATCCTACATATAATGCAACAATGTCCAGATGTTTGAGATTTCACTGTTGTGTTTTATCAAGGTTGCGATCTGCCATCTTGCCAAGAATAATGATTGCACTAGGAGAAATGTGCTCAGCAACATCCAGGAGAAAAACTTGCCAAACTTGCCTCATCAATCCCTCACATACAGACACCATATTAAGTCTGTAACAACATGGTGACATTAAAGCCAGCCACATACTGATTGCATTTCAGCCGATTTGTGATGAACAAGGCAAAATTTGCTTGGTGGGCAGCCCCATTGGCCACCATTCCTCAACTGAAAAATTAAATGAGCAGAGTGAAAAATTATTGGCTGAACAGTGCCAGCGTCCAATCAGATGCAGCCACTGTTCAAGTGTTTTGACAGTTGGAATGACCAGTTGTCAAAATGCAGTGGTTGCAGTGGGAGATTTGTCTATCTACATGTAGCGAAGATGGAGGAATATGTTAGAGAACATTAACAGTATATGTATATGGCCAGCTTTATTCCTCATAGAAAATAGGGGTTGTTGACACACTTCATACAATGCATTAACAACATGCAAAGGGTTTCAGGAAGACTGAGTTATATCATACAGGTATTTTGGGTTATGCATGTAGGGTTTCAAAAATATGGTGACAGAAATTTTTTCTGCCTTACTCATAGTCAACTTTGGAGGCCATGTTTTCAAAGACTTACTAAAAACAGTGTTTAGAATGAAGTATTGTTAACACGAGATTTATCTTCAGCTTCAAAATGATTCAGTCTACTCAGCAGAAAGTGTTTCAGGGCTATGTGTCTAATTTTATGTATCCAAAGACTCCTGGCAATATGTTTCACAGCTCTATCTTTTTCCTTCTTAAGACAGAGCTGCCTCGGTCTCAGTCTTTCTGCTGTACTCGTTCCATGGACCTTTAGTCTGCTCACACATAAGCTATGCTTGTGGGCAGGTTTTGGGCTGCAATATATACACTGACCTGAAGGTGACACTGTGCTGCTTCTTTTTTCTGATGAGGATTATTGAGAACTGCTTTATCCACTGCTGTGGGCTCCAGGTGGCCATCTTGGGGCAGATGGCATATCTTAACGGATACCTAAATCCTGGGAGATTTGGGTAGCCATCTTAATACAGATGTCCTTATAAGAGATTCTTCATCAGTGTGGGAGTAAGATAGGGATAGAGCCCTCACTGGACAGGGAGGAAGTAGGAGTAGCATTAGGGAGAAATATCTGTGAAATATCATGACAGGTTATCTCTCAGCTGTTACACAGTAACACCACAACCCCTCTAAGGAAGTTATCCTTTGGCATCCTGTGATATGTTAGTGTGTATCATAACACTGCTAAAAAACTGCCTTGCTCATAAACATGACTTTGTCTACCTGAAAAACAGTATGATCTGCAACATTTGTAGTGTCATTGCTATTACTGCCTTGTTTGTGCCTAATCAATTTGTACAATATAAATAACAAATAACTCCATATGGGGACTCCTCCCAATCTTCAGGTACACTGATTAGGCCCCACCTACATGCTTGTTTAGCTCATACCCACCTGTTTTGTTTTTGCCAAACATAGAAGGACATGTGTTCACCACTTGTCAGGACTCAAGTTGCTATTACAATATATACGAGCACTGTAGCCTCTCTCATTTATGTCCTTAATTAAAATCCTCTCTTAAGCTACCTGGTCTGGAGAGTCAAACACCCTTTTGTCACAAAACAGCATGGTGAGGCATGTCAAGGTGTTGTTGGGCATATTTTAACCATTTTTTTTTTGTGGCATTGGTGCAGTAAAGGCTTCTTTCAGGCAACTCGACCATGCAGCTCATTTTCATTCAAGTATAGTAGCATTGTGCTCCTTAAAAACAACCACACCATCTTTTTTCAGAGTAGCCAGTTTTTTTCCTGAGGTTGCCTGTGGATTTTTCTTTGTATCCCAAACAATTCTTCTGCCAGTTGTGGCTGCAATCTTTCTTGGTCTACCTTACCTTGGCTTGGTATCAAGAGATCCTTGAATTTTCCACTTCTTAATAAGTGATTGAACAGTACTGACTGGCATATTCAAGGCTTTGGGCACTTTTTTATATCCTTTTCCATCTTTATAAAGTTACATTACCTTGTTACACAGGTCTTTTGACAGTTCTTTTCTGCTTCCCATGGCTCAGTATCTAGCCTGCAAAGTGCATTCATGTGAGAGCTAACAAACTCATTGATTATTTATACACAGACACTAATTGTAATTTAAAAGCCACAGATATGGGAAATTAACCCGTAATTGTCATTTTAACTTGTGTGTGTTACCTTGTGTGTCAATATCAAAGCCAAGCATTCAACAGTATGTAAACTTTTGATCAACGTCATTTGGGTGATTTCTGTTATCATTATCACAACTATGTGATAATAAATGGCTTCATATGATCACTATCCTTTGGCATGATCAGTCATATTTAAAATATTAATGCCAAAATGTTATGATTTCCACCAGAGTATGCAAACTTTTGAGCACAACTGTATCATTACAGGATACAGGATAAAGTCAAAGGATGTTGACTTTCAAAGCAGCCCTATATCTCCAATGCAACTCTGCTTCAACATGTTTTAATATCTAAGTAAAAAACTATACAGCTTTATTTACTACATTCTAAATTCTTGGTAGAACATCTGCAGTTGACCAACAGTTCGCTAAAGTGCCGTTCATTTGGTTAGAGAACACTAAAAATAATTTCCCTTAAATAAGAGTATACTAAATGTAATTTTCTCTGTTTATACTAATCATAGAACGTATGGAATTAGCAACACACTCTGAGACCTGAGAAAGTTTAATCTTTTTGAAAGATAATTTTATTTTTTATATCAATAGTTTTTATTAAATTTTCATCAAAAATACAAAAAGACAAAAATACAGACAAAATTTTGAGAAGAAATAAAAAGGAACAGTACATTTCAACACCGGAAATTACAAATATCTCCATTGTATCAACCAATTGCGTTTGTTATTTGGCATTATATAGTTTATAATCTTTTGTACCATAAGCACACTGAGGACACCCGGAGTTCCCATAGCACCAAGTATTCTCGTATCTGCCATTGGCATGTATAATCACCGTAATGAGAAAAATATAACTCAGAAGAAGAGGAGTCCACCCCCTTCTACACCCCTGCTGGGTACTCACTGTGCCATGAAGGAGGTGGCTCCGCCAGTTTGGAAAAAAAAAAGGTTAGTGAACCGTATACATTGTGCGTGGGTCGCTATAGTATGGGATTATATGTGGTGTGAATGACATGAACAAACGAGGTGAAAATAACACAAAAATAAAATTAAATACTGTAGGATAATAAATGGAGCCATCCAGCCTGGCATAACTTGACCCAGAACTCATCTAATGATTGAGTATGTATCAGTAACAGTCCTTAAGTTTTCCTTGAATTGTACCAGTCAGTCCACGGTTTCCACTGGGTGTATGATATCTGAAAATTACCTTGGGATGACGCAAACATTTTTTCGTACGTGATATGTGTGTTAGTGGTTGTAATTATTTCAGTAGTTTTAGGGATTTCCTGAGCTTTCCAGTGTCTGGTAATCATTAATCTGGTGCTTAATAGAACGTGGGATACTATCTTCCTATAAACTCTAGGGATCAAGTCTATGTCTAAAGATAGAATAGCTAGGCCAGGGTTAGGTTGAATCTGTTGATTTGTTATTTGTGCTATTATGTCGAATACCTTTTCCCATAGTGTGCGTATTTCTGGGCAATCCCAAAATATATGGTATAGAGTACCTATATTATTGCAGTTTCTCCAACACATTGGAGAGGTATTATGGTCAAACTTAGATATCTTATGTGGTGTTAAATACCAACGCATTAGTATTTTTTGTGTTAGTTCCCATAAATTAATACACTTAGAGGAGGAGTATGTAATCTGAAGTGTTTTTTGCCACTGTGCCGGGGAGAAACATTGTTTTAATTCTCGTTCCCAAGCTTCGATATAAGAGTGTTTAACAAATGTCAGCTTATCGTTTAAGGCATTATAGAAGAGTGATATTCCTTTAATAGAGGTGGATTGCTTCGTGAGGAATAATTTTATTCTCCAAGGGAGTTGGATGGAAAGAAGAGGGGTATTTTTAATAAAATGACATATCTGCATGTATCTATAGTATTCAGACTGTTCTAAGTTGTATTCAATTTGTAGTGTTTTGAATGTTTTTATCGTGGGGCCTATTCTAAGATCTTCAATGTGTGTTATGCCTTGGTCTACCCAGTGATTTATGCGAAGGTCTGGTATAACGCTAGACAAGCTGGTGATAGGGATCTGTAGCGGGGATACAAGGGAGTTAGATGAGTGATTTTTTACAAGTGTATTCCAGGCTTGAAGTGAAGCTTTCATGGAGGGGGCTAACGGTTGATTGTGAGATACCTTAGTGGGCTGTATCATTAAATAATTATAAAGATTTTTATCAGGAATTTGGTTCTCTTCTAGCTCTTGCCATCTGGGGTTCGGCGATTCAGGAAACCATGATCTTAATTGTGCAAGAATGGATGCGAGGTAGTAATCTTTGATCACAATATTACCCACTCCCCCCACTTTTCTAGACATCACTGAGTTTTTAAAAGCCCATCTAGCTTTTTTTCCTTTCCATAAGAACCTATTAAGCAAAGATTGTAGTTTAGAAAAATACCAATTGGGAACCAGGATGGGGAGCGATCTGAATAGGTATATTAATTGAGGAAGGATTACCATTTTGAAGGCTGCTAGGCGTCCTGACCATAAAAGTTCCGATTTGGATAGATTTTGTAGTTTAGTCGGTAGTGAGCTGAGAAAGGGGATATAGTTGGTCCTAAAAAGGTTATCCGTAGAAGCGGTTAAGGTGATTCCTAGATAGTTTATCCCCTCTTTGCACCATGTATATGGAAACCGTGAGCTGAGCGTATTTTTCAGTTGAGGATCTATACCAATACCTAATATATAAGATTTATTTTCATTTACTTTATAGTAAGATATCTTGGTGAACATTTGCAATGTATCGTGAACCGAAGCCAGGGAGATAGTCGGATTCGTAAGCATCAAAATGATGTCATCAGCGAATAGGCTAATGACATGTTCCGATTTGTGTGTTGTGAAACCTGTTATGGACTGGTGTTTCCTAATAAATGTTGCCAAGGGTTCTAAGATTAGATTGAAGATTAGTGGGGAGAGAGGACAACCCTGACGGGTACCATTGGTTATGTTGAACGGTTTAGAGAGTACTCCCGAGGCATATACTTGCGCTGAGGGATTCGAGTATAACGCCATTATTGCCGATAAAATAGAACCTGAGAATCCAAACCTCCCCAAGGCCGTTTCTAGGTACCCCCAATGCACTCTATCAAAGGCCTTCTCTGCATCCAGTGCTAGAAGCAGAGAAGGCCTTCGCTGGGTCTCAGCCGTGTGGATAATATTTATCAGCCTTCTAGTAGCATCAGAGGTCTGACGGCCTCTTGTGAACCCAGTCTGGTCTGAATGGATTAAGTGGGGTAAAATATCTATTAGGCGGTTAGCTATGATTTTGGCGTAAATTTTTAAGTCGGCATTCAATAGCGATATAGGTCGAAAATTTGCTGGGGTGTCTGGGTTTTTCCCTGGCTTTGGCAAAGTCACTATTAAAGCCCTCAGCATTTCGGGAGGGAAGGAGGAGGAGGCAGCAGCGGCATTGAAAACCCTGCCCAGGTGAGGAGATAGAATAGTTTTAAAGGTTTGATAATAATCTCCTGTGAAGCCATCTGGGCCTGGGGATTTATTAGCGGGGAGTGATTCGATCGTTTTATGTATTTCTTCAATAGTAAATGGTGCACTTAGCTGTTGTTTTTCCTGTTGGGACAAAGTTGGCAATGTGATTTGATCTAAAAAATCATTTATCATTTTAGTGGTTGGTTGAAATGTGGTTGCATCCTCTTTAAGGTTGTAGAGGGAGCCGTAATAATTGCTGAAGGCATCTGCTATGTCTTGTGGGTGTAGCATTTTGGATTTGTTCATGGGGTGTAATATGTATGGTATTTTGGTTCTACTTCTGTGTCCCTTAAGTTGATGCGCTAACAATTTGCCTGCCCTATTTCCGTGTGCATAGTAGTTCATTTTAAGTCGTTTTGTTTTTTTCTCAAAGTCCTCTAGTAAGAGGAGTCTGAGATCGTTTCTCAACTGGTGAAGTCTCCCAGAGACCAAGGGGGAAGATTGTTGTTTATTTTTGGTTTCTAAGCAAAAGATCTCATCTGTGATATTTTGCAGTTTCTTTTGCCGCTGCCTCCTCGCCCGGGCCCCCATTTGAATAAAAATCCCCCTAATGAATGCCTTGTGGGCATTCCACAGAGTGAAATGGTTCTGAACAGAAGGTTCGTTGATAGTAAAAAATTCTAGTAAATGCTCTTCAATAATTTTTTTTGACTCTGGTTGTTGCAAGAGGAAAGAATTGACTCTCCAGATCGGAGTAGTAGTGATTACAGAGGTATCTTTTAAAGATAAAGTAATGGATGCATGGTCCGACCATGTAATATTATTAATGGTTGAGGCGGCCGATTTGGTTAAGGTATGTTGGTCCACTAAAAAGAAATCTATTCTAGTATATGTATGGTGTGGGGCGGAGAAGAACGTAAAGTCTCTCTCACCTGCATGCAGACACCGCCACACATCATACAAACCCTCCTTATGTATGGAATCCTGGAGAGATGCCAGTATACGTTTCTTCGATGTTGTTGTGTCTATAGAAGGGTCAGGGATTATATTGAAGTCCCCACAGATCACCAAAAGACCCTTTTTGAGGGTGTTAACCTTATGCATAAGCTTATGGAAAAAGCGAACCTGGTGCTTGTTCGGGGCGTATACATTCACTATAGTATATGTTACCTGATTGATATCACACACCAATACCAAATATCGACCCTGAGTATCCACAAACTTTGTATGCAGTACAAAGGTTACAGTGTCTCTTATGGCAGTCATTAGGGATGAGCCGAACACCCCCCGGTTCGGTTCGCACCAGAACCCGCGAACGGACCGAAAGTTCGCACGAACGTTAGAACCTCATTGACGTCTATGGGACTCGAACGTTCGAAATCAAAAGTGCTCATTTTAAAGGCTAATTTGCATGGTATTGTCCTAAAAAGGGTTTGGGGACCCGGGTCCTACCCCAGGGGACATGTATCAATGCAAAAAAAACTTTTAAAAACGGCCGTTTTTTCGGGAGCAGTGATTTTAATGATGCTTAAAGTAAAAAAAAAAAAGTGAAATATTCCTTTAAATATCGTACCTGGGGGGTGTCTATAGTATGCCTGTAAAGTGACGCGTGTTTCCCATGTTTAGAACAGTCCCTGCACCAAATGTCATTTTTAAAGGAAAAAATCTCATTTAAAACTGCTTGCGGGTTTAATGTCATGTCGGGTCATGGCAATATGGATGAAAATCAGTGAGACAAACGGCATGGGTACCCCCCAGTCCATTACCAGTCCCTTTGGGTCTTGTATGGATATTAAGGGGAACCCCGCACCCAAATTAAAATAAGGAAAGGTGTGGGGCCACCAGGCCCTATATACTCTGAACAGCAGTATACAGGCGGTGCAAACAAGACAGGGACTGTAGGTTTGTTGTTAAGTAGAATCTGTTTGTAATTTTGAACATTTTTAACGTGTTTAGCTCCAGCCAAAAAATCTTTTCTAAGCTTTTTGGAAAACATAGGGAAGGGTTATCACCCCTGTGACATTTGTTTTGCTGTCTTTCCTCCTCTTCAGAAGATTTCACCTCACTTTTTTGTCCCAATGAAAAATGTTTTTTGAAAATTTGGGTTTTTTTGTGGAACAAGGATTGGAAAGCATCAGTGGAAAGGAGAACTTGTTTTCCCATATTAACTCTTACAGGAGAGAATTTCCCTTCCTAGGGGTAGATTTCATCTCACTTCCTGTTGTCTCCTTCCGTTTGCAAGTAGGAGTCGTTTGTAAGTTAGATGTTTGAAAGTAGGGTCCTGCCCTATATACTCAGCAGAAATTTGGGCCTTAGGTGTTGCTGTGGCCACAACACTGTAAGCCCTCACAGGGCCCTGCTGTGAAATATTAGATCAAGAATTGTAATTACATGCCCCTGTTGAACAGGAGCTGAAAAATTAGGCCTTAGGCACTGGTGCTGGTGCCACAACACTGCAACCCCTCACAGACACTCTAGTTGGAACGCAGGAACGAGCCCTGCTGCAAATTATTGCTTCAAAAATTGTAATTACACGCCCCTGTTAGACAGGGGCAGAAAAATTGGGCCTTAGGCACTGGTGCTGGTGCCACAACACTGCAACCCCTCACAGACACTCTAGTTGGAACGCAGGAACGAGCCCTGCTGCAAAGTATTGCATCAAAAATTGTAATTACACGCCCCTGTTAGACAGGGGCAGAAAAATTGGGCCTTAGGCACTGGTGCTGGTGCCACAACACTGCAACCCCTCACAGACACTCTAGTTGGAACGCAGGAACGAGCCCTGCTGCAAAGTATTGCATCAAAAATTGTAATTACACGCCCCTGTTAGACAGGGGCAGAAAAATTGGGCCCTAGGCACTGGTGCTGGTGCCACAACACTGCAACCCCTCACAGACACTCTAGTTGGAATGCAGGAACGAGCCCTGCTGCAAAGTATTACATCAAAAATTGTAATTACACGCCCCTGTTAAACAGGGGCTGAAAAATTGTGCCTTAGGCACTGGTGGTGGCGCCCAGAACCAAAAATGTTCTTACAAGCTATCAGCGTGATGATTGAGGAGGAAGAGGATAATTACTCAGGGATAGTCACTCAGCATCAGCATAGGCAGTCTTTGAAGGGATCTGAGATTTCAAAAAAAATTATTCGGTTACATCAGCATCAGGTGCTTGGTAGCTGGTGGTGATCCAAGACTCATTCATTTTTATGAAGGTCAGCCGATCGACCGAGTCGGTGGACAGACGCACCCTGTGATCGGTTACCACGCCTCCAGCAGCACTGAATGTGCGTTCCGAAAGAACGCTGGATGCAGGACAGGCCAGTAGCTCAATTGCATACTGTGCAAGCTCTGGCCAGTGATCCATCCTCAAGACCCAGTAACCCAGAGGATTTTCGGTGGGAAAGGTGTCCAAGTCTGATCTTGCCCCTAGGTATTCCTGCACCATGTAAAACAGACGCTGGCGATGGTTGCTGGAACCGATCATACCTTGGGGCTGCGGACCAAAAAATTGTCTGAACGCATCGGTCAGACGGCCACCTTCTCCACCGCTCCTTCTTTGACTGACCGAAGCCTCAGCAACACGTTGTCCAGAAACAGGAGTTTGTAACCTCCCAGTCTCTGGGAACGCGTTGCACAGACCTTTCTGCAAGGCCTCCCGAAGATGTTTCATCCTCTGCTCCCTCTGCGATGGCAAGATAAGGTCCGCAACCTTACCCTTGTAACGTGGATCAAGGAGGGTTGCCAGCCAGTATTGGTCCTTCTCCTTGATACCACGAATACGAGGATCCTTACGCAGGCTTTGCAGGATCAGGGAGGCCATGCAGCGTAGGTTTGCTGAGGCATTCGGTCCGGAGTCCTCTGGGTCACTAAGAACGACATGGTCCGCAGCCACCTCCTCCCAGCCACGTACAAGTCCATGTGTTTCTTGGGACTGATCCCTTAAAGACTGCTGCTGATGCTGAGTGCCAGGCTCCACCTCCATACTGACACAATCTTCCTCCTCCTCCTCTTCCTCCTCGTCCTCTTCCTGTGTGATCGGCGGGCACGCAGGAACACTGTCTGGATAAAGGGGGCCTTGAGAGCTAAGGAAGTCCTCCTCTTCCTGCCTCTGTTCTGCCTCAAGTGCCCTGTCCATTATTCCACGCAGCGTGTGCTCCAACAGGTGGACAAGGGGGACAGTGTCACTGATGCATGCACTGTCACTGCTCACCATCCTCGTGGCCTCCTCGAATGGTGACAGGACAGTGCATGCATCCCTGATCATGGCCCACTGGCGTGGGGAAAAAAAAACAAGCTCCCCTGACCCTGTCCTGGTGCCATAGTCGCACAGGTACTCATTGATGGCCCTCTGCTGCGTGTGCAGCCGCTGCAGCATGGCCAACGTTGAGTTCCACCTGGTGGGCATGTCACAGATTAGGCGGTTCTTGGGCAGGTTAAACTCCTTTTGGAGGTCCGTCAGCCGAGCACTGGCATTATATGACCGGCGGAAATGCACACAGACTTTCCTGGCCTGCCTCAGGACATCCTGTAAGCCCGGGTACCTGCCCAAGAACCGCTGCACCACCAAGTTAAGGACGTGAGCCAAACAGGGCACATGGTCATTTGTCCCTGTCGGAGGGCAGAGAGGAGGTTGGTGCCATTGTCGCAAACCACCATTCCTGCCTTAAGTTGGCGTGGCGTCAACCACCTCTGAACCTGCCCCTGCAGAGCTGACAGAACCTCTGCCCCAGTGTGGCTCCTGTCCCCCAAGCACACCAGCTCAAGCACCGCATGGCATCTTTTGGCCTGCGTACTTGCGTAGCCCCTTGAACGCCTACGGAGCACCGCTGGTTCCGAGGAAGAGGCCATGGAGGAAGAAGAAGAGGAGGGGGTGGAGGAGAGAGGTGTGTCACAATCAGCATTTTGGAGGCGTGGTGGCGGAACAACCTCCAACACTACTGCACCTTGTCCTGCATCCTTCCCAGCTGCCAGCAGAGTCACCCAATGCGCCGTGAAACTTAGGTAACGTCCCTGTCCATGCCTGCTGGACCATGAGTCAGCGGTAATATGCACCTTACCGCTGACCGCCCTGTCCAGCGAGGCATGGACATTGCCTTCCACATGCCGGTAGAGAGCCGGAATCGCCTTCCGTGAGAAAAAGTGGCGTTTGGGTACCTGCCACTGAGGAACCGCACATTCCACAAACTCACGGAAGGGGGCAGAGTCTACCAACTGAAAAGGCAGCAGTTGAAGTGCTAGCAATTTTGCCAAGCTAGCATTCAACCGCTGGGCATGTGGATGGCTGGGAGCAAACTTCTTTCGGCGGTGCAGCAGCTGGGGCAGGGAAATTTGCCTGGTACAATCTGACGTCGGTGTACCAAAAGCAGATTGCCCACAAGTACTTGGCTGTGACACACCTAATTCTACACCTTCATTCCTCTCACTGCAGGTCTCAGAGAGGACTGAAGGTCTAGTGGGGTTGGAAATCTCAGCTGATGAGGAGCAAGGAGAGATCCTCTTTGTTCTTTGGTGTGGGTCTTTTAGATACGCTTGCCAACGAACTGCATGGCAGGTCAACATATGTCTGGTCAAGCATGTGGTACCCAAGCGGGAGATATTTTGGCCACGCGAGATACGCTTGAGACATATGTTGCAAATAGCAGCGGTGCGATCTGATGCACTCGTCTCAAAAAAGGCCCACACCAAAGAACTTTTTGAATAACGCGCAGAGACTGCAGCGCCCTGCACATGTGGAGCTTTGGGGTGTGATGCAGTCAATGTGCTGCCCTTAGGCTGGCCCCTGGAGGGCATCCTGCCTCGTTGGTGATGTGCTGCCGCCTCCTCCTCCTCCTCCTCCTCCTCCTCCTCCTCCTCTCTCCTATCAGGCACCCACGTTGAGTCAGTGACCTCATCATCCCCTCCCTCCTCATCACTGGAGCAAACCTGGCAGTATGCTGCAGCAGGGGGAGCATGACTGCCAGATTGCTGTCCTTCTTGGGCACCCCCTCTGTCCGCGCTCATGTTACTGCCTTCATCGAGCTCAGTATCGTCATCAGAGCCTTCCAAACGCTGGGCATCCTCCTGGAGCATGTACCCAACACTGTGGTCAAACAGTTCGAGGGAATCCTCATGAGGACATGGTGGAGCTAGGGAAGGAGTCACTGATGACATTGAGCTGAGGGAAGAGGCCGCTGCTTTGCCAGACAAAGCACCCTGGGCATGGGTGAGAGAGGATGAGGAGGATGAGGACGGCTTGGTCATCCACTCGACCAAGTCTTCCGCATGTTGCGGCTCAACATGGCCAGCTGCCGAAAAAAAGGCCAAGCGTGTCCCATGGCCACGTGCTGATGAGGATGCACCGTCTCCACGACCAGCACTAGACACAGAGCCTGCTTGCCCTCTCTTATTGGCTTGTGACTGTCTGCCTCTCCTTCTTGGCCTTCCAGACATACTAATGGCCTGTAGCTGCACTAAGCTGGGATAGAACACCTGTAATTTTCTTCAAGTAGCTTTATATACTGTAACCAGACAAGCCTGCCTGTCAGTAGGAAGATAACAGGAACGGATCTAGCTGAACACTGTGAGCAGGACGCACTGTACTAAATGTAAATAGTCTAGCTGCCTGACCGTGGTACTAATAGGATCAAATAGAACACCTGTAATTTTCTTCAGGTAGCTTTATATACTGTAACCAGACAAGCCTGCCTGTCAGTAGGAAGATAACAGGAACGGATCTAGCTGTACACTGTGAGCAGGACGCACTGTACTAAATGTAAATAGTCTAGCTGCCTGACCGTGGTACTAATAGGATCAAATAGAACACCTGTAATTTTCTTCAGGTAGCTTTATATACTGTAACCAGACAAGCCTGCCTGTCAGTAGGAAGATAACAGGAACGGATCTAGCTGTACACTGTGAGCAGGACGCACTGTACTAAATGTAAATAGTCTAGCTGCCTGACCGTGGTACTAATAGGATCAAATAGAACACCTGTAATTTTCTTCAGGTAGCTTTATATACTGTAACCAGACAAGCCTGCCTGTCAGTAGGAAGATAACAGGAACGGATCTAGCTGAACACTGTGAGCAGGACGCACTGTACTAAATGTAAATAGTCTAGCTGCCTGACCGTGGTACTAATAGGATCAAATAGAACACCTGTAATTTTCTTCAGGTAGCTTTATATACTGTAACCAGACAAGCCTGCCGGTCAGTAGGAATTTAACAGGAACGGATCTAGCTGAACACTGTGAGCAGGACGCACTGCACTAAATGTAAATTGCAGGAATGGATCTAGCTGAACACTGTGAGCAGGACGCACTGCACTAAATGTAAATAGTCTAGAAGATAACAGGAACGGATCTAGCTGAACACTGTGAGCAGGACGCACTGCACTAAATGTAAATAGCAGGAACGGATCTAGCTGAACACTGTGAGCAGGACGCACTGCACTAAATGTAAATAGCAGGAACGGATCTAGCTGAACACTGTGAGCAGGACGCACTGCACTAAATGTAAATAGCAGGAACGGATCTAGCTGAACACTGTGAGCAGGACGCACTGCACTAAATGTAAATTGCAGGAACGGATCTAGCTGAACACTGTGAGCAGGACGCACTGCACTAAATGTAAATAGTCTAGAAGATAACAGGAACGGATCTAGCTGAACACTGTGAGCAGGACGCACTGCACTAAATGTAAATAGCAGGAACGGATCTAGCTGAACACTGTGAGCAGGACGCACTGCATTAAATGTAAATAGTCTAGATAGAAGATAACAGGAACGGATCTAGCTAAACTGAATACAGTGTATATATATATATGCAACACCTGGGATGCATATATATACACAATACACTGTAAGTGCAGCTAACTGACTGACTGTTCTGCCTAATCTATCTAACTCAAATCAAATGACACTGTCTCTCTCTCTCTCTATCTCTCAGCACACCGGAACACACACTACACAGGGCCGCCGTGCAGGCGGCCTTATATAGTGTGGGGTGTGTACTAAATCCCCTGAGCCATAATTGGCCAAAGCCACCCTGGCTTTGGCCAATTACAGCTCTCTCTACTGACAGCGCTGTGATTGGCCAAGCATGCGGGTCATAGTGCATGCTTGGCCAATCATCAGCCAGCAATGCACTGCGATGCCGCAGTGAATTATGGGCCGTGACGCGCCACACGAATTTAGCGCGAACGGCCCATAACGTTCGCAATTCGGCGAATGATCGAACAGCCGATGTTCGAGTCGAACATGGGTTCGACTCGAACACGAAGCTCATCCCTAGCAGTCATTACTCCTTTGGTTTTTGAATCTGCATTGGCAAAAAAAATGTGTGGAAAATGCTTGTTTTGACATATTGGGGCGGATAAGCCACAAAAATGCGTTTCTTGTGCGCAGAGTATGTCAGATTTATTTGTCAACGCTTCCTTCCAGAGGGATTTTCTCTTAGCTGGATGATTGAGCCCTTTGGAGTTAATGGAAATAAATTGGATGGCCATGGGGTTGATTACTTAGTTGTGCTGATTGTGATTCGCATGTAATCTGAGGTAAGGTAAGGGATCCTGCATGTGAGAGTCCTCGTATGTGATCTTCCATTTTCTTAGGATTGGTACTCACTGTGACCCGGGTAGAAACTTTATCACGTTGATCTTTACACTGAGAGAGTTCGGTGGGTTGAGTAGATCTTGTCGTGTCAAGCTGGATGTTTGATAGTCGGCTGAAATGCTCCAAATATGTAGAAAAAAAAAATAAAGCAAAAAAAGAGAAGAAAACATACTTGTAAGGTGTAACAAGTGAAGCAACAATGCAACTTTTCATAACTTATTTAAAGTCAACTGTGTGCAGCTAACTGCTGCTCAAGTAACTAAGGGGAAGAGTTCTAGCCCAACGGTTATTGGTTACTCCGGTTTTTGTAACCTGGACATAAGATTACCTCGGATTTGCAGGTGTTGTTATTTATGCGATTTGGCGTTTTTGTGCGTTACAGTTTTCCAATCAGGGTTATGTGAGCGTCGGTTGGACGTAGGACTTCCTTCATCTTCTGGGTTGGGAAGAATGTTCCATTCTTTCAGTAAGGAGATACCTTTGTCCAGGGAGTCTACAACGAATGTTTTGTCTTGTTTGATGATTGAGATTTTAGTAGGATACCCCCATCTGTAGGGTATGTTGTGATTTCTGAGCACTTTTGTTATAGTGTTCAGGTTGCGCCTTTTTTGCAGTGTGTGTTGAGACAGATCCGCATAGAATTGTAATTTTTGGAAGCGGGATGGAACGTTTTCCTGTTTGCGCATTGTTTGCATTAACTGTTCTTTTACGTGAAAGAAGTGCATGCGCAGAATCACATCTCTGGGGACCACATCTGGGAGATATGTGGGTTTTGGTAGACGATGTATTCTGTCAATGGTAATATCTATAGCTGTAAGGTCAGGCAGAAGAGCAGTGAATAAATCTGTCACATATGCCCGTAGGTCTGATGGTTGGACTGATTCGGGGATTCCCCTAATCTTAAGGTTGTTCCTCCTGGATCTGTCTTCGATATCTGCTATTTTGTTTTTAATCCAGGCAGATTCCTCTTCTCTTTCTTCGTTTGCATCTACTAAATCGTTTATAGTGGAGGCGAAATCCCCCATCTTGTTTTCCACATGCTCAATTCTAGCCTCTACTGCACTAAGCTCACCACTAAATCTGTGCATACAGTTCATCATATCTGCTTGTATGGTGCTTCTTAAAGATACCAGCATGTCCTTCAACACAGTATCCAGGACAGGTTGATTTGTAGTAGGGAAAGTGTTAATGGATTCCGGGAGTTCCCTGGTGTCATCCCCTGAGTCTATTACAGGGCTCAATGCGGGGCTGCATCCGCTTCCATCCAGCTTCAATTTAGCTTTTGCTGGACTCCCAGATGGTGAGGAGGAGGGGAGAGATTGTTGGCTGCCGTGTAATATATTAGTTTTGGGGGATGAGGTGGCGGTGCGTGTAGCGGGGTCGCCTTTGTGAGATAATGTGGGTGAATGGCCGGCGCCATCTTGCCTACCTCCATTGAGCGGCTGTGAGAAGTAATCCGTCAGTCTTTGAGGCCTGGATGTGCCTTTTCTATTGCCCATCATGCTTTCCTGGTGTGCCCGGATCGGACCGCTAGCCAGGGGAAGAAGAATCCGCGGTTTATTGTGCCGATTTCAGCCGCTGTGTCAGCCGGAGAACCGGAGCTCTGAGATCAAGCAGCCATTCAGCTCCGTCGCAGGCCACGCCCCTTGAAAGATAATTTTAAATACAATGATGCATTGAAAGAAAATTGGCATGTATTTACATAAAAATAAAAATACATAGGTAAGGCAAAAAGGGGCTGTAACAAAAATATAATCAGCAGAATTGTATTTCTAATTTGTATTCCTGACTATGTTTCTTCTTTTTTTCTTTTTATCCATCCATTAGCTTTGTACCTCTGGATTGTTCTCTATGTGATTTACAATGCCTGTTCTTTATGTTCTTACATTAAAGACTTTCTAACAAATATGATAGCATTTATGCTAAAATGACATGGGCAAATGGCCCTCATTTTTGTGGAAATATATTTTCTTGTCTTTTTCTTGGATTTTTTTTATTGGAGTCCCTGTCCTCTTATGATATCAATGAGTTATAATGTACTGAAAATAATAGCGCCGGCTCCAATCCCTTTCTGGAAACCCTTTTGCCTTCTGAGCCTCTGCTACATTATCTAGGCCACAAGAAACACAGATATTTTAAGATGAGGATGTCAGCAAGGGTCAGTTTCAACTTGGTTATCAAAACGAGCAGTCAAGATGAGAGGATGTACCTCAGACTGCTGGAGCACATCAATCACGTTGACAAGGCCTAATCAGACAAAAGGAGTCTTTTCAGAAGTTGTGTGGGATTAAAAAGGTGACAGAAAGAGTATTATTGTTCAAATCAAACAAATGATTTAGGATGAAAGTTTTAAGTCAACAAGCAAGACCCTTAACCTTAATATCACTCGCATGTGGTCCAGCAATCTTTTACATTTCTAGTCATCTGCCGCTGTTCTGTCAGATCTTCTCTCTGATTTTTTTTTCATTTTCAGGTGACATTACTGTCTTTCTTTCAAATTTCAACTCCTATTTTCCAGTCCTGATTCTGATCTTCTCTGACGTGACTGGGATACTCAAATATTTCTTTGTAGGGCGGTAAAGTAAATAGAAACATATCAGTGTCATTTTTCAAACAGCTTTTTTGTTTGGGCTGTAAGACGACAGAATTATTCATATGGAAAGGTGGAGTGGGACTTTTGTTTCGCTTCTACAGATTTAGAAAGCCTGACAGAACATAGCACTGTTTCTGAGAATGAATGATTAAGAGTGAAAAAGTACATCTGACATAAAAGGAAATGATAACATCACTTTTTTCCTAAGACTGAATCCTCAAAAGTAGGAAAATATCTCTTTTGTCTTCAAATCAGTTCTGCATAATTTATGGTTTTCTTTTACCTTCAATTATTTATTATAAAACTATGTGGGTGGATATGTACTGTACCAAAGAGTTCCATCCTCAAAGCTTATCTGAATGCATTGATGCATAAGTAAATCAAGTATTCTGATGTTAAAAGGATTTCCTAAAGGTAGGAGGGTTTACAGCTCATAGTGACCCCAAGACACTATAAAAATCAACTGCACAAAAACTAAGAAAAAGTATCATCTCTTAACATATATCTAAAAGACACAACTTTTAGCTTAGTTAAGCTTAAAGGGGAACTTCACTCTTTCAATCAACATTGACTATTTTTTAATCCTCATACTGCTAGCATTAGTAAATAGTTAGGAAAAGATATCATATTTACTTGTTTCAAACTGTTTTTTTTTTTTATTTCTTCAGCTACTTCCTGTTTTCCAGGCCTAGGCAAATGATGCCATACATCCCAAAAGTCTACAGAGGGGGAAGAGGGGTTTTCTCCAAGCATTCCCTCCTGGCTGCATTCCTGAGCTAAGAGCAGTTGGATTCTAGAAAGCCACATGAATCATCTGCCCTTGCCCAAGATGGTCACGACCAGAAATGCTAGAGGGTGTTTTTCAAAGTGGTTTCTCAGCAAAATAAAGCATGGCAACATGGTTGTATGGGTGAGTTTGCTTTGTATATTAAAAGTGAATTAAATTGTGTTTTTGGTATGTGGTGCTCAGATGCAGAGTAGTTCCATTTTAATTAAGCATTGACCATATTTCTCATGCACCAATATTTCTAGGTACCTGTAGAGAAGACCAACTCAGTTGGGGTTCTGAAGGTGAATTATTCTGATCAGTATCTCTCTGCACTACATATGAAGCAGCAAGGAACTACCTCAATATCTTTCAAACTGTGATATGGTCTCCTAAAGGAATAAGTAGAATAAGTAGTATTGTTTACACCATTGCTCTGAACGTCCTAATCTTTGCTCCTCTTGGTTCAGCCACTTTAATAATACTAAAGCCAAATATACTGTAAGAATGTATATGTTTATTAATCCATAAAAGGCAAGAGGAAGCCATTGCAAGGTAACTTACAACAATTGATCAAATTGAACAAATTAATCTGCTCAAACTGCAAATGCCATTGGGTCAATTTATTTTTTACTGCCATATGCTTTTATTGGTATGTGGATTTTGAGGGCACTCTGTGATTGTGTTTTGTCGCTCGTTGTAGCTTTATAAGATACATTTCCTTTTTTTACGCCATCCAATCTCCTTTCTCATTTTTTCTCCATCTCAAAATCAGCCCTCAGCTATTATATTCTTTGACTTTTTTACTATTTGATGTGGCCTAATCACGTGTTCCTGGCACGGCAAAGACGCTCCCTTTTGAGCGCTCTTTAGGAGTGACATGTTCTGCCATCTATATTTGCCACTCCTATTCTGTTTCCAGGACGACCGTCTAGTGTCTTCCTGGAGACACGTTCGTGCCGGTGGGACGCGCATGCGTCGCGTCATTCCGCAGTGCATGCACATGACGTCATATCGCACACGCGCTGTGGGAGGCCCAGCGTGAGCGTGACTCAGGGGGCCGTTTTGGAGCCCTGTATGATTTCCGGCCGCACACAGCTGTCCCTTATTGGTGGGTGGTGTGGCTGACCTCAATATATGTATAAATACTCAGGCATCACAAAAGCACAGGCATGGCGACCAGGGGGATGCATCTGTAGATGCTAATGGGAGATTGAACACATTCACAGTGAGTTATATGGAGATCTTCTTGATCTCCTTTCTATTGCCATTGTAGTTTAAATATTCCACCTCTAGGGGCGGTTATTGACGCTCGTTATTTTTTGTTTCTTTTTTTCTAATTCAGGAGATTGAACAGTCCTTAAATACAACTGTGATTTATCTTATTGAATCATTCTACAGCATCTCCTGAGCTTTCTGTCCTTCCAAGCCTGGCTGCTGATATTTGATGTTACCTCACATTTTTGGTATGTTTGACCATAGCATAGCCTTTTTGTGATTATTGACGTATGTTTACATCCTTCTTTTTATTTATATATATATATATATATATATATATATATTTTTCACTATATATGTGCTTTTTTTACAGGATTCACATTTTGAAGGCCCCAGTACACGTGGCCTCGCCACAAATAGGGACAAAACCCCTCTCTATTGATTTGGGGCATAGTCCTTTATATATATATATATTTCTTCAATGTCCATGACCTTGTTCAATATTTCATGTATATTTCTACAAAATAATTTAAACTATTATTCTTAATTTTTTGGTAGTGCCTATAAAATCCCACCCAAGATGTTCTCTTTCTCTTAATGCCATTGGGTCAAGCCTATATTAAAACAGTATTCACAATTTTGACTCCATTTTTGCACATTGTGAGTGGTTTCCAAAAACCTCTAATGGCTTAGATGCATTCTAAGTTCCTATCCTTTACAGCATTAATTTAACAGTGTTTATGTGGTTTGACACATCCCCATATACAACCATGGGCTAATTTTAAGCTGACGTGTTCATTCTGCTACAGAGAGGAACAAGGACAGGCAGACATACTTCCTAACAGTTGCACAAAATTGGTGGTTCGTTGGTGTCACTAGTATAGCACAACCATCAGCATGCCATGTATTTTCCTGACAGCTGTATTTTTTAAATATTTTTTAATGTAAAGGGATTTTCTGGACACCTCGTTGGCAAAAGCATGGAGACTGACAGTTGTGTGTAAATGCAAACACTGAAACAATGCATGTATACAAACAGGGGCGGATTGACAACACTCAGGTTCCCCGGACCAAATGAAGCCCTGTTCAGGCCCCGCCCATGACCCACCTCTGACCCCACCCATTTTGCCCAATGTAAAACTTCTGTCCCTTCCAGGCCCCATTAGAGACTACAGAGTCTAATGGGACCTGGAGGGGGTTCTCTCTAACAGGGGCCTTCTCAGTGTCCATTAGAGAGTCTCTGTTAGAGAGAGACCCCTCCAGGCTCCATTAGAGTCTTCAGAGTCTAATGGGACCTGGAGGGGGTGTCTTTAACAGTGGCCTTCTCAGGGGGTGCACTGTGTATGGAGTGCAGGGTTCAGGGGTGCGCTGTGTATGGAGTGCAGAGCTCAGGGTGTACACTGTGTATGGAGTGCAGGTCTCAGGGGGTGTGCTGTGTATGGAGTGCAGGGCTCAGGGGGTGCACTGTGTATGGAGTGCAGGGCTCTGGAGGTGCGCTGTGTATGGAGTGCAGAGCACAGGGGGTGCGCTGTGTA
Organism: Aquarana catesbeiana; assembly: GCF_042186555.1. Classification (NCBI taxonomy): domain Eukaryota; kingdom Metazoa; phylum Chordata; class Amphibia; order Anura; family Ranidae; genus Aquarana; species Aquarana catesbeiana. The sequence continues at coordinate 352,849,499 of NC_133325.1, read as the reverse complement.
TGGAGTGTAGGGCTCAGGGGGTGCGCTGTGTATGAAGTGCAGGGTTCAGGGGGTGCGCTGTATATGAAGTGCAGGGTTCAGGGGGTGCGCTGTGTATGGAGTGCAGGGTTCAGGGGGTGCGCTGTGTATGGAGTGCAGAGCTCAGGGTGTACACTGTGTATGGAGTGCAGGTCTCAGGGGGTGTGCTGTGTATGGAGTGCAGGGCTCAGGGGGTGCGCTGTGTATGGAGTGCAGGGCTCTGGAGGTGCGCTGTGTATGGAGTGCAGGGCTCAGGGGATGTACTGTGTACGGAGTGCAGGGTTCAGGGGTTACATCTGTGAACATCTACCCCCCCAAGTACAAAACTCGCTTCCCCACGGATTACAGTTCAGAGCTCAGCCCCCCCACCACCACTACCTTCCAGTACAGAGCTTTCCTCTGAAGAGGAGCACTTACAGTGTCTGTGCAGGCTGCCGATGAGCAGGGGCTCCTGCCTGTGTAGATGCCTCATGCTCTACCTTTTCCTCATCCCCCGGGTTTCCTCTAGTCCTATATATATTATATATTATGTAGGGGGATTCTTTATTTTATTGGCATTAACCATGCCCTCTGTCCGTGTATTGAGCAGTGATAATTTATCACTGCTTAATAAACTAACATCTCGGTTTTTCAGTGAATTTCTGGTACTGTAATCTCGTAAAGTCTCACGAGATTCCAGTATCAGGGGGCATTCTCCACTGTTTGAAGCATTTGTAGATCGCTTCACTCCTCCAAAGGAGAAGTGATCTACACAGCTTCATAAACTGGCACACAGAGGAGAACAATCTCCTCTGAGAATGCTGGAGAATGAAGCAGTGACATTTTTTCACTGCTTCATAAACGGACACCTTTATGTGATAGACCAACACAAAGTGCACATAATTGTAAAGTTGAAGGAAAATGAAAAATGTTTTTCAAAACTTTTTACAAATAAATATCTGAAAAGTGTGGTGTGCATTTGTATTCAGCCCCCTTTACTCTGATACCCCTAACTAAAATCTAGCGGAACCAATTGCCTTCAGAAGACACATAATTAGTAAATAGAGTCCACCTGTGTGTAATTTAATCTCAGTATAAATACAGCTGTTCTGTGAAGCCCTCAGAGGTTTGTTAGAGATCCTTATTGAACAAACAGCATCATGAAGGCCAAGGAACACACCAGACAGGTCGGGGACAAAGTTGTGGAGAAGTTTAAAGCAGGGTTAGGTTATAAAACATGTCCCAAGCTTTGAACATCTCACAAAGCATTGTTCAATCCATCATCCAAAAATGGAAAGAGTATTACACAATTGCAAACCTACCGTCCACCTAAACTGACAGGCCGGGCAAGGAGAGCATTAATCAGAGAAGCAGCAAAGAGTCCCATGCTAACTCTGCAGGAGCTGCAAAGATCCACAACTCAGGTGGGAGAATTTGTCCACAGGACAACTATAAAGCCCCGTACACACGATACGAAAAACCAAAGTAAAACTTTATCTGACGAACAATCTGCCGATTTTCGGATCGTTAGCATGGTGCTTTCTACAGCCAATTCCAGTTTTTCATCAGACAAAAGCTGGAAGACTAGACTATAACATTTTTGTTGTACATGAACTCAACGTCCGATTTTCGTTTAATTGGCACGGTTTTCTTTCGGAAAAAATCGAGACTCAAGACTACACATGCTCAGAAACAAAAGAATACATACAAAACTAGTCAACACATGACGTCACTTCTGAAGTTGTATTCTGTCGTACGAGAATTTTAGTGTGGTGAGTAACTTCTTCACTAAGGATGAGCCGAACACCCCCCCGGGTTCGGTTCGCACCAGAACCTGCAAACGGGACCAAAAATTTGCACGAACGTTAGAACCCCATTGAAGTCTATGGGACTCGAACGTTCAAAATCAAAAGTGCTAATTTTAAAGGCTAATTTGCATGGTATTGTCCTAAAAAGGGTTTGGGGACCCGGGTCCTGCCCCAGGGGACATGTATCAATGCAAAAAAAAGTCATTTAAAAACTGCTTACGGCTTTAATGTAATGTCCCGGTAATATGGATGAAAATCAGTGAGACAAACGGCATGGGTACCCCCCCCCCCAGTCCATTACCAGGCCCTTTGGGTCTTGTATGGATATTAAGGGGAACCCCGCACCCAAATTAAAAAAAGGAAAAGAGTGGGGCCCCAGGCCCTCTGAACAGCAGTATACAGGCGGTGCAAACAAGACTGGGACTGCAGGTTTGTTATTAAGTAGAATCTGTTTGTAATTTTGAACTATTTTTAAGCTTTTTGGAAAACATAGGGAAGGGTTATCACCCCTGTGACATTTGTTTTGCTGTCTGTGCACCTCTTCAGAAGATTTTACCTCACTTTCTGTCCCAATGACAAATGTTTTTTGAAAATTTGGGGTTTTTAGTGAAACAAGGATTGGTGATAAAGCATTAGTGGAAAGGAGACACGTTTTCCCCATATTAACTCTTACAGGAGAGAATTTCCCTTCCTAGGGGTAGATTTCATCTCACTTCCTGTTGTCTCCTTCCATTTACAAGTAGGAGTCGATTGTAAGTTGGATGTTTGAAAGCAGTGTCCTGCCCTATATACCCTCTTGGTGGGCGCAGTAACTGGCTCTGCTGTGAAATATTAGATCAAGAATTGTAATTACATGCCTCTGTTGAACAGGGTCAGAAAAATTGGGCCTTTGGTGGTGGTGGTGCTGGTGCCACAACACTGTAAGTCCTCCCAGTTACTCTTGGTGGGCGCAGAAATGGGCCCTGCTGTGAAATATTAGAACAAGAATTGTAATTACATGCACATGTTGAACAGGGTCAGAAAAAATTGGGCCTTTGATGGTGGTGGTGCTGGTGCCACAACACTATAAATCCACACAGTTACTCTTGGTGGGCGCAGAAATGGGCCCTGCTGTGAAATATTAGATCAACAATTGCAATTACATGCACCTGTTGAACAGGGGCAGAAAAATTGGGCCTTAGGCACTGGTGCCACAACACTGCAACCCCTCACATACTCTAGTTGGAGTGCAGGAATGAGCCCTCCTGTAAAATATTGCATCAAAAATTGTAATTACACGCCCCTGTTAAACAGGGGCTGAAAAATTGGGCCTTAGTCACTGGTGCTGGTGCCACAACACTGCAACCCCTCACAGATACTCTAGTTGGAGCACAGGAACGAGCCCTGCTGCAAAGTATTGCATCAAAAATTGTAATTACACGCCCCTGTTAAACAGGGGCTGAAAAATTGGGCCTCAGGCACTGGTGCTGGTGCCACAACACTGCAACCCCTCACAGATACTCTAGTTGGAGTGCAGGAACAAGCCCTGCTGCAAAGTATTGCATCAAAAATTGTAATTACACGCCCCTGTTAAACAAGGGCAGAAAAATTGAGCCTTAGGCACTGGTGCTGGTGCCACAACACTGCAACCCCTCACAAATGCTCTAGTTGAGTGCAGCAACGAACCCTCCTTGCAAAATATTGCATCAAAAATTGTAATTACACGCCCCTGTTAAACAGGGGCTGAAAAATTGGGCCTTAGCCACTGGTGGCGGCACCCAGAACCAAAAATATTCTTACAAGTTATCAGCATGATCATTGAGGAGGAAGAAGATAGTCACTCAGCATAACAGGATAGTCACTCAGCATCAGCATAGGCAGTCTTGAAGGGATCTGACATTACAAAAAAAATTATTCGGTTACATCAGCATCAGGTGCTTGGTAGCTGGTGGTGGTCCAAGACTGATTCATTTTTATGAAGGTCAGTCGATCGACCGAGTCGGTGGACAGGCGCACCCTGTGATTGGTTACAAAACCTCCAGGAGCACTGAATGTGCGTTCCGAAAGAACCCTGGATGCAGGACAGGCCAGTAGCTCAATTGCATACTGTGCAAGCTCTGGCCAGTGATCCATCCTCAAGACCCAGTAACCCAGAGGATTTTCGGTGGGAAAGATGTCCAAGTCAGATCTTGCCCCTAGGTATTCCTGCACCATGTAATTTGTAAAACAGACGCTAGCGATGGTTGCTGGAACCGATCATACCTAGGGGCTGCGGACTAAAAAAGCCACCTTCTCCCAGCCACGTACAAGTCCATGGGTTTCTTGGGACTGTAAATAATCCTTTAAAGACTGCTGCTGATGCTGAGTGCCAGGCTCCACCTCCATGCTGACACAATCCTGCTCTTCCTCCTCCTCCTCCTCTTCCTGTGTGATCGGCGGGCACGCAGGAACACTGTCTGGATAAAGGGGGCCTTGAGAGCTAAGGAAGTCCTCCTCTTCCTGCCTCTGTTCTGCCTCAGGTGCCCTGTCCATTATTCCACGCAGTGTGTGCTCCAACGGGTGGACAAGGGGGACAGTGTCACTGATGCATGCACTGTCACTGCTCACCATCCTCGTGGCCTCCTCAAATAGTGACAGGACAGTGCATGCATTCCTGATCATGGCCCACTAGCATGGGGGAAAAAACAAGCTCCCCTGACCCTGTCCTGGTGCCATAGTTGCACAGGTACTCATTGAGTTCCCTCTGCTGCATGTGCAGCCACTGCAGCATGGCCAACGTTGCGTTCCATCTGGTGGGCATGTCACAGATTAGGCGGTTCTTGAGCAGGTTAAATTCCTTTTGGAGGTCAGCCAGCCGAGCACTGGCATTATATGACCTGCGGAAATGCACACAGACTTTCCTTGCCTGCCTCAGGACATCCTGTAAGCTTGGGTTCCTGCCCAAGAAATGCCGCACCACCATGTTAAGGACGTGAGCCAAACAGGGCACATGGCTCAGTTGTCCCTGTTGGAGGGCAGAGAGGAGGTTGGTGCCATTGTCATAAGCCACCATACCTGCCTTAAGCTGGCGTGGCATCAACCACCTCTGAACCTGCCCCTACAGAGCTGACAGAATCTCTGCCCCAGTGTGGCTCCTGTCCCCCAAGCACACCAGCTCCAGCACCGCATGGCATCTTTTGGCCTGCATGCTTGCGTAGCCCCTTGAATGCCTAGGGAGCACCGCTGGTTCCGAAGTCAAATCAGCACAGGAAGAGGCCATGGAGGAAGAAGAAGAGGAGGGGGTGGAGGAGAGAGGTGTGGCAGAATCACCACTAGTAGTATTTTGGAGGCGTGGTGGCAGAACAACCTCCAACACTACTGCACCTTGTCCTGCATCCTTCCCAGCTGCCAGAAGAGTCACCCAGTGCGCAGTGAAAGATAGGTAATGTCCCTGTCCATGCCTGCTGGACCATGAGTCAGCGGTAATATGCACCTTACCGCTGACTGCCCTGTCCAGCGAGGCTAAGACTTTGCCTTCCACATGCCGGTAGAGAGCCAGAATCGCCTTCCGTGAGAAAAAGTGGCGTTTGGGAACCTGCCACTGAGGAACTGCACATTCCACAAACTCACAGAAGGGGGAAGAGTCTACCTACTGAAAAGGCAGCAGATGAAGTGCTAGCAATTTAGCCAAGCTAGCATTCAACCGCTGGGCATGTGGATGGCTGGGAGTGAACTTCTTTCGGCGGTGCAGCAGCTGGGGCAGGGAAATTTGCCTGGTACAATCTGATGTCGGTGTACCGATAGCAGATTGCCCCCAAGTACTTGGCTGTGACACACCTAATTCTACACCTTCATTCCTCTAAGTGCATGTCTCAGAGAGGACTGAAGATATAGTGGGGTTGGAGATCCCAGCTGATGAGGAGCAAGGAGAGGTCCTATTTGTTCTTTGGTGTGGGTCTTTAAGGTACGCTTGCCAACAAACTGCATGGCAGGTCAACATATGTCTGGTCAAGCATGTGGTGCCCAAGTGGGAGATGTTTTGGCCATGAGAGATCGCTTGAGACATATGTTGCAAATAGCAGCAGTGGGATCTGATGCACTCGTCTCAAAAAAGGCCCACACCGGGGGGCGCATGCGCGGCGCTGAGCGGGATGGACGTCTGAGAGTGTAGCTCCGTCCAGCCCGGGAAGATAACGGCTACCGTAGGGCTATTTACAGCGCTTTATCTCGGCGATTCTATCACCCCTCGAGCCCCTTAAGCGTGGTGCATGCCTGGGAGAAAGAAGAAACCCAGAGGAGCATCTCAACATACTTTAACCCACTATCTTCTCCGCACCCGTGAGCCCGGCAGCATGTCTCAAAATGGCGCGGCAGGAAGAAGCAAGCCTCCGTCTCCGGCATCATCCCCGGGATTCCTCCCCGACCAAACACCAGTCACCGATCCCAGCCGTGAGTACACAGCCTCCCTTACTAAGACAGATCTAGAAAGCAGCCTGGAGGCCATGTACGCCAGGCTGGCAACCAAGTTCCAGACTGAGCTGCACAAAACCTCTCACACTCTCTCTCAGGAGATTGCGGCCTTAGGCTCCAGGACGGAAAGACTGGAAACTAAACATGACGAACTGGCCCTCGCCTACAGTGACCTCTCCAGAGAACATGAATCTCTAGCCACGGCCTTCTCCTTGATGCAGTCCCAAATAGAAGACCTCGACAACCGCAATAGACGCAACAATTTGCGTATAAGAGGTATCCCAGAATCGGTTACGGATCTCATCCCCACAATGATCCGCCTGTTTAAATCTTTACTCCCAGACACAGATGCTGGTTCGTTCACCTGTGACCGCATACATAGAGCCCTCAGACCAAAACCACCTGATGATAAACCTCCCAGGGACATTGTCCTTTGCATGAAGGACTTCTTAATTAAAGAGGAGATCCTTAGAGCTGCTCGCAATCAACAACGCATCACACTTGATGACCGTACCATTCAAATATATCCTGATATCTCCCCTGCCACTCTAGACAGGAGACGTGGCATGAAAGAAGTTACTTCTGCCCTTCAAGCTGCTCGCATTCGCTATAGGTGGGGCTTTCCTTTCAAGCTTGTAATCCCTCACAATGGTACCACCTATACTGCCACATCTCTCCTGGAAGGTCAAGAAGTTTTGGTTAAACTGGGCCTTCTAGAACCTGATGTCATCCGTTGACCTCCGTCTACACCAGTGGTTCTCAACTCCTGTCCTCAGGACCCACTAACAGGCCAGATTTTAAGTATTACCTTGGGGAGTTGCAGACTAGAATCCTGCAATCACTGAGCAGCAAAATGATATCACCTGTGATGTATTTCAGTTATCTTGCAAACCTGGCCTGTTAGTGGGTCCTGAGGACTGGAGTTGAGAACCACTGGTCTACACCAAGACTTTCACCTATTTGGCAGACACCTCCAACCAGAAGAGACAGACGCAGAATCAGATACGACGTTGGAGACAGACCGGAGGACACTTTTCGTTGATCTCCTCTCCACTGATGAAATCCACATGGCTTCCCAGCAACGTGCACCCAACTCCAACTTACAACCACCCGGACGTCGGTCCTTTGGAGCTGCGACATGTTTTCCCCACCCAGCCGCAGCCTAGCAGGTTTTGACGTCATTTTTATTCTTGGTTTTGTCTTCACTGCAGGCACGTTCGCTTGTTGATTTCTTTTTTTTTTCTACTAGCTCAACATAGCACAGAAATCTTCCCAGGCTGGGTTTGAGACCTAGTAGTCTCGAGAGTTGTGACTTCTTTTTTTTTCAGGTTTTTTATTGTTACCTGATCCAGTTCCTAGTTATGAGGACATTCACATTACCTTCAGACTTAGGTGATTTTTTTTGCTGTTGTTTTTTCTCCATCTTCCCTTTTTTTTTCTCCTGTTTCTTTTTTTTTTCTTTTTTTTTTCTCAGGTTTTGGACAGCCGTCACACTACTTTTGCATCAAATCTCTCAGGCTGAAATATTCTATAGTCTACCTACTGCTGTTGACCTGTATAGCTTACATGTTGGATAAATTTCACTTTTCTACCCTCCAGTGCTCGAGTATGTCGGCCCTCTTTTTGGTACTTGCAATGCAATGGGCTTGCTTTGGACCCCCTTCTTGGGTCTATTTGCCCTCAGACTATAGATCATTATCACCACTATCATGGTAATTAAGTGTATATCACACAATGTCAAGGGATTTAATTCCCCTCTTAAAAGGAGGAAGGCATTCGCCTTCTATAAACAGCTTGGAGCGCAAATTCTCCTCTTGCAGGAGACACATTTTGCACACTCCTCACATCCCAAATTTCTCCATAGACACTATCCTCAGACTTTTTGCTCATTGCACCAGACGAAAAGCAGAGGCGCCGCCATACTCTTGCACAGCTCTTTCCCAATGGAAGTCAAACAAGTTTTTAAAGACAAAGATAGTAGATATGTTATCATCAAAGGTCTGATTCATTCCAGAGAAATTACGATTGCCAGTATTTATGCCCCTAATGACTCCCCTGCATCTTTTTTCATTCCTTCTTTGATCGCCTCTCCCAATTTCAATCGTCACATATGATAATAGGAGGGGACTTTAATATGGTTGCTAACCCTACCCTTGACAGATCCTCGGTGTCCCCCTCAACCAAATCTTTTCCCCGTTCGCTCTCCAGTGGTCTGCTGGATCATCAGCTGGTAGACACCTGGAGAGCACATAACATTGGTGCTAAGGAATACACTTTCTACTCCCATCCCCATAAAAGTTATGCGAGATTAGACTACATCTACACTACCCCCATTATCCTTGCTAACACCACAGATGCTAGCATCCATCCCTGCTCCTGGTCGGACCATCATGCCACGGCCTTCACCACTACATACATTAGGCTTGTACCCACTTCTTACTCATGGAGGCTAAATGAAGCTCTCTTATCGGACGCAGTCATGGAGGGAGAGATAGCACTAGCTATTGAAGAGTATTTCAATCTCAATGCCATCCCTGAAACCCCTCCTTCCACTGTTTGGTCGGCCCATAAGGCAGTTTTGAGGGGTAAATTGATTAGCTTAGCTGCTGCTCAGAATAAAATTGATAAACAAAACATTGTAACCCTCAATAAGGAACTAGACAGTCTTTATAAGAATACTAATCTCCTACACTTAGAATCCACCAGAAAACGAATAGACCAAAAGCGACTAGAATTAGATGGAATCTTGTCGAAGAGAGTGGAAAAAACTCTACGTTGGTCTAAAGCCAAATGTCTCCTTCACGAGAGTTCTGCTTCCACCCTTTTCGCCAGAAAACTTAATCGCTCCTCCCGCCCGCCCCATGTCTATAGATTAGTGACCCCCTCTGGACACATCACCTCCCATCCCCAAGAGGTCCTTCACATCTTTGAACAATTCTACTCCTCTCTGCTAGCTCCCTCCCAACTAAAACCCTCTCCATCCGATGTAACATGGTTTCAGAATATCCCTCTACCACATCTCACCCCCATCCAATTAGATAATCTGAACGTCCCTATCACACCTACTGAGGTTTTGAATGTAATTAAATCTTTAAAATCAGGCTCAGCCCCAGGACCCGATGGATTCTCCTCTCTATATTACAAGAAATTCTCCCCCCTCCTTACTTCTAGATTGGTCCATCTATTCAATTGGGTATTGCAAGGCGGTAGTTTCCCCGAAGAGATGTTATTAGCCAACATGTCTCTGATTCCGAAACCTCAAAAGAACCATACCCTGCCCCAAAACTATAGACCCATCTCGGTCATTAATAATGACTTGAAAATCTTTAGCAGGATCATGGCTGATAGATTAGCAGTAGTTATCCCCTCTCTTATCTCCCCTTATCAGTCCGGCTTCATACCCCATAGACTCATTACCGATAACATTCGCCTTGCGACAAATATAATTCAGGATGCCAACCTGTTTTCACAGAAACTCCTCATGCTCAGCCTTGACATACAGAAGGCATTTGATAGTGTCTCCTGGACATACATCACTACACTCCTACAACGTATGGGCTTCCAGGGAGAATTCCTACAAGCCTTCTTGGCCCTCTATCGGAACCCAAAAACTAGAATTAGACTCCCTGGATGTAACTCTATGTTTTTTAGTCTAGGCAAAGGTACAAGACAAGGATGCCCGTTGTCACCCTTAATTTTTGCGTTAGCCCTCGAACCCCTGGCCATAGCCATTCTCCAAAACCCCAATATCTTTGGTTATCTGAAGGGCCACTCGACATACAAATTTGGGATGTATGCAGATGATGTCTTGATGTTTCTCACCAATCCTCTTGTATCCCTGCCGAACCTATTTCAGACTTTATCAAAGTTTGCAGAGATTTCAGGCCTTTCCATAAACATGTCAAAATCAAATGCACTCCCGATAGGCTACACACTGCTTTTACCTGGGCTGACTCCCACCTCCCCATCTAGGAATCAACCTAACTAAAGATTTTTCCAGACTCTTTGAAGCTAACTTCCCTCCCATGGTGTCTAAACTTAAAGGTATCCTTAAACAGTGGTCACACCTGCACATTTCATTTCTTGGTAGAATCACGGCACTTAAGATGACAATTCTCCCCAAAATCCTCTACCTTTTTAGATCCCTTCCACTTAAAATTTCCAAAACCTATCTACACACTATTCAGGTGATGTTTAATAGATTTATTTGGAAGGACAAGCCTCCACGCTTCACCAGGGAGGTCTTGTACCGTTCCTCCAAAAGGGGAGGCCTGGGGGTCCCTCAGGTATGGTTTTACTACTTAGCCAGTAGATACACTCAACAAGCGCAATGGAACATATATAACTCTAGGATCCCTTGGGTGCAATTTGAAAGTGAATCCATCGCCCCTTTGTTTCTCCCAGGCCTTATGTGGTCCAATAATCCAGCTAGATCAGAAGTGGGTTCTAAAAACCTGATCACCCAGGCAGGCCTTCAACTCTGGGACACATATAAAAATACAGATAATCTAGTTTCTGCTGTTCCCCTAGGTGCCTCATTTCTAGGAGATTCTAGATTCCCCTTAACCTATGATAGACCCTCTTCCTTCCAACTCTGGATTGATTTAAAATTGACTACATTGAATACATTTTACCTAAACTCAAAATTTATTTCATTTTCTCAGCTGCAAACCAATTACCACATTCCAAACAGCGAATTTTATCATTTCCTACAAATACGTAACTTCTTCCAAAGGCATTACTCTGGCCCCTCTTTATCCTCCACGACCTTGTTTGAGGACATTTGCCATGATTCACCTCGCCAAAAAGGTCTCATTTCGCTAATCTACATCAATCTGGAGGCGAACACTGAGACACCAACCCTAAAATATAGATCGCAGTGGGAATTGGAGATAGATCTGGAGGACATTGATATAGACTGGTAGAAAGGCTGGCAGAATTTACGCAAGTGTACCAAATCCATTATGGTGCGTGAAACTGCTATCAAACTCTTGACACGCTGGTACTACACCCCAGTGCGGATATACAAGATCTTCCCACAATCTTCCCATCTCTGTTTTAGGGGCTGTGCACAACAAGGCTCTTTTCTCCATACCTTTTGGGAATGTGAGATATTACGTCCCACTTGGACAGAGATCCTGAAAGTGATAGACAAGCTGGCAGGCAAACCCCTCAACCTTTCCTTTCAACATTGCCTGTTGTTTCAATCTCCTCCAGATTCCCCGAAACCATTGGTAAAACTGATCTATTCTATCTGTGTAGCTATGCAATGGGTGATTGCTCTGCATTGGAAGTCATCTTCTGTTCCTTATGCACAAGTTATTGCTAGAATAGATCGTATGATGTTGGCTGACCAGATTTATCACACCTTGCACGACACTATCCCTCAATATGATGCTATTTGGAACCCTTGGTTTCTATTTAGGCTCCAAACTTGACGGTTCTTATATTTCTTTTCTCCTTTTATTTTACCTTTGTATGTTTTTTTTTTTTATATATATGTTTTTTCCTTATTTAGATGTTTTATTTTCTTCTCTATTTAATTTCTAGCCATATTCTTCCATTGGACTTAGTCTAGAGTTTCAGTCTATATCGTCTATTATAATAGATGAGTTTACTCAGGAGCAAATGTATGTATCTAGTCTTGGCATATAATTTTTGATCCCTGCATTTATGGCTCTGTCTATCTTTGACTTATATTTGTTTTACTTTTGTTCTAAAATAAAAACTTTTTGAAAACAAAAAAAAAAAGGCCCACACCAAAGAACTTTTGGAATAAAGCGCAAAGACAGCAGTGCCCTGCACATGCGGAGCTCTGCGGTGTGATGCAGTCAGTGTGCTGCCCTTAAGCTGGCCCCTGGAAGGCATTCTGCCTTGTTGGTGATGTGCCTCCTCCTCCTCCTCCTATCAGGCACCCACTTGGAGTCAGTGACCTCATCATCCCCTCCCTCCTCATCACTGGAGCAAAGCTGGCAGTATGCTGCAGCTGGGGGAACATGACTGCCAGATTGCTGTCCTTCTTGGGCACCCCTTCTCTCTGGGCTCACATTACTGCCTTCCTCTAGCTGGGTACCATCATCGGAGCCTTCAAAACACTGGGCATCCTCCTGGAACATGTACCCAACACTGTGGTCAAACAGTTCGGGGGACTCCTCAGGAGGACATGGTGGGGCTAGGGAAGGAGTGACTGATGCCATTGAGCCGAGGGAAGAGGCCGCGTTGGCAGCTGCTTTGCCAGACAAAGTACCCTGAGCCTGGGTGAGAGAGGATGAGGAGGATGAGGACAGCTTGGTCATCCACTCTACCAAGTCTTCCACATGTTGCGGCTCAACACGGCCAGCACTGTTGCCTCTAAACACAGAGCCTACTTGCCCTCTTCTATTGGCTTGTAACTGTCTGCCTCTCCTTGTTGGCCTTCCAGACATAATAATGGCCTGCAGTGAGATGTAGCTGCACAAAGCTGGGATGTATATATATACTGATACTGCAGCTAGCAGAATCAACTGCCTGCCTGTAGTATTATTAGTATGAGAACACCAACAATTGTCTTCAGGTAGCTTTAGGTGCACATTGTGCAGAGGACGCAGTACACTAACTGTAAATACTGCTTGCCTGTGGTATTAATAGGAGCAGAACAACAGCAATTGTCTTCAGGTAGCTTTAGGTGCACACTGTGCAGAGGACACACTACACTAACTGTAAATGCTGTAGCTGCCTGCCTGTGGTATTAATAGGATCAGAAGAACACCACTAATTTTCTTCAGGTAGCTTTAGGTGCACACTGTGCAGGGGATGCACTACACTAAATTGTAAATACTGCAGCTGCCTGTGGTACTGTACTAATAGGATCAGAAGAACACCACTAATTTTCTTCAGGTAGCTTTAGGTGCACGCTGTGCAGGGGGCACACTACACTAACTGTAAATACTGTAGCTGCCTGCCTGTGGTATTAATAGGAGCAGAACAACAGCAATTGTCTCCAGGTAGCTTTAGGTGCACACTGTGCAGAGGATGCACTACACTAACTGTAAATATTGTAGCTGCCTGCCTTTGGTATTAATAGGATCAGAAGAACACCACTAATTTTCTTCAGGTAGCTTTAGGTGCACACTGTGCAGAGGACACAGTGGACTAACTGTAAATACTGTAGCTGCCTGCCTGTGGTATTAATAGGAGCAGAACAACAGCAACTGTCTCCAGGTAGCTTTAGGTGCACACTGTGCAGAGGACGCAGTACACTAACTGTAAATACTGCTTGCCTGTGGTATTAATAGGAGCAGAACAACAGCAATTGTCTTCAGGTAGCTTTAGGTGCACACTGTGCAGAGGACGCACTACACTAACTGTAAATGCTGTAGCTGCCTGCCTGTGGTATTAATAGGATCAGAAGAACACCACTAATTTTCTTCAGGTAACTTTAGGTGCACACTGTGCAGGGGATGCACTACACTAAATTGTAAATACTGCAGCTGCCTGCGGTACTGTACTAATAGGATCAGAAGAACTCCACTAATTTTCTTCAGGTAGCTTTAGGTGCACACTGTGCAGAGGACACAGTACACTAACTGTAAATACTGTAGCTGCCTGCCTGTGGTATTAATAGGAGCAGAACAACAGCAATTGTCTCCAGGTAGCTTTAGGTGCACACTATGCAGGGGATGCACTACACTAACTGTAAATATTGTAGCTGCCTGCCTTTGGTATTAATAGGATCAGAAGAACACCACTAATTTTCTTCAGGTAGCTTTAGGTGCACACTGTGCAGAGGACACAGTGCACTAACTGTAAATACTGTAGCTGCCTGCCTGTGGTATTAATAGGAGCAGAACAACAGCAATTGTCTCCAGGCAGCTTTAGGTGCACACTGTGCAGAGGATGCACTACACTAATTGTAAATGCTGTAGCTGCCTGCCTGTGGTATTAATAGGATCAGAAGAACACTACTAATTTTCTTCAGGTAGCTTTAGGTGCACACTGTGCAGAGGACACAGTACACTAACTGTAAATACTGTAGCTGCCTGCCTGTGGTATTAATAGGAGCAGAACAACAGCAATTGTCTCCAGGTAGCTTTAGGTGCGCACTGTGCAGAGGACACCCTACACTAACTGTAAATACTGTAGCTGCCTGCCTGTGGTATTAATAGGATCAGAAGAACACCACTAATTTTCTTCAGGTAGCTTTAGGTGCACACTGTGCAGGGGACGCACTACACTGACTTGTAAATACTGCAGCTGCCTGCCTGTGGTATTAATAGGAGCAGAACAACAGCAATTGTCTCCAGGTAGCTTTAGGTGCACACTGTGCAGAGGATGCACTACACTAACTGTAAATATTGTAGCTGCCTGCCTTTGGTATTAATAGGATCAGAAGAACACCACTAATTTTCTTCAGGTAGCTTTAGGTGCACACTGTGCAGAGGACACAATGCACTAACTGTAAATACTGTAGTTGCCTGCCTGTGGTATTAATAGGAGCAGAACAGGGGTGTGGCCACGGCATGCAGGAGTGAAGACGTGCTCTCCTTGAGCTCCGTGCGGCCCGCTCTATACAAAGCCTGATCAGCAGCATTAAAGGGGGTTCTAACGCCCACGAAGATGCCCCCGAAACGCAAGACATCTCCGCAACCACAGCGGACCCCTCGAGGCCAGTCGGAATCGCTGGAAAACTACTTTTCTGGGACTCGCAGAGGAACGGCAAGTACAGCCAAGATGGCGCCCGGAGGCCACGCTTCCAGAGCTACCTCTCCTATCAGCTCCCCACGCATACTGCTACCTTCCCTGCCTCCCCCCTCCTCTCCCTCCGGTTCAGACAGATCAGAAAGGCTCCCTGATGGAGGTGATGCCTGGGGGGATAGAGACATTCGCTCCCATATTCTCTCCTTACCCACTAAAGATGATCTGGAGAAGTTTGTGCACAGGGTGGAGAAGGCCATGAGGCAGAACATAGAGGATTTACAAGCTGACACAGCACATCTAGGGGGGAGAGTAGAAACGCTGGAGACACAATGGGAAGAGACTGCTCCCACATTACAAGCCCTTACAGACCGCTGCAAATTCCAAGATCGCAGGATTGAAGCCCTGCTTGACCAAATGGATGATGCTGAGAATAGGAGCCGAAGGCTTAACATACGCATCAGAGGCCTACCTGAGGCCACAGGCCCAAGAGACATTGTACCTACCCTGCAGGGGGTCTTTAAACAAATATTAGGCCGCCAGGCGCCAGAACATATTGAGATAGACCGGGCCCATAGAGCCCTGAGACCTCCATCTGAAGATCCTGACAAGCCCAGAGACATCATCTGTAAACTGCACAAATACTCTCTTAAGGAACAGATCATGACTCAAGTCCGCGGACTCAGATATGTGGATTTTGATGGAGCCAAACTATCTTTTTTCCCAGACCTCTCCAGACGCACGCTGATGCAGCGTCGCACTCTCAAACCATTGCTGGCGGCCTTACAAGATGCTCAACTGACCTATAGGTGGGGATTTCCCTTTAGCCTATCTGCAACTAAGGACGGTAAACAATCTACCCTGCGGAGCAAGGCTGATTTACCCCATTTTTTGGAGTCTCTTGGACTGCCGCAAGTGGACATTCCGAATTGGAGGACCTCGCTGGAGATACCCCTCCCAACTCGCCCTGAACAGTGGCAAGCGAATCGCCGCAGACGCCGTCGGGGATCCAGGAGAGGCCCCCCTACTCTGGCACCTCACCCTCTGTCTCCTCAAGGAGAAACCTAAGAAGCAGAACTTTCTATAATGGGTACCCCAAATGTCCCCTGGACGTTTTTTCATTTTTTTTTTTGTCACTTTTTGACATCCCCCCGGCTGCTGATTCATCATTTGCACTTAGAATTGAGGTGCAATTTTTGTACCCAACACTATGAGCGGGTTTCACCAAGGTCTCACCCCCCGTGCTGTTCCACTTACCTCCGATAGGTCAACTCCTCGGAGTTTTGTTCCCTTATTGGGAATTGGCGCTGCTCGCTGATCCTCACTGCTCCTTCTTACTGAGGGAGGGGTGGAAATCCCCAATCGGTGGCAAGGTTGAACTTTGCCCTACTTTCAGGGCTTTTGGTTTTTCTATGCTTTTTTTTATGACCGTTTTTTCTTATTTGTTTTATGTTATTTACACCTGCAATAACCATGGTTTGTCTCTTAGGCATATATTTGCGCTTAATGTGTCCCTCGAGCTACATCCTGATGATAAGATTACGCTTTGGACCAATTCCCCTCTTGCTGGCAGAATGGTGGCCCTTCCCCAGGCTCTTCTACTATGGCTGATCTGAAAATCGGGTCCTACAATGTGCGAGGCCTGGGATCACCCTCCAAAAGGGGTAAGTTGTGGCTTGAGATGAAACGTTCAGGGGCACATGTCGTTTTTTTGCAGGAAACTCACTTCAATACTGACTCGGTCCCCCGGCTCCCCACACACCTATATAAGTCTTGGTTTCTCAGCAACTCCCCACGACCCAAATCCGGGGGTGTTGCCATTGCGATTCATAAAAATTGTCCCTTTATCCTAACAGATCAACTAACAGACCCCCATGGCAGATTTGTATTTGTCAAGGGCTCCATTTATACCCATAGGTTCACGTTTGCAGCTGTGTATGCCCCAAATAACAAACAACTTACTTTCATAGACTCAGTCTTAGATACCCTGTCCTCCTTTAAAGAAGGCCAACTTATAGTGGGAGGGGATTTTAATGTCAGTCCTGACCCACAGATAGACACTTCTTCCAGTCACTCAGCTCACTCGTTTGCCTTTCTGAAACACTTTCGGAAATCACTACAAGCACACCACTTGGTGGACTGCTGGAGGCTACTACACCCGGTAGATAGGGACTATAGCTACTTCTCAGCCACACACAATGTCTACACTCGTATAGCCTTACTGCTAATGGATCAATACTCCCTGGACTCCCTGTCCGGTGCCTCAATTGGCTCCATCACTTTGTCGAACCATGCCCTGGTCTTCATCTCCCTGCGGTCCTTGTCTGTGGAAGCTCGGACATGGAGCTGGCGCCTAAATGAATGCATTTTAGATGATGCGGTAGCACACAAACAGGTGCTAGATGCCATCTCTCTATACTTTGCTGAGAATAAAACAGATGAGGTGGGCATGGGCTCGGTATGGGAGGGACATAAAGCGGTTATCCGAGGAGAGCTAATATCTCAGGGACCATGATTAAAGAAGGCTAGGGAAGGGGAATTGCAGGACTTATTAAGGAAGATTCAGAAAGCAGAACTGATACACAAGTGACACGTAACCCCTGCGGTAACTTCAGAATTGCAGGCCCTCAGGCAGGATTTATCTAGATTGCTGGATACTAGGATTAGGACACGAATGCTGCATGTAGCGCACAAATTCTAAGAATTTGGTAATAAGTGTGGGTGGCTATTGGCGAGAGTTGTCAAGCCCCAACGGGTTTCAGGCCATGTACACAAACTGACTTCGACAACAGGCGCACCGGTGGTACATTCTCCAAAAATAGCCCACGCCTTCAAAGAATACTATGCTCAGCTATATCACCTCCCGAACACAGTATCTGGTCTAACGGATACCCAACGGATTGACCGCATCACACAATACCTCACAGAGGCCCAATGCCCGCAGCTGGCGACCTCCATTAGTAAACAGCTGGATATACCCATCTTCCTTTTGGAAATGAAGACTGTGATTAAAGATCTTCCCAATGGGAAAAGCCCGGGTCCTGACGGCTATACAAACGCATACTATAAGAAGTACTCAGAAGTGCTCTCGGAACCCATGTGTGCATATTTCACAGCTTTGGCTTCCGGTATGGTGATACCTAAGGAGGCTCTGATGGCGCATATCACAGTCCTTCCAAAAGAGGGAAAAGACCATACTATGCCAGGGAGCTATAGCCGATATCCCTTTTAAACACTGATTTCAAAATATTAGCAAAAATTCTGGCCAATAGACTCAAACCGATCCTTCCATCACTTATACATCCTGACCAGACAGGATTTATAATGGGCAGGGAAGCCAGGGACAACTCCAATAGAGCACTCCAACTGATACACTGGGCAGAATCTCGGACCACAACACATCCCTGTCTCTTGCTTTCCACCAATGCCGAGAAGGCATTCGACAGGGTTGACTGGACCTACATGAGGGAGGTGCTGACCAGGCTTGGCCTGGGTCCCAGCATGCTTTCATGGATATCCTCACTATACAGTTCTCCAACAGCTAGGGTAAAAGTAAATGGTCTACTGTCGGATGCCTTTCCAATACATAATGGTACACGCCAGGGGTGCCCTTTATCCCCTTTAATTTTTGCTCTGACATTGGAACCCCTGCTAAACAAAATCCGCCTTAACAGGGATATCAGGGGCTTCACCGTGGGACCAACTGAACATAAGCTTTCTGCTTATGCAGATGACGTCTTATTCTACGTCTCGGAACCCCTCATATCACTACCCAACATCATGGCAGAGCTGAAGGAATTTCACTTATTATCCAACTTTAAGATCAATTACAACAAATCCGAGACTCTGTCCTTAAATATCCCCGTGGCCTTATGTACACAGCTGCAGACTGCCTTCTCCTTTACATGGTGCCAGACCTCCCTGAAGTACTTGGGGATATATCTGCCCACACGGTGTTCCCAGCTCTTTACATGTAATTACTCACCACTGCTCACTAATGTCAGAACAGACTTAAAATCTTGGAACAAAGCTGCATTTTCATGGATGGGCCAAGTCAGTATTCTGAAGATGAATGTGCTACCCCGCATTTTATTTTTCCTGCAGATGGTGCCCATCGCTCTGCCTAGGACTTTCTTCTCAACCCTCAACAGCCTGTTCATACAATATATATGGAGTGGTAAGTGCCCCAGACTAGCCCTTCGCACGATACAACGCCCTAAAGCAAGAGGGGGAATAGGGGTCCCAATAGTACGCAGGTACTATGAGGCTGTAGCTTTACAGCGTATTCTAGATTGGCACCACAATGTTTCCCTTAAACTATGGGTCCCTCTTGATAAGTTCTTAGCTGGCCGAAACCTGTCACATACACCATGGGTTCCCAGGGAGAACAGGGGCCTCTCAACGCTGGTTTCTCCTATGGCTTCACACACCTTAAATGTGTGGGATGCCTTGAATAGGAAGGGGAAGCTCGCTCCACCGACTTCCCCCCTGGCACCCCTAAGTGGCTTCCCCTGGTTCGTTCCAGGGGAACACCCATCTTTTTTCCGGGCGTGGACAGCCGATGGAGAAACCAGATGCGGTAGATTCGTTCAAGATCAAGGTTTGCTACCACTGGCTAAATTAAGGGAACTATTCGGCCCATTCCCGATGGATGAATGGCGATATAGACAGCTTAAACACTTTATTGATAGCTTACCACAGGGGGTTTGTTCCCCCACGGTGGCATCACCCTTTGAACGTTTATGTATGTCATCCTCTATCACCCCCCATGCAATCTCAGTGTTATATGAACTACTGCAATCTACACAGGTAGAGGAAAAATTGGGATTCATTAGGGAGTGGGAGAAAGACCTCAACCACACCTTTACAGAACCCCAGCTAGATCATCTTTTCCGCCTTACCCACTCGAGCACAGTTGACACCAAAATGCAAGAGAACTGCTATAAGGTTTTGACCAGGTGGTACAGGGTTCCTTCTAAGCTCACTAAGATCTATCCATCTCTTTCAGCCACATGCTGGAGAGAATGCGGGCTTCGGGGATCATTCCTCCATATTTGGTGGGAATGCCCCAAGTTACGACCATACTGGTTAGACATACATGCTCAAATTAAACTCATTTTAGATGTGGAGCTTCCAGACTCACCACTGGAATCCTTATTGCACTTCCCTACCATTCCTCTCGGCCAGTATCGAAAGTCAATCTTGCCACATTTACTTAATGCAGCCCGAAGGCTGATCCCTATACATTGGAAAAAGCCTCAAATACCCACACGTACCGAATGGATAGGGTTGGTTGATAATATTATGGCTGCAGAGGAATGGATGGCGAAGTGTAAAGACAAATATGAAAAATTTTACTCAACATGGGTCACATGGATGCACTACACTGGGCAAGGGAGGATGCCCGCCACGGGATCTTCTCAGGTACAGAACCCCCCTTGATCCTTGTATCGTGGGGTTGATTTTGACAGATATTGAAATAACTATCAGCAGGTAGCAGAAGCACAAATGAGTTTTAGTAAGCCCAGAGCAGCTTAATATGGTTGAATATGATATGAGGTGTAACATTTCCTTTTCTTTTCATTTTCTTTTTTCCTTTTCTTTTTATTTTTATTAAAAGAATAATTACAGTTTGTTATGGTTTATATCAAGATTTATGACTGGGCGCTCGGCCTGGTCCTAAGTACTATGGGTTCTAGTTAAAACCCATACATTTGACTGAAGGTTATAGTCTTGTTCAGGGATCCACCATCTGGATGCAATAGGGGAGATACATGGATGTGTGAATTTATAAGTGTTGATTAGATGACAATAAATATCCCCCTATAATATTGCCCATGATATGTGTAAGACCCTGGGTAATATATACATTTATTTGACACATAATAGCCTCCTATGTAAATCGTACATACTTCATATGTGTTAACTGTTAGACTATGTCTTTCTGTATGTTTTTCATGGAAATATCCTTAAAATAAATATTATATAAAAAAATAGGAGCAGAACAACAGCAATTGTCTCCAGGTAGCTTTAGGTGCACACTGTGCAGAGGATGCACTACACTAACTGTAAATGCTGTAGCTGCCTGCCTGTGGTATTAATAGGATCAGAAGAACACCACTAATTTTCTTTAAGTAGCTTTAGGTACACACTGTGCAGAGGACACAGTACACTAACTGTAAATACTGTAGCTGCCTGCCTGTGGTATTAATAGGAGCAGAACAACAGCAATTGTCTCCAGGTAGCTTTAGGTGCACACTGTGCAGAGGATGCACTACACTAACTGTAAATACTGTAGCTGCCTGCCTGTGGTATTAATAGGATCAGAAGAACACCACTAATTTTCTACAGGTAGCTTTAGGTGCTCACTGTGCACAGGACACAGTGCACTAACTGTAAATACAGTAGCTGCCTGCCTGTGGTATTAATAGGAGCAGAGCAACAGCAATTGTCTCCAGGTAGCTTTAGGTGCACACTGTGCAGAGGATGCACTACACTAACTGTAAATGCTGTAGCTGCCTGCCTGTGGTATTAATAGGATCAGAAGAACACCACTAATTTTCTTCAGGTAGCTTTAGGTGCGCACTGTGCAGAGGACACAGTACACTAACTGTAAATACTGTAGCTGCCTGTCTGTGGTATTAATAGGAGCAGAACAACAGCAATTGTCTCCAGGTAGCTTTAGGTGCACACTGTGCAGAGGATGCACTACACTAACTGTAAATGCTGTAGCTGCCTGCCTGTG